>NC_035434.2:149355691-149696185 GCF_002127325.2 Helianthus annuus | reverse complement strand
TTTTATTATTATTATTATTATTATTATTATTATTATTATTGTTGTTGTTATTATTATTGTTATTATTATTATCACTATTATGATTATTATTATTATCATTATTATTATTATTATTATTATTATTATTATTATTATTATTATTATTATTATTATTATTATTATTATTATAGTGTTAAACTCAATTTGTATGATTTAGACTTTTAGTTGATAAAATTGTCTTTCAAATAGACATACTGGTGGAGTGGTGGTTAAGTGGTGTATATCACAACCAAAAAAATTAGGAGTTCAAAATAGGTGTATTTATTATAGCAAATTTAAGAAGTGTTAATTTAAAAAAAAAAATTACAAAAATGTGTGTAATTATGATGGATTTGGGATTGCTATTGAACCTGTTATCTCACTTGATGCTTATTTATTCTTACATATGCTTATATTTATTCAAGCTATTTATACAATTATGAGAAAAATGCCCGGATAGTCCCTGTGGTTTCGTTTTTTTTCACCTATAGTCCCCAAGTTTCTAAAACTACCTGAATAGTCCCCAAATTTTTATTTTTTGTTCCCGGATAGTCCCTGAGTCTAACTTCAGTTACTTTTCTCTGTTAAAATGATGTGAAATGACAAAAATACCCTTTTTATAAAAGGCCAAACCATAGGGACTATCCGGGCATCTTCTTCATTTTTAATTATAAAACCCCACCACCAACACCCAACACCACTTACAGCCACCACCGCCACCCCTTTCTCTCTCTCTAAACCCTCTATTCAAAACCACCTACATTCCCACTGCCATCACCACCAATAACCAAAAAATACACTCTTTGTACTCTCTTCATCTTTCTCTAAAAAACACACACCGTTGAATCCCAATATTAGCCCAAATCTCATGTGGAACAATAACAAACCACCATGACATTACTCTAAATATATACACCAAGTTCAAAATCAAAAATTGAACACAATAATGAAAGGGGATTTGTATAGGGCACAGTATTTAATCGAACACAGTAATCAAAAATCGCAATCGACGGTTATTCGAATTCGATCTGGAAACGAGTCCACAAGTGGTATCAGAGCTACGGAAGCTTTGCGTGTAATCGTTGATCGAATCAGACGAGTTTCGGTGGATTTCGGACTGATTCCATTGATTTTTGGTGAAAAGTTCGAATTTTCTGATTGATTTTCAACATATTTCGAAGGAGTTTCAATCTGATTCAGTTTGTTTCAGATCGAAAATTCTAATATTTCGGATTAAATCGGTTGATTTTCAATAGATTTCGATTCGTTTCAGTGTATCGTTTGAAATGCCATAAGGATTCGGATTTGTTTGATGTATTGTTTGTGTATCTCGAACTAAATCGGTCTATTTCGGATCGAAGTTTGTTCATTTCGATAAGTTTCGGTGTGACGATTTGAGAATTTTGACATTTTCGATTAAATATTACTGAACTGTTTGAATAGATTCACATATATTTCAGGCTATTTCAGTCGAAGTTTTTTGTTTTTCAAACATTTTTTACTTCGATTTCAAATTGTTTGAATGAACAAAATTAGATGAAAAACTGAGTTTGTTGAGATCTGAATCAAATTTTGAGTTAAATCTGATGTTATTGTTGATTGATGTTGTGGCAAGTTGTTTCCAGAGTTCTTGAGCTGAGTTGATCGGACTTGTTGATCTGAGTTTGTGTGTTGTTTGTTTTGTGTTTTACGAAGACGATGGTGGTTGGTGGAGGGTAGAGGGTGGAGGAGGGTGATGGTGGGTGGAGGTTGAAGATGAAGTGTGGTGGTGGGGTTTTATAATTAAAAATGAAGAAGATGTCCGGATAGTCCCTATGGTTTGGCCTTTTATGAAAAGGGTATTTTTGTCATTTCACATCATTTTAACAGAGAAAAGTAACTGAAGTTAGACCCAGGGACTATCCGGGAACAAAAAATGAAAACTTGGGGACTATTCAGGTAGTTTTAGAAAGTTGGGGACTATAGCTGAAAAAAGGCGAAACCACAGGGACTATACGGGCATTTTTCTCTACAATTATTTATTAATTTATTAGTGGCATCCACTTCATAGGTGATAGAATAAATAAAAAGAAACAAGGTTTTTTTTGTTTGTTTGTTTGTTTTTTTTTTTTTTTGGGGGGGGGGGGGGGTATTTAGTGGTATCTACTTCATAGGTGATAGAATAAATAAAAATAAACACGTTTCTTTGGGGGTAAAAAGAATTTAGGCAAAAATACTGGTATTTTAATGGTCTTTATATTGTATTCTTAATATCTCAAATTTTCCTATGTAACATTAATCGTTTTACTCTATATTCTATTCTTAATATCTCAAATTTTCCTATGTAACATTAATCATTTTACTTTATAGCTCCGGACTAGTTTTTTGTTTTTTTTTAATTGCCACCATTTAAAAAAAAGTTATTTATTATCAAATAAATAATTATTTACTTCAATTAATAAATAATAAGCAGTTAGAAATTGAAATTTTAAGTGCAATTTATTGTTAAATTATCAACAACTACAACATAAGTGTCGGTTTTCGGCGGGAATAGGGGAGGCCCTTCATTGGGCTAAATGGGCGGCAAATGTATAGTGTCAGGCAGCTGTCTGGCACTCACTTATTGGCCTAACAAATTTACGATTTTATCCCGCTTTAAAATTACGATTTTGCAATCAGTTCAAAATTATGTTTTTGCTCTCACTTAAAAATAAATTTATGCTTATGCTTCCAGCTAAATATTTCAATTTTGCCCCCGGTTTAAAATTACGATTTTGCCCCGTTTCAATTTACAGTTTTGCCATTATTTTTTTTCCCTTAAAAATACGATTTTCCCATCAGTTCAAAATTATGTTTTTACCCCCACTTAAAAATAAATTTACGATTTTGCCCCGTATAAATTTATAATTTTGCCATTAGTTTTTTTTCTCACAGTCAAGTTACGATTTTACCCTCAACTTAAATTTACATTTCCCCATCGTTTTTGTTTGTTTTCCTGGTGACATTACAAGTTTGCCCCCAGTGTAAAATTACAATCGTGCCGGCAGCTTCCTGACACTCCCCCGTTGGTCCATTTAGTTAACAATTTATCCCCGAATTAAAATTATGATTTGGCCCTCAGTTAAAAATTACGTTTTTCCCATCGTTTTAGTTTTTTTACCAAAACTATAAAGGTTTTTTGTTTTAATTGGTTTACTCGATTTAATTTTTTTCCGTGTCAAGGAGCTCCCTAACACTAGCTCATTAGTCCTGAAAAATTACAGTTTTGCCCTGAGCCCAAAATTGCGGTCTTATCATCGTTTTGGTTTTTTTTTTTTTTTCCTAGCAAAATTATAGTAGTCTTTTTTTAATTGGTTGAGAATTATTCGGCCATCGTCCCGTAATGCGGGCGGGGCACCTACTAGTTAATAAATAATAAGTAGTTAGAAATTGAAATTTACAAGGGGATATGGAGTGGCGCGGCAAAAGGGATCGGCAAGGTGGTTTGCCGCGCGGGAACACCGCCGCCTACCCCCCTTTGCCGTTCGGCGACTTTGATGATCGGGGACCAATTGCCGATCGGTGAGTGGGGAGAGAAGGAGAGAGGGGGTACTGTGTGGTAGGGTCCATGTTAACTTAACCAATCAAACTTTTTTTTTAAAATAGTTTACCATTTCATCAAGTGTTTAACCATTAACAACACTTTTCAATATAATTTACCACTTTAACATAACACACTCTCATTAATTGATTTTAAAATTTACCACTTTTAAATGTCTAACTAAAAAAATTTACCAATAAGGGTGCACGGGGTGCCTTCGGCAACCCCATGCGGTGACCCTTTTTACCGATTAGGGGGGGGGGGCTGCCGATGATGAGGTGAGTTAGAGAGAGGGTGTGAATCCGGTGGGGAGCTGCCGAAGAGAGGGGAGGAGAGAGGGAGGAGAGAGGGAGAGCTTGACCAATCAATGCTTTTCTTTTTTTTTTTTTTTTTTAAAAAAACCAATTCACCTAAGAGGGGAGTGCCGCCATCAATTTAGGGTGTTAGGGGAGTTTAAGAGGGGGGTTGACGTAGCACACAAGGATTGGTTAGGCGTAAGAGAGGGGACTTACCTCTTAGGTGAGCACCCCTTACACCCTAAAAAAATAGTTTCAAATATAGACGGACATCCCAACAAATACGGGAGTGACATGAGATATGTAGGGCGAATAGGGTGGTGGGAGTGGGGGAATACCAAGGGGCCAACAAATATTCTAACTTGTCATTATCTGTCAGACAAAATAAACAAACAATCATACATTCCACTCAATCTTCCTTGGATCCTATCATTCCTGGCTCTCTCTTTTTTTAATATAAAATTAAGTTTAAATTTATAATCATATAATGAATTTTCTAATAAAGTTTTCCTTGTAAAAAAAAGATAATGAGTTAATTACACAAATGGGTCATGTGGTTTATAGCTAGTTTCGCCTTTAGGTACTAACTTTTTTTTTGTAACAGGTTTAGGTTCTACTGTTTCAATTTTGTAACACCTTTGGGTATTAACACCAAAAATTGACTAAAATACCCCTGCATTTTTTTTAAGTTTATCAATGTAACACATTTGGGTACTAACACCTAATTTTATTTAAGTTTAAATCAATTTTACAAAATCTATTTTTTTATTTATTTTCATCTTTTTATTATATCTCTTAATTAACATAAAATCTATTTTTTTTATTTTCATATTTTTATTAAATTTCTTATTTAACACAAAATCTACTAGTTACACCAGTATTTTTTTTAAATAGATTTTTTAAATAAAATCTACTAGCTATATAGTTTTATGTAAATTAAATTTCTTACCCGTTTTAATGCAATGACGTACCAAGGTTTCGTGCGATGATGTCGAATTAGTATTTGGTATTTTTTTAACTTATCTGAATGACGAAATTTTGTATGTGCAATGCGGTGTATGATGGATTTTAATTTTTTATGTTAAAAGTAGTTGTGAAATAATAATATATATAATTCGATGTAGCGACATACCCAACCATAATTGTGAAATAATTTGATATCATTGAAATCTTATTCCATACCAAATACTAATTCGACATCATCGCACATAACCTTGGTACGTCATGGAATTAAAACGAGTAAGAAATTTAATTTACATAAAACTATATAGCTAATAGATTTTATTTAAAAAATCTATTTAAAAAAATACTGGTGTAACTAGTAGATTTTATGTTAAAAAAGAAATTTAATAAAAATATGAAAATAAAAAAAATAAATAGATTTTATGTTAATTAAGAGATATAATAAAAAGATGAAAATAAAAAAAAATAAATAGATTTTGTAAAATTGATTTAAACTTAAATAAAATTAGGTGTTAGTACCCAAATGTGTTACATTGATAAACTTAAAAAAAATGCAGGGGTATTTTAGTCATTTTTTGGTGTTAATACCCAAAGGTGTTACAAAATTGAAACAATAGAACCTAAACCTGTAACAAAAAAATGTTAGTACCTAAAGGCGAAACTAGCTATAAACCACAGGACCCATTTGTGTAATTAACTCAAAGATAATCGTATAAACATGTATAACATGTACAAGTAGTAGGAGCAAGAAAAAGGAAGGTAAAGCCTTTAAACATCTAGGTTTAAGAGGGATAGATATTGGGTTTAAGTCCCATAAACGACAGAAATTAAAGAAATTTGACGTTCAAAAAAAGAAAAAAAAAACAAGTAAAGTATTTATACAATTTTAGTAATGCAAGTAAACGTTCATACAAAATTTCGGATTTGATAAAATTTCATAAGTATTTAAACACTGTAACACATTAACACGTACATAAATTTTAAATTACTTACAAAGTTCATAAGTATTTCAGTTCGTAAAATAACGAAACAAAAGCGGAAGCTTGAACTTCGGTTGTGTTCAGTTCTTCGTTATGTTTGATCTTCATCCGTAACATCACAGCTATCGCCTATACATCAAATATCATCTCATACGTTAGTTATATGACGTTTAAACGTAGTTTGATAACCCAAATTTATCAAAACAAACAAACAAAAATATTCAAAGAATACTCGTCGTAAGCTACGGCACACACAACAAAAAAATGGCAGATGGACTCTGCCGTAGCCTACGGCAGAGTGCCATATGTTATGACCACCTGCAGTTGTTCCCATTTTTCCATTTTTTGCCCCTTTTGGCAACTCCATATCTTTTCGGATATCTATTCGTTTCGCATCAAATTTATTTCTACGCGTTTGAAAATCAATTACTCACATTTTAACTCATAATCCTCTACCCGGATTAATACCTCTTACACCTTATGCTATCGGATCATACATTGTTCATGCAATTATTCGACCCGTTTACATATTTAACTATATTATCCGCATATTATGATAAAAATTATTTCCTTACAAATTTTATATCCCTTCTCCGGGTTTACTAAGCTTGCGTTTACACTCCCGTTACCCGGTTTGTGTCCGCATTATTTTAACCCGTTTGGTTAACTTTAACCAAACGAAAGCCTTACTTTTGTTTATCTTGAGGAACTCACATCCTCCATATTTTAACCTATTTCTTGGGTTCATCATTTATATCATGTGTTCCCGTTACTCAGTTTACGCTTTCGACTCGTTTGGTTGTTCCTGTGATATCCATCACTTATGAACTAACCAAACATATCAATATTCGCTATTTTGACCCGTTTGATTGTTCGTGTGAAATCCATCACTTATGAACTAATCATACATATCAATATTCGCTATTTATCCATTCATATCAATATTCCCTATTTTGACCCGTTTGATTGTTCGTGTGAAATCCATCACTTATGAACTAATCAAACATATCAATTTTCGCTATTTATCCATTCGATTCAATCGTGTGAAATCCATCACTTATGAATGAACCGAATTTCATGAGTATAACTTCATTATTCAACATATCATCCAAAAATATTAACAAAATCCTACAAAGCATAAAGCCACGTACTTTATTGCTTTTCCTGCAATCGTGCATTTGTCCCGGCTTGACTTCCCGATGCTTCACTTGTTTTGCCTAAAGTGTACAAGCCAATATCATTAGAACCTCTCGGCCCATAACTATGGCATGTAGATTTGCCAATCACATTACTTCATATTCCCATTAACAATTTCCATTCATTATTTAAAATTGGCAACTCATTTAGGCATTTTGTCAAACATCTTGTATGCATATAATTTAGCTAGCCATTTTAGTTCAATTAAACCTTGGCTAACCAAGAACCTCAACTTAACAAGTTCAATTACTCATCATAATTCACATTAACATGTAATTTCAATAAACTCATGTCCTTACCTTCTTTATTTACACAAGAACTTGGCGCTTTTCATACTAGAATCAAAACCTACTTCTTCATACAAAACATAATAATTTCAACATACTATTTTTTTATAACTCTATCAACTATTTTCAGTTAGGATTATGATCCTACACTTAGATTACACCTTCCTTAGGTCATGACATCAACCAATTGTTCAAGAACTTCAATCACCCAAGTTTCACCCAAAATCATGTATCACCAAAACTGAATTTACGACTTACCTTGTGTTAGACAAGTGTGGATTATTAATGTTCTTGATTCTTGTACGAATTTTAGACCGGATTTTCCTTTCAATTTGTTCAATCAAGTGAATGAGGGTTTTGATGTACTTCCCCCTTTCTCTAGTCGCACACTCATACACACTCTAATGAGTGTGTTGTGTTTTGTTTAATTGTTTTAATAAAACTAATTTTCCTCATTATCCCACTTTAGTCCCTCAAGTTTGTTTCATTTAACAATACTTGTCTACCTTCCATGTTTTCTTTATAAGTTTGCTATTAACTAGTAACTACAACAACTTAACCAAGTTACATTATTTTAGTTATCATGTCATTATTATTTACCATCAAAGTAAATATGAGACATTAATATAAAATATTTTCAAGGTGTTACGGGGAGGGTTCCACATGGAATAGAGTTTGTTTGTTTGTTTGTTTTTCTGAGAATTGAAAATAAACCAATAATTTTTTCAATTTAAAGAAAAAAATAAAAATACAAGACAATGTTTAAAATGTAATGTTTATCCACCTCTTCTAACATTTTATGAAATATATAAACAAAATTCGTTTATTTATAAAACCTACTAGGGGCGGAACCAGTGTTATGTGAGTCGTAGCACGGGCTACGGTTGAAGTCTGCATGCATAGTGTATTTTTTTAATTTTTTTCGGTTTTATACAAAGGATACCCTTAACCAACCCAAACTTATTTCGCCCGATTGAAACAATGACCAAATTGATTAGATAAGCCCAAAAAACATAAAATACGTATGACGGCATTCTTTCTGATCATCGCTCAGGTTCTGGAAGAAAACCAAACGTCGCCGATAATCCTTTACGCACTGGGCTCCGGTTTTGCTACTGCCAGTAACACTGGTTCAATAAAAAAAATCCATCATCCTGTTGTTTGCTGCTGTGATAACTGGTTCCGGCCGTTCTACCCATGCCCTGCAGTTTTGCTGCTGAAATCAGAAGGAAATCACTGACTTGGTAAGTGGTTACTTGTTATGCAATTTAATTTTATGCAAAATTTTATAGTTTTACTATTCTAATTTATGTAGAATTGAAGTTTATGCAGAATTTTTAGTTTATGTAGAATTTATAGTTTTATACACTACTAGAAAATACACTCCTCTTGACACGCGAACAATGACACGCGCATATTTTATGACATTCAAAAGCGTATGTCAAGAAAAAAATGTCATGGTTTACAAAATTTAATAAATCTATGACATTCTTTTTTGTGTGTCATGTTTTTAGTGTCATAAAATAAACAAGATTTATCTTGACATGCAAACAATGGCACACACTCATTTTATGACATTCGAAAGTGCATGTCAAGAAAAAAATGTCATGGTTTTACAAAATCTAATATATTTATGACATATTTTTTTGTGTGTCATCCTTTTAGCGTAATAAAAAAACAAGATCTATCTTGACACGCGAAGAAATGACACACACTTATCCATTCTCAAAACTTACGTTAATGATGGATTCCAAATTTATTATGGGAGAGCTAAAAAATTAAGTTATTTTAGGAGGGAAGTAGAAATTTAGATTAAGAAAGAGGAGGGAGATACTAGGTTTAAAGAAAATTGTTTATTTCAGTATATAAAAACACATGTCTAAATAAACAAAATAGTTGCATAAACGACTAGGGTCTAAAGATCAAATAGGGTTAATGTTGGTCAACTATAGTCTAGGATGGTCAATTAGGATCAATGATTATTTAGATTTAATTTAGGTCAATGATAGTCTGATAGGTTCAACAGGACTATTTAAGACCAATACGATGTAAGCCTTTAAATACATAATTCTAAGGCCACACGGTATGGGAACGTCCCCCCACCCATCCCACCCGGCGCCGATCAAACATCATCCCCCCACGTCTTCGTCGTCTCCGTCCGCATGGAGACGATGGGGACACTCCACTAAAGGACAAAATTTTTTGCCTTCCCCGTGCCATTTGACCGTTTAAAAAATATATTAATTTCCAATTTTAAAAACAAACGACTATATTTATAAAATACCCCAAAATCCAACCAAAATTTATATATATTCAACACTTTTACACCACTTCTCACCCATTACAACCTCATCTCTCTCTCTAATTTTTTTAAACCTTCTTCATAAAACATTCTTCTACCATGGATCCCTTCAACCTGAACAACCCGAACGTCCCCAACAACCCGAACTATCCCACGATGGAACCGAACCCTTTCGGTCAATTTTCCGCAACCGCTTTTGCCGCTTTCCAAAACTCACCAAATGTTTTTGCGAGTACGCAACAAAGTCAAGCCTTACAATACTTGATGATGCGTAACCCTTTTAATACGCAACCCGTGCAACTCGTTCAACCCGAACAACCATCGCAACCTATTCGAACCGAACCCGACGAAGATGTTGTTGAAGTCGTTCCCGAGACCCAACCGCAAACAAACAAACGAAAAAAAGGCAAGCAAGTTGTGGGTGACCAAAGCCAACCTTCCAAACCGAAGCCGAAACAATGGACGCAACTCAAGGAGGAAGCCTTAGCGAAGGCTTATATAGGCTCGGCCACACATCCCATTAAAGGTACGTAAAAATAACTTGTAATTTTTTTAAGTATATACTTTGTAGTATTAATTTTTTAATTTTTTGTAACATATATTTTGTCGAATATAGGTAACAATCAAACGGGTGAGGGGTTTTGGAAATCGGTTTTGGCGAAGTTTCTTGAGCTAATGGAACAAGGACCGTATCGAGATGTCGACTCGGTATCTTCTAAGTGGTGAAATATGAGTGGGTTCGTCAACAAGTTTTCGGAGGAATTTAATAAAATATATACAAGTGGGCGTCGTAGTGGGATGAGCTACGAGGATGTCTTCAAAAAGGCATCAGATGTTTACAAGACAAACCACAAAACCACGTTCGCACACGTTCGGGCTTGGGAAGTTATGCGAACGGCCCCAAAGTGGGCGCCGGTTCCCAACGAGGTGGAGATGGCAAAACGTCAAAAAAACTCGGAGACCGGTAGTTTTAGCGTCGCCGGCTCGGACGCGAGATGTCACATAAATTTAAACAACGACGACGAGTTCGATGAAGAAGAGTACGCTGTAAGGGAAGTGGAACGTCCCCCGTGTCGGGACAAATCAAAGAAGGAGGTGACCTCAAAGAAAGAAAAGCAAAAGGTCGATCCGAAGATGGAGGAGTTTATGACGCAATTTAAAACTTACACGGAGGTCACGACCCAAAAGGCAAAGGCGAAGGAACGGGCAGTCGAAGAAAAGGCACGCGTGGCGGGAGAAAAGTTACGATTGGCCGATGATAAGGTTCGGCTCAAAGAGTGGGATATATTGACAATGGATGTTGATAATTATCCCGAACCAAAACGCTCGACTTTAAAAAATGTGGATGATTAAAAAATAATAATAAACTAGTGGAGTAGGATCATCAACCCAGTGGAGTAGGATCATCAACCCATTCTCAAAAGGACTATGATGTAGCGCCTAGGTGGCGGATCATCCTCCAAGGGAGGATGATCCTCCAAGGGAGGATGATCCTCCAAGGGAGGATGGTCACCATACCATGTAGCCTAAGCTATAGCAAATATGTAAGCTTAATATGGTCCATTATGACATTTATGATCTATTCTTACTAGAGATGTAAACAAATCGGGCTACTCGAGATCTGCTAAACCAAAAAGCTCGAAACAAGCCAAACTTACACGAGCTCGAGCATGAGCCCAAGTTATTATTTATCTAATTTTATTTAATGTATCAATATATGTTTATATAATAATAACATTTTTTAATCATGATAAAATAAGTAAAATTATTGACAAATTATAATTATAACTAACATAACTTAATTAATTAACAAATAGCAAATGAGCTGGGCCCGATCCAAGCTCTCACATGTTAAACAAACTCAAGTATGGTTGAGCTTGGACTCAGCTTGATTCATTTGCACCCCTAGTTCTTAATTACTATGATTTAGTATGGCTCAAGTTTGGTTGAGCTTGGGCTCGACTCGATTCGTTTACATCCCTAACTCTTACCTGCTATAATCCATTAAGATATATATGATACATTATTGCCCATTATGATGTAGTGTGACTCTCTTTAAGCCGATTTAACCTTAAATATCTAATATGACTTTTTAAGGCCTGTCTTGGTACATAAAAAGCTACCATTCCATGACTATTAAGACCTAATATGTTTCATTAAAATAAAATATATATGTTCTTTTATTGCCCATTATGACATATAAATTGTCACGAATTGTATAACTCATTCTAACTTATTAAAACCTGATACATTTAATTACAACTCATTTTTATCCATGACTTAGGCTGGCATGGTGTGGTTTGGCTAGTATGGGCTAGTTAAAGCTCTACATCACTGCCACGTAGAAAGCGAGACTTTAACTAACCCATCATTTAACTAACCCGGTGTGATTTAACTAAATGTAAAAAAAGAAAAGAAATATGATTGGTTGAATAAAAGACGGTCCCCACATTTGGAATAGATAACGCCGGTTAATGACAAACTCATACTTGACGCCCCTCTTTAACTACCGTGGTTTGATGTTAAATGCGTTAAAGTGCTGAGGTGGAAGGACGCTAGGCCACACAAACCATCAACATTATTCATAAATAATAATACAAATATTTAGTTTTATTAAACGATAAAAAAGAAATATGTATTAAAATTTTTTGTATTCATAGCTGATATATAAATCATAATTTTAAATCTCCACATTTATTTATACCTATCGTAATAGATGGAAAAAAAATATAGAGATAGATGTGTTTTTGATTATTTTTATAATTCATTTATATTACTATATTTGCTTTAGTTTTTTTTTTCTTTCCAAAATTCAGTTTCCAACCCTCCTCTCTGCACTAAAAATTTGAAGTTTCCCTCCTCAAAAATTTGAGATCCCCCCCATACCTTGTCCCAAATCCAATTTGTATGCTCATTTCTCTCTTAATCTCGATCAAACTCCAACAGGATTCGCACCACCATTCAGCCGCCCCCATCCTTGTTTAGCATTCTCGTCATCATAGTTTGGCAGCCTTTATGATGTCAAGTTAAAGAGGACTTCTTGTTCTGAATTGCCCATCAAATTTGTATATGGAAAAATAGTTTCATGAATTTACTCGTTTGTTTATGGTTTTTGTTTGGTGCCCTAATCTTATAGTTTTCATTTCAGATTATGAATTACTGCTAATGAACACCATCTGTTTGATTAAATGCCTTGTGAGTTCTTGCCTCCCATTTAGATTTACTTTACACTCGTTTTTCTTTTGCATCCGAGTTTGATTTCCAGAAATGTTTGTTTAGGAATCATGTTGGAAGGAATATTTGTAACTAGGGCATTCTTTATGATAATGACGATGACATTTGTTGCCTACTTCAAAATCTAGCCGTTCATATTCGTAGTCAGACCCTTCATCCCTTCATCTTCCTGTTCTGTAAGTATTATTTTCAAAACGTTTGTTGTTATGTATTTGATTATACCTAATCTATGATATGTTTATTATCAGAATTCACAAGCATTTCATCAAACCCTAACCGAGGTGCCAGATGCGAGAATCATAAGAAGTTTGATGTTTGAAGTATTTATATCTCATTTTTTAGCATAGAAGTGGCCTGTAATCATAAAAAAATCACCAGGTAGGTATACTAGTCAGTTTATCCTTTTTCCTTTCAATTACAAGTAAGAACACACTATGTTTCACAAGTGCAGTTTATTGTTGTTATATCTAGCCCATTTATAGACTTTGATGATCATCCTTGGTTTTAAAAAGCGAGAGGCACACAAAAGCGACGAGGTCTAAAATTGAGGCACGAAGCGCAAAGCGCAAAAGCGGCGGGCTTTTCGTACCCGAGGTGCAAGATGTTTATATAATTTTTTTTTATATATCCCAAACATATCCCATAGGTTTTTAGCTTCCTTTAACCAAAATATAGCTATAAGTATGGTTTTTATACCATTTTAATTACATGTACAAGTCATAAAACCCAAAGTACAACATTTTTATGCAATAAAACGCCTAAGTTACATGAGGCGCGCGCCTCAGGCCAAAAAGCCCACAAAAAACATCAAAAAATGCGCTTTTTGGTCGCTTCCTGTAATTACACAAGGCGAGAAGCAAAAAAGCCCCAAGCCCTGCGCCTTGCACCTAGGAGCGCTTTTTAAAACCAAGTGATCATTTGGATTTTCTTTGTCTAATTGTGTAGCTGCCTTGAATTAATACATGGTTTTGTGCTGAAACTTTCTTGATTAGCAACCATATGTGCAGGGGGGGGGGTCGTTGGGAATCCTTAAAGAAATGGAGTGTGCCTTTTTTCATTCAACTATATGTAGACCTATCAACACCCGTAACCAGCAATAGGTGCGCATTTTTTATTTGCTTACTAGCACTATGCTTATTTGTTATTAACACCTATGTTGTCAAAGACGCAAGGCGCAGGCGAGGCGCATCGGCCTCGCCCGGAGCCTAGGTGCAAGGCGCAAAAAAAAGCGTGGGCTTTTTTTAAGAAAAGCGCACATAGAGAAAAAAAATATAAAAAATATGTTATGCTTTGAAAATAAATAAGATTCCACATATATAATTAAAAAAGCTATTATACATGCCATTTAAGATCATGGAGCTAATAGTTAGTAGCAAAAGTTTAGGATTTATATGTTGTAAGTTTTGCGTGTGTGAATAAAAGTCTCAAAAGGTGGTAAATACTTTGTCCCACATCGGTGTGGGGACAAAGTGAGTGGTTGTTTATAAGGTAAAGTCTTTACTACTCTATTGTAGCTTTATGACATGTTTTACCACAAGTCCTACCCGCACGCATGGGGGGGGGGGTTGAGCTGGAATTTGGTTGACCTCATGCGTGCCCGCACCTGCGGACACGAATGCAGCTCCGAAAAGCCTAAGCCTGGTTTATTCGTACTCAGTTTTGTTTTTTTTTTTTTTTAATTTTCCTGCTGCGCTGCGCCTCAGGCCGTTTTTGTGCGCCTTTTTTGCGCCTCAGGCCGTTTTTTTCAAAAAAACCTAGGCCGCCACCAGGCGCTATTGGTGCGCCTAGGCGCGCGCTTTTTGCGCTTTTGACAACATAGATTAACACACAATGGAATCATGGAGATTTGAATAAAATCCAAGATAAATATATTAGCACTTTGAATGGAATTATGGAAATTCGTTATATGTACTTCATGTATTTAGATTGTGTGTTATTAGTTTGTTTAGTTAAACACATAAGATTTGCAATGTTTTTTGAAAATGTTGGTTAGTAAGGATCTAGGCAATGTACGGAGGGTGGTGCATGGCGGTGCTAGATCGATGAGTAGAATACCGTAATAAAGGCGTAGCAGGAATCGAAGTCAATTTATTTATTGCTTCTCTAAATAATTTGATTTGAGAAATAGTAAAACTAATTATGGTACTCATTTTCATTCACGTAAGTTGTTTTGTTTTCCATTGTGTGTGGACGCCCTTTAGATGTACGCTTTTCCATAGATAAGTACATGGTTGAAACAAATGGCAAAGTTGGGAAATTAAGTGGCATTGGCGAGTCAAATATGTGATACATGTCTGGTCAAACAAGCTGAAGTGCCAAAAAAGAGTATCATGATAAAAAGACGCAGAAACAAAATTAGAACCCAGCTCTCATGTGTCCACATTTTTAATGTTGGAAAACAACTTTAAAACCTGAATGGAACCAACTTTGTCCTCACGCAACGAATGGCACTTGCTACTACAAGATGAGAGCAAGAGGAGCAAAAGTCTACCAGGTTATTGCACTAGCTTTCTAAAGATTAAAATGTTTTGAAGTTAGTGAGGCGGTTGTACCGAACACCTTATCTTATCAAGAGGCATGGGAAATGGTAAACGAATTAATCTCTTTCGGCTTATACCGTGAAGCTTTCTCGGTTTTGTTTGTAACTAATCTAATGTGCTTAATGCAGTCATATTTAGGGGCAAATGTTTTATACCCTCGAACTATCATTCCAGTGATGCAGTATGACATTCCGATCGTTATAAGAAACATCTTCAACCTCTCTGCACCTGGAACAAAAAATTGCAGGGCACCCATCATTGAAGCTGAAGTAAAACAGGACTCGGTAGCTTATGTAAAAGGCTTTGCAACCATAGACAACTTGGCCCTTGTAAATGTCGAGGGGTGGGTTTTTTTGCATTGTCTTCCACCTATCTATTTGTTTATTTTTTATTTTTGTGATTTGCGTTTACGTAACGGTTTTATAGAACTAGAATGGCTGGTGTTCCGGGTACAGCAAGTGCCATTTTTGCGGCTGTTAAAGATGTTGGAGCTAATGTCATCATGATTTCTCAGGTATGTTTCTCTAGTGTCTTATGAGTTATGTAATATTTGACTTATGTTAAGTTTGGTGTAATTACAAGCTAGCAGTGAACATCAGATGCAAGAAACCGGCAAGACAGAAGAGGAGATTGATAGGGCAACGTTGTGGAAAAAAGCAAGAGTATTGAAAACAGGAGGTTTCCAGAAAGATGTCCGAGTGATTGTTGATAGAATTGTAAGTTTTTTTCTCTTTATGTCTTACTTAACTTAAGGCGAATTTGTTTACTGATTAAATAAAAAACGTTGTCACTCACAACAAATTCTTGAATCTTGATTAAGCTTAACTAACAAAGTCTAAAAAAACTCTCATAGGATCAAATGCTTTTATCAACCCATAAAAGAGTGGCAACATTAATGGTGTTCCTGCATGAAAATGTTTACTTATTCTTTAGAGAAATATGTACTTATATATCCAAACAAATGCTTAAATTCATATATTAGAATTAAACTCTGATTTTTAAGATTTATTTTATTTAATTGTTGTCTCAGGTTGGGAAAGGAGTAGAAGAATACTCGGCTGCGGATATGGATGGCATTCGTGAAGATTGGCCGACTTATGCGGTTAACTCTATTTTTAAGTTATAAATCATATTTTAGGTGTTGATAATGTATTGACAAACAATTCTTTTTTTTGTTAACGTTAAAATATTTGTAGTATACTTGACAAATGATTATGTAATGGATTGTTTTGGTATTTATATATGTGTATTTGTTTTATGAAAAAGATTTATTGTTTTCTGTTATTATACATGTATCCAGGGCAAATTAGTAATTTTATAAAAAAAACTTTATACAATTAAAAGCATGACACGCGTAAATGAATGTCATACGTATGTGTCATAAATGCTTGTCATGAACGTGTGTCATTAAAAAGTGTCATAAAATGAGTGTCGTGAATGTGTGTCATTAAAAGGTGTCATAAAATGAGTGTCATGAATGCATGCCATTAAATGTGTGTCATTAAATGTGTGTCATGAATGCGTGTCATTAAATGTGTGTCATAAAAACATGACACACAAATGCATGTCATGTTAATTTTATGACTCCTCAATCAACGACTTGCATTTGCGTGTCATAAAGACCCTTTTATGACACGCAATGCATGTCAAGAAATGTGTTTTTTCTAGTAATGATAGTTTATGCAATATGCAGAATTTTAGTTCCGCCATGGTAAATTTTTTTAATACCCTTGATTTAATGGACTAGTTCCACCACTAAAACCTACACATGTATAAATCACGTGAAAATATACTTTCTACACATAACCTACTTATTTATAAATAAACATTTAAAATGAAAAAAAAAACACATTGTAAACAATTGATTTGAAAAATTAAAAAGTTTTAAGTTTATTATTGGTCTCACAATAATTTAGCCTTTCATAGTGAACTTCATGCATATATACATACGTAGATACTTTACATATCTTTTATTTACATAATTAGTGATCATCTTTGTATCTTGATCAGTTTTGATATAAAAATGGCCGGATGAATACGTTCTTTTTTTCCTTTACCATAATATAAAATAATATTCTATTTTTTCAGTAACATATTTTTCATTCATATTTGTCAAGTTACATTAAATCAGAAGGTAGACGGGCAACAAGCTGTGCCGCCACCCATTTCTGAATTGCAAACCCTAATGTACCAAAGACAAAACCCTGCCCCATGGGGCTGAACAATTGTTGTGGATGACCCGTTGGACCCAGTCAAGAATTAGATAACTTCTGGCGCCAGGGAACCAAATGTGTCAAAGGAAAAAAGGACAAAAACATGCGGGTTCTCTGCACAAGCTTTAGCATGCTTATCAACTTTCTTCGATTCTGCATTTCTTGCTACTTGTCCAGCTACAAACTTGTTTTCCCTTAAACCAACAGAAGGGAAACCCCCATAAGGTCCACACAAACATATTTCCCCCTAAACCAACCAAAGACGAGAAGATACGTTGGTGGCAAAGTATTCTATTGTACAAGTTCAAGAAATTATATTATGCCAACCCGTGTTCATATGTACGTATAATTTTTACACTTGTGCAATAGCTCATAATTGTGCATCAATTTAGAGCGCTTGTGCGGCAAGTTACAAAATGTTACACATGATGAGCAAAAGAAATCCTCTATTCCTCTTGTTTATTATGACAAGAGCCATATATATAGAAATACATATAACAAGATACAATAATAGTTATGGAATGTGATATATATTTTCTAAAATTCTCCTTAGTAATAGTACTCCCTTTCGATGTTCTAATTATAGATCGGGAACTTGATTTTCTTTCTTTTATCTTCTCTTATTTTTTCAACTTTCACAATTTGTTGGCAGAGTATATCAGTATTCAATAGGTTTTTTTTGGTTCACAATTTAGCTAGTCTTTATTTTGCATAATTGTCCATCGCAAAACTCAAACTATTAACCTCATAGGAGGGGACACCATTTAACAACCTTAGTATCGCTAGGCCATGTGCCTTTTGGTATTAGTATTCAATAGTCATAGACCTGTTCTTTATATATATTACCTTAAATCAAATGTCATTAATTTGTTATGTACTTTTTCTTTACTCTTTTTTTTAACGGTTACTTTTTTTTTAGTGATCCAATATCATACCGTCTAAACGGCAGTCCTGGTCAAGATCTGTCCAGACTACGTTGTCTTAACCGGGCCCGTATTGGATTGGTCAGACTTGGTTACGGCGTTCCTCCGGAAACCGTACTGCCTTCACACGAGAAGTCTCGCTAGAGTAACAGCCGGATGAAAACCGGGGTGTAGCTCAGGATCGAACCCCCCTCGATGGGTTTGTGACCATCATTGCCCAATATCCACCCCAATATGACACAAGTGAAAATTAAACTAGAGTCTCCATTAGAAAACACAACTCTTCTACCACTAGGCCACAACCTCTCTAAATTAAATTGTACTCAAACTAAGAACCCTTAATGTGGCAAAAATAACTAAAACATTTATTCTTAATTGTTTCCATTATATTATATTATATTTATTTATTTATTTATTTATTATATTATATTATATTATATTATATATTTATATATTGTTATTGTTAATGAAATACAATAAATTGTAATTTTACTTTTATAATGATATATATGTTTTTATTATTTTATATTCAATATAATAGTTTTTTATTATATTTACTTTTAATAGCATATTTTTATTATTTTCCTTTTTCTAAAATCATATATTTCATTTACCATTATTTTAATAATTTGTTTTTCTTTTTTTAGAACATGAATTAATTTATCGATTAATTTGATAATTCTTTAATAATTTACGTTTATAACTTTTTTTTCCAAAAACTTAAGTACGTAGTTGTGCTTATTTTTTCTGACATTCCATTATAACTTTTGTTAAAAATGAAGTTGTACTCAAAATAAAATATTCATTTGTTATCATAAAACGTTACGATTACAGACTAAACCGCTCTAATGGTTTGGCTTTCTAAATAACATACTTTATTTTTAAAACACGTTTGTTTTATATTATCATTTGTTCAGTTTCGCCGCAACGCGCGACATCAAAAGAAACTAGTTGCTATTAATTTTCATCTTATCAAATATAAAAGCTAAAAATGACCGTATATACTTTATTAAAAATTACTTCATCCATCATAAAGTAATTTTTATCGACTAAATGGCCGTTTTACACTTTAATCCATTCTATTCAAAAGTAAACAATTACCTAAAGACATATTATTAATAATAATATTAATATTAATGCGGATAAAGTAAACTACTCTATGTTTTATCTTTCATATTATAAATTATAATGACATACTCATTCTATTAGTAAAAGTAATTTACATACGATTAATTAGCAACGTTTTTATTTATGAGGGTATTATACCTCAAGCTTTGAGGTTTTTAAAAAAATTAATTTTTAACTTTTACCATTAAAACTTTTCATCTTTTGCAATTTTAACCTCACAAAATTTGTTTTTTTTTTCATTTTAACACAAAACTTTTCATTATTTGCAATTTAACCTCACAATTTTTTTAATTTCAACTTTGGTCCCCTATACTTTTCATTTTTCACAAATTTTTGTTTCAAGTTTCATTCTAAATTTTGCGAGTTAATATGCAGCAACGTGCGTGTTTGGTTGAATGTTTTTTCGTTTCGCTTTACGGTTCGTTCAAAATTTTACAAGTTACCACGACGCAACGTCCATGTGTGGTTCAGTGTTTTTACGCCTATTTTTCTCGTTTGACACTTCGCCATAATGCACGGATCCTAGATCGACTCGGTGTTGGTGATTGCTGGCGATGGCGTGACATTAGTATTATTTGGCACGATTTTACGTCCGTGCCGCAACACGAGAGGGGTTAATTCTTGTTTAATCATAATTTATAAAAGTAATAATTATTTAAGAAAAACTAGAAAACCCTAGTTTTGATGTGAAGATGGGGAGTGGGGACAGGACGCATGATATTACATATGTTGGGATTGAGTCAGGTTTGTTGACTGGTCAATCCATATTATTAGTCAAAGCAAACAATGTCACAAAAGTGAAAAGAGGTGAAGAGTAAATTATATACACATATATGTTCACAAAGATAATATTTATATAGGGGGGGGGGGGGGGGGGGGGGGCTGAAAAAGGTCCTGGAAACTGTAAATAAGATTGAATTAAAGAGTGTGTCATGCATGAATCCCAGAAATCGTGATTGAAGTAAGAGAACATCTTCTTCACATGGAAACTTCTTCAGCTTTGTCTCATTTTCAAATATGGACTTCTTGCTTTCTTTGCTGACATTACTGTCCCTACCTCTTCTCATGATTCCCTCTTCCTCATTTTCAAAACAATCCTATTATATAATTTTCTTTACAATAAAAAAGTTTTATACGAGGTTTAAATCTATAAACGTTATTGATTTGCTTTTGAGAATCATTTATTCACCTTGGAGAATATCAACTGGTGTTGGATTTGGTACGTTATGGTTCAGTTAAGTCTATCTGCATTGTCTTCATTTAATTTAATATGGCTGGCTACTAAATGAACCGAATGAACCGGAAACTGGATATAAAAATAATTATTTCTTTTCTTGTTATTTTTAAAATCTCATTTACTTTATTTCTTATTTTGTTTATTTATTTATTACTTAATACTTTATTAACAAAACAAATTCACAACAAAGGATAAGTGTGTTGCATATTTTATTTTAAGTTAGCTTTAGGCACACAAGCACACATATATAACCTAAGTTGAAGTTTGGGCTCTGGCTTGTTTGTCAAAATGGTTAATTTTAGGTTTAGACTCGAGTTCATTTAAGGTAAATCAACTTAAGATTTTTACGAGTTAATCTTGAGTACCTCAAACGCAACTTGACTCCTTTACATCCCTAACCCTAACTAATATATTTGATGTGCAGCCTTTCAAAAAAGATATACACTATATTTAACATATAGAAGATAATTACAATAAATCCTAACTCATATGCAGGGGCGAAGGATAAGAGAGGCGGGAGGGGGCGCCCCCCCCTGAATTTTTCGCTCAGTAGTGTTATATATGTAGTTTTCGTACAAAAATTTGTGGGTATATACGTTTTCGCCCCCCCCCCCCCCCCCGGACCGAAAAATTCAAGCTTCGCCACTGCTCATATGCCTATCTAATATATAAGAGATAATCACACTAAATTATAACTAATATACTATGTCTTATATATTTATCGCTAACTTGCCACCTTAAGCTAGACGTCGTGTCAATTCGAAGCCTAGCTTGAAACAAATCACGAAATAAAATTATAACTTAAATTGATAACAATGATTTGTTTTTTCGAGCTTGTAAGATGTTATATTTCTACACAAGCTAGATGAGGGGTGAAGAGAGCAAACGGCCAACCAATTGTGGCAAAAACGGCGAAGAGAGGTGTGGAAGGAGAGAAGAATGCAAGAATCCTAAGCCTGTAATAGTTTTTAGAAATAATGAAGACCACATAAGATATTATGTGCTATTAATCAACTATATATATGAATACAATAAGGATAATACAATGAATACCTAATCGCCGTTCAAAAAAAAAAAAAAAAACAATGAATACCTAATCAAATCATATATATCTAATGGAGGCGGCTGGTGTGCGTGTTTTAGGTGTGCTAAATTTAGTAACTTTTAGCACGGTTAGTCAAGTCAACTTAATAACTTAAAACACGTTTATATAGTTTTAAATTTATAATAAAATGATTATTATTTAGACTAAACATACACAATAGGTAAGTGTATCTATCGTTTGTAGTAAAGTATATGTAAAAACCAAGTATTGAACCCAAATGACAAAAGTTTTACTAGTCAACTTTTAATTACCGACTAGTTAATTAGTTATCATTTGTTTATTTGTTTATATCCAGATAATAAATTCAAGTAATAGAAATTAATAGAGAATATTAAGAAAATGATGAGTATTGCTTTGGGTTTTTGACAACATTTAGATTGAATGATAGTTAGGTTACGGGTAAGCGGTGTGGTGAATTTAACTAAAAAAAGACCCGATTAAAGGCTTTTTATTAGATTTACAAATTATGTTTTGAGGTTAAAATGGAATTAGGTCCGGTTAAAGTTAATTTAATGTCTTTGCCTATAAGAAGACTCTTTTTAAAGACTTATCAAGTAGGTTTAGGTTAAACACATACAACTATTCTTCTTCTTCTACACACTATACTAAACGATCCTTCTAGATGTGATCCCTCTTATGGGTCCATCAAGGATATATGTGTTGCTCCGTATAGCGTACTAATGGCACGTGTGATTAGTTAGGGTGATTGATATTTATTTAAAGGGTGACGTTACAACAATAAGATATATAAAGACGTATATATTTTAGTATGAGCTTACCAATTCTTGGTTCGCGCCAAACCTAATATATAGATCGTGTTACACAAGTCGATCCACCAAGCTTTGGCTTATCATTGAGGCTGATGTGTGTAAAATGCAACATATAAAATACATCAAATAAGGTATAAAACTAACCCTTTTTAAAGTACTAATGTTGGAAAAAGTGTGTTTTTGTCTTCCTTTTGTATTTCAGGGTTAAATGAGCTTAAATGAACAAAAGAAGCAAAAATGCAGCTAAATCTAACAATAATACAAGAAAAGGAATAAACGTGGCATGCCCAACCCCTCGACAGCATCCTCCCAAGCAAAAACAAGAGAACAGAAGGCTGAACACGCCCCGTGCTCATTGAACACGGGGGCGTGCCCAAGTGTCTGCAGAAAAGACAAAGTTGTAGAAGCTTCTATTTCCCAACACGGGGGCGTGCCCAGCGGACACGGGGCCATGGTCAACACTAAGATTCGCAGAATCCAAGCAAATCTTGATAGTACAGATACACTTCTGCACACGGGGCCGTGCCCAGCAGACACGAAGGGCGTGGTTAACTAATGCAGACAAACTGCAATTAATGAAGAAAGAGAAGATGGATGGACACGGGGCCGTGTCCGGGCTTCTGTGCAGGCTATAAATAGAGGTGCTTGGTTCACTTCAAAGGCATCCCTTGGCAAACCACCTCTCTCACACTTCACCCACCCACCACCACCATCACAACCCACATCCACCACCATCATCCATCATAGAGTGTGTGTAGTAGTCTCGGGATCCAAGATTGATAGTAAGAGTTCTTGACAATCAAAGGCTATGTTTGCGTAAGTCTATTACATCACTAGATAAAGACAAGCATTTAGTGTAATACTTTTTATTTTTAATCTTTTTGCACTTTTTATTTGGTTTTGTATTAATGACTTTAATAATTAGTTTCTTATGTTGAAGGTGAAACTTCCTTATCATTTGTTCGTGGTGTCTTGGCGTTATTTTACTGTCTATATAAAATAAAAGATTTACACCATTCATATCTCCACGGTCTATATGGAGATATGTTGGCTACCTGGTCGGGGGTTAAGGGAATGGTTTGGTAAGGTTCTTGCCTTGTTCAGTGTATAGATCCTGCAAGGACCTGGGTCAAGCTTAGTAGGACCTCCTTAAATACCCACTGGTATTGGTCCTATTGGATGGCGGGGGTTCGAATTTCTTGATCCCCTCCTATGTAAACTACTATTAAAACATTAACCCGGCTACTTAGGATTGTATCCCTGCTTACTCAAACTACTTAGCCGAGGGTAACATCACCTTCAAAAGAGGCGCCTACCGCATTACGCATTAATAACTTAATTAATTATCTTTCAATAATCCAACCCTTTAGGATTGTATCCTTGCTGACTCAAACTACTGGGTTGAGGGTAACGTCACCTTCAAAAGAGGGGCCTACTACTATAACTAAGATAATCTCTTAAAAAGTGCAAAAGTGCGAAAATAATCAAAGGTTACACTAAAGGCGAGTCGGATCCAAGTAATTCATCTTATCTATCTGTTTTTATTTTTATTTTTATTTTCAGCATTTTTAGTTTTTATTTTCATGTTTAAACCTTTTTTTCTCAAATTTTGATTTGATTAGACGTTGAGGATAAACCGGTACTAAAAGCTCTTGTGTCCTTGGACGACCTCGGTATCTTACCAACGCTATACTACGCTCACAATGGGTGCACTTGCCCATATGTGTGTTTAGTGTTAGTAAAATATCGTGTTTTATAAATATAAAACTTGACTAAAGTGTTAAAAAGGGCTTGGTGTGGTCTTCGCGGGGCGCGACAGACCCCTGAACAACCCTATATATAGAAAGGTCGAGCATTCAGTCCCAAATCGCTCACAACTTTCTTTCTCTCTCGAATTTATACATAGCTAAAGTAATTTTCGGGCATAATACCCCCCTAAATAGCGAAGTTCTGCCTCGCTGTAAGTATCATAACCCCGGTTACGTATTAGATATGCTGCCCGATTGATTTAGGGTTCCGTAACGGCTGTCGAGGTTCTGCTCGACGTAGTCGTTGGAATGCCGTCTCGGGGAGGGTATTACTAATGTAAATATTGGGTTATTATACTAACACGTGTACATTTGTGTAATTAATAGATAATCACCAGGAAATCCTTAAGGAAAACCCTAAGACAGCAATGTGAGTAATCTCTTTTTTGTAAACCTTTTTGCAAACTGTTTTTACAAAACCTTAAATATTTTAATTTATAAATAGCAGTGATTGAGTCTTTGTAATTCTTCAATTACTGCCGGTATGTTGGGGTTTTGTATACAAAATGTGGAACACGTTACCATTGGACAAAGAGTTAGCCAATGTGTAATATGACCCACTAGTCAGGATTGACAATACTGAATGAGTAATTGTGTAGAGAGAAACATTGTAATCGCTCTCAATACTGTTAAAGGATAAAACTCCTTTTGATTAAACTGGGATTCACTCACCAGTATTTCCCACTTACAAAATGTTTTTAAACGCGTTTCAGGTAACAAAATGTGAAAGTCAAATAGAAGTCAGCTGGACAGCATTGAAGGCTTGGAAAAGTGGCTATAAAAGTTACCTAAATAAAGAAGATGTTTTATTTAAATAAAAGAGGGTTTATCCCTATAAAATGTGTGTACTTGAAACTTGGGATTTTCCCATGTGTTTAATATTATAAAAGCGTGGTATTTTACTCTGATAAAATATTTCCTAACTACGGTCCTGATGTAAATCCCGCTGCTAAAATGATAAATACCGATACCACCGAAAATGGCCACGGCCGCCCGTTCCCGGGTAATCAGGGGACGGGGGTTGCAACAGAAGGTGGTATTAGAGCTAAGCCACTGATTCAGCCACAGAAGTGTTCTACTGACACCAAAATTTCTTCATATGTTAGGAAATTTTCTACGGAACTACGTGCATATTTGTATTTTATTGTTGTGTGTTATTTGACTATTTGTTAGTTTACAGTATGAGCGACCAAGGACCTTCCGACGCTTACTGCCAGTTGTCCAGCTCACCTAGGGACGAAGGTACCTCTTCACAGCCTACCCTCTCAGGGTATTCTGCTGACAATGAAGATGGGATATTCGTGTTCAAGGCCCAATCTGAAGAATCATTCTCTCCTAAGAAAAGAGGATGGTTCAGCAGAGGCGCGCATGAACGTAGGAAAATGATGAAAAAGTTACAACAACAGCGAGCTTTAGCAGCCGTTAAGAGAGAAACAGATGCTCACACCCAGGATATGCTCAATAGGAGTCTAGCAAATTTCCATATTTTAGCAACTACAGCTGCAGACCCTAATTTAGAGCAACTCATAGCACCCAGCCATTACCACTATTTCCCACACAACCAATGGAAATTGAAGTCAACTCAGAAAATCAAATCCTAATGCCTGACCTTGACCCAGCAGAGATACATAGAGTACCAGCACCCAATCCCTTAGACCCAGACTACGACTCGTGGTTTGACGACCATAGGAATTGCCAGCAACGCTACCCAATACCAGAGGAACCCATGCCAAACCTAGCAGCTTACCTAGACTTGGACCCTCTAGATCTTTACTATGATAATGACCAATACATCAGGGAAATTCTAGAGAATCCTTATCCTTACCAAGAACCCATGCCCCAGTTCCCAAACCCAGTACCAGCCCCTGCACCCACAATGAGTGCAGAGAATGTGCAAGAACTCTGAACGTTTGGTGAGTAGATTTTAGAAGGTAGTGAGAGGATAAGGCAGATAGGAGAACGACGCGTCTGGAAGTATGACGAGCGTAATATGGAGTTCTGGATGAACCCATATTAGTGATGGTGATAATAATAATAATAATAATAATAATAATAATAATAATAATAATAATAATATATAATATGTGTGTATGTTTGAAAAAAAAAATCTAGATAATAGCTATGGATGTATAATAGTATTGTAATTTTAAATTCCAGTTCCAGTTTGTATTAGATGCATAATATATAAGAAAGAGTAAGTCGTAATGTTTGACGATTTTGATCAAAATGTGTATTGTGTAATTGATTGTATTAGAAATTATCATATGATATTAACACGTGGTAAATGTTTAAAATTCAGATGGACAACGAAGTGAACCAGGAAAACCAGAATGATAATAACCAGAATAACGATACCCGAACAACAATAATAATGGAAACCAAGTGGATAACAGTGCCATCCAACACATAGTGGCACAAGGAATAATAGATGCGATGCCATATATTATCAAAACGGTTAAGGAAGCGGATAATAAAAGTAACCACGGTAGTAAACGACCCACTGAACCAGAACACAGCGTAAACAATGGACCTATACTTCAAGTGCCCATTCCCAAAAGAAAAAGAACCATGTCTTATGGTTGTTCTTATAAAGAATTCTGGTCTTGTAAACCAATGGAATTCTCGGGCAATGAAGGGGCTGTTGCAGCTCTACGCTGGATAGAAAAGACTGAGGCAGTCTTGAAAATAAACAAGTGAGCGGAAAAGGATAAGATAATGTTTGCCTCCAATCTGTTTAAGAATTCAGCCTTAGAATGGTGGAACACTTCCTCCAATCCAGGGGAAGTGACATGGTGTATAATATGGAATGGGAGGAATTTAAGAACATGGTGGAAAGGAAATTCTGCCTTCCCAATGAAAAAGAACAGATAGCAAATAAGTTCATAAACCTTAGAATGACTGGAGTGGATAATAAGAGTTACACTACGTTATTCTTTGAATATGCTAAAATAGTGCCAACCCTTGCATCACCTGAACCAGTATTAATCTCCCGTTACATCTGGGGATTAATCAGTGAGATTAGGCATGTAGTCAAGGCGGCTAGACCCCAAACTATAGAAGAAGCTGTAGAATTAGCAAACACATTGACTGATGAGTTAGTGCGTACAGGAGAAGAGGACCAGAGGATGAACCTAGCTCAGAAACTTACCCAAGAATTTCGTTACAGAAATTCCAACCATGGAAAAATGTAGGTTCTACTTCTGCACCTTATTGCAAGTATTGCAAAAGGAAGCATTCTGGAAGATGCTCTATATATTGTAATTTCTGCAAAATATCTGGACACAAGGAAGAAGACTGCAGGAAGAAACCTAACAACAGGATATGCTACAACTGTGGAGAACAAGGCCACATTAAGCCAAACTGTCCGAAACTAGTTCCAGCCATGAACAACAAGAATACTAAAAATGCTAGGGCATTTGTTCTAACTGCGGAAGAAGCTAAAATGATTCCGGACGTGATAGCCGGTACGTTTTTAGTTAATGATGTTTTTGCTAAAGTATTATTTGACTCTGGTGCAAACCAAAGTTTTATTAATACTTCATTTTGCAAACTTCTCAATTGACCATTAACTAAACTCCCACAAGAATGTCTAGTAGAAACAGCAAATGGGGAAACCATTAATATTTCTGAAATCTTGCAAGGAGCAAGAATAGAATTTTTAAATCAAAAGTTTATTGCAAACCTTTATCCAATGAATCTGGCAGAATTCGATATTGTATTAGGAATGGATTGTTAATAGCCAATAAAGCCAATATTTTATGTGATCAAAAGTCAATCCAAGTAAATTCACCAAGGGGTGAAAAGATCACAATTAAAGGAGATAAGCCCTCTAGATCCACAAAATTCATCTCTGTGATGAAAACAGCAAGTTATATAAGAAAAGGATCATTAGTGTATTTGATTTCTATAATCACTAACACTAAAGGAAAAGAACTAAAAGATATTCCAGTAGTATCTCAGTTTCCAGATGTGTTTCCAGAAGAACTACCAGGACTACCACCGGACAGGGAAGTTGAATTCAGGATTCATCTACTACCAAGAACAACACCGATTGCAAAAGCACCTTACCGTTTGGCACCTGCAGAAATGCAAGAATTGAAGAAACAGTTAGACAAACTACTGGAGAAGGGATTTGTGACAACCCGAACTTTCGAGGTTTGTAACGTTTAAGCTTGTGATCTTAACTCTTCGTTAATTCTTTCCTATGTGTAACATGTTCCGTACTATAATATTCCATTAAACGCTCGTAACTTTAATAAACGTGTTTAACGTGTGTGTCGGGTTTTCGGTTGGGCCAATGGCTCGGTTAGGGTCGCACACAAAGATAGGACACACACCTTAGTTCCTTTATCTCGGCCCTACACTCACTTAAGTTCGGCCCACACCACTTGAGCCCACCATTCATGGATTATGTATCTAAAGATATGGCACTTCCGTTTGTTTTTTTTTTATTATTAATAACATCCATAACATTAAACCAAATTAACATTTTTTTTTTCTTGGTGTCTCGTTCTGATCTCGGCCCAAGCTGGATCACCGGCCCACTTAATGATATTTGAGCATTATAATGGCATGTTACGTAACCTCTATTGACATCTCACCTTATCACCACAACAAACCCTATCCCTCTCAAGATCTCATACCTGCGGCATAGCAGACCCCCCCCCCTCATCAGCGAGACATCACCTCTTTCGGGCAAACCTTGGTTAGTATGTTCTTCTGATTTCATGTCAAAGTGTGGTTATGTGCTGATTATAGTAGAGATTAGTAACGTATGTTAATATGAATGTTGATGGAAACTATGTCATAACTACATGATCGATCAGTAAGTGTAATATTGATATTGTTATGATATGATTTAGTGGTAGCTAATTAGCCGGGTTATCATTGGAACGTGATTGGCGGGTGTTTAATGCACGAATGAAAACTGTTAGATGGTATCTTGAAATTATGTGCTACATGGTTTATTTTAGTGATATGACGATAGAGATATGGATGCATGATAGTGTTTGAAATCATCGTTCGATTAACCCGATTAGAATGTTTGCAATCATAATCATCAGCCGCAATCCCAAGACACCGATAAGCTTGTTTAAAAAGTAATAAGATGATGAACTGTTGCTCGATATATGAATTTGTTAACTGTTTTAAGTGTTGATGAAGATAGTCTCTGTTATGCGATGGGTTGTGCAAATAGAAGAATGATTTCTAGGTGATCAATGGTTATAGTAAGGATGTGATGCTGGGTTTCTTGAATGTACAAGTATTATTGCGTAGGGTACACCCAAGTGAATGTGCATGTTTAAATCTGTGTATTAAAGTGGTTTTGTCCTATCTGTTGAATCTTCTTATGTGAATTGGTTATTTGAAAATTATGATAAAGAATGTACAACTTGAGGAGCATAGGGTACCTCACAGGTAGCAAGTCGCACCCTAGCAGCCGGCCCCACCCTTTCAAAAGTCTCTTCATCGTACAAACAAATAAAATACGTGTCATGATCGCACACTCAGTGCGTGGACCCCACTTCTCTTCTTTCACCTGAGTTGGTCGCACATTTCTTTTATATGCCTACAGACTTTTGACTTGGGCCATCATTCTTTTAGTATAGGTTAGCAACTTGGTTGGGCTAACAAAATTCTAGTTTAGGACTTTGGGATGGGCCGCACACTTGGCATGCATAAGCTGGGCCACTCACGAAATTATTCAAGGACCAACATGTGTGTAATTGTTTAAGTGACCTACCTATCATAATTTATGATACACTACGTAATTTAAATGTATATACGTGTTACTTGTGCTACGTGTTAAATACGTGTTTATGTGCCGTTATCTGAATACAAATCTAATGAAAACATGGTAACTATAATAGGACGTGATTGACTAAAAGAGTTTTAACAAGTAAACTATCTTACCGAGCAAACCAAGGTGAGTTCATCTCTTTTGAGCATGCGTCCCGGTGGTTGGGACAGTCAGTGGGTATCCTGGGAAGGGATAAGTCTTTTGGGTAAAAACGGGAATGTTGGATAATATACTCTTCCTATCACCTTTAAAGTCCCTCCGTGTTGTTTGGTTACCGGGTAGGTAACATGGTATTAGTTAGTAGCGCTACTTAGTTTTGGCAACCTCACCCCGTTCCTAGGAGGACGGGTGTTGAACTAATGACCTAGTCATGACCAATGCTTTGATAGGAGCATTGGAGAAAGGGCAAAATAATCAGAAGCCGTCTTGTATTGGGGTATTATCAACATTGTTTTCAAAATGGTATTCAATGAACTGGATTAAACACTTGGTAACTAACGTTTTCGTAAAACTATGAACTCACCAGCGTTGTCTGATACACTTGTTGCATGCTCGCAGGTCGTTAGATATCTTGGACTTGGGAACTTGCTGTCTGGAGTAGCCGAAGTGGTCATGGGTCGACAGGAAGGATTTATGTGACTGATTTCTTGATACTATACTTTGGTTTTGAAACAGTTTAACTTCGTTTACTATTTGCTTCCGCTGAACTTATTGATTTTCGTTTAAACTTGTTGAAGATGTTTTTTTATTAATAATGGGGATTTTATTTATAACTTGTATGGGTTCAATGTAATTGGTGGCTCGTTATTGGTATGTCACACGCCTAACAGGGACACTCCCTATGTGGTAATTTGGGGGTGTGACAGTTTGGTATCAGAGCCACTGGTTATAGTGAACTTGGTTTTAAAATGTTTATATAAAACCAGACTATAACCGAAAAACTTCGAAAATCGACCATGACACTCAGCTCCAGATTGCAAGGTTCGTCTTCTAATTACTTCATGCCTTACTTGTTTAGTAGTCATACACTTACAGTTTGAACGAAACGATATACTAGCTACCATGGTGACTTGATAGTGTGACACTACTCTATGAATCTTGTGAATCATAATCCTATACTACCCACTTGGCTATTTGAATGCGGGGGAAACTTTTAGCGCAAGTTAAGAGGCACTGAGATGAGCATGCAAATTACCTTATTATTATGGGTGCACACATAATAATAACGCGAGGTGCATGCAAGTCCCAGTGAGGCTTAACGAGCGTGAGAAGGGTTCTGCCTTATTGTGTGTAAACTTGGTAGATTGTAGATTTCAACGTGATACTTGAGCTGTACCTCATTTCGACTCGCAACTTTTTCCCTCTTCTCCTATAGAATCATGAGTGGACGAGGACATGGACGTGGTCACATCGCGATGACCCAAGATGAGCTGACCAACTTGATCAACACTCGTGTAGCTGAAGCCCTAGCGGCTTACCAGGCGGGTCAACCTGCGAATCAAAACAATCCTCCTGCTCCACCGGTTTGTACGTACAAGATGTTCATGGATTGTAAGCCACAGACCTTCAGTGGGACTGAAGGGGCTGTAGGACTCCTGCGATGGTTTGAGAAGGCAGAATCGGTATTTGCAATGTGTAACTGTCCAGCTGGGGACAGAGTGAAGTATGCTACGGGCACACTCGAGGATGGTGCCCTTACATGGTGGAATGCCCAGGTTCAGATGTTAGGTATTGAGATGGCGAATGCCACTACTTGGGATGATTTCAAAGAGTTGATGCGAGAGGAGTATTGTCCTCGTGATGAGATTCAGAAACTGGAGAACGAGTTCTACAATCTGAAAATGGAGGGATCTGAGATTGAAGCATACACTAGGAGGTCTAATGATTTAGCAACTTTGTGCCCTAACATGTCTCGACCCCCACCTCGGCGAATTGAGTTGTATCTCAAGGGCTTAGCACCAGCTGTTAAGGGGTATGTTACTGCTGCAAACCTAGACAATCTGCCCCGAATCGTCCGTTTGGCACATAAGATTACTGACCAGGAGGTCGAACGTGGCAACCTGCCGCCACGCGTTTCTGCTACTACCTCGACTGCTACAGCTACCACACCTGCTAGTGATCACAAGCAAAAATGGAACGATACTGACAAAGCAACCAGTGCCAGCCAATCTCAGAAAAGGGCAGACAACAGCATCCACCGTAGTTTCAGCCAGTCGTCTTCTGTGAACCAGAATCAGAGCAACAATTCAAATCAGGGTTCTTACGCGGGAAAGCTACCAAAGTGTGATAAGTGTATGTTCCACCATCGCGGACCGTGCACCCGGGTATGTCATAGGTGCAACAAGGTGGGTCATATGGCTAAAGATTGTAGGGTCTGGCTCCCAAAGCCGCCGCAGCAGCCACAGCAACAGGAGAGGCAGCAGCCCCAACAGAATCGGGGAAATCAAAAGGGGTGCTTTCAGTGTGGTGATGAGGGTCATTTTAAGCGGGGTTGCCCTCAGCTTAATCAGAATGCTGGAAACAACAACACTACTGGGAATAACAATAATGGGAACAATGGTGGGAACAGAGCGCATGGAAGAGTATTTACTATTGGCGCTGGGGAAGCTCGCAATGAAGGGTAATGCTGAGACCGGTACGTCTTCTTTGAATGATCTTTTGCTCCTGTTTTATTCGACTTTGTTACCGATTTGAGTTATGTGTCTTTGGGGTTCAGTCGCCAGTTAGGACTAACTCCCACCCTTCTTGTAAATAAGCATGCAGTAGAATTAACTGATAGTAAATCGATAGAAGCTTCTCATGTTCTTTTTGGTTGTAAACTTGATCTCGTGGGTCAAGTGTTCGACATTGACCTACTTCCCAATACTCTTGTAAGTTTTGACGTGGTCGTTGATATGGACTTGGTTATCTATGTATCAAGCAGAAATTCTTTGCAAAAAGAAAATCGTGCGTATCCCTCTCCCCAGTGGGGAATCCTTATCAGTACAAGATCATCGTAGTAGTGCCATTGTTGGCATCGTCTCAGTCGTGAAAGCCCAGAAGTGTCTACGGAAGGGCTACTCTGCTATACTAGCTCTTGTCACCGATTCGCCGCTTTAAGAAAGGAAGAACGAGCATCTTCCAGTTATTCGTGAATTTTCTGACGTGTCTTCTGAAGAGTTACCTGGTTTACTTCCACATCGTTAGGTGGAATTTCAGAATTGACCTTATGCAAATCCTGATTTCCTTCTAGGATACAGCAATCCCTTGGGTTCGCTAGATACTAGCGCATATCCATCATGGGATTTTCGAAGAGTGCGCAACTTCACCCCCCCCCCCCGGCACAGCGAGGAGCTGTGAATTCATGGGAAGTAAAACAGGGGAACATCTTTTTAGCTTCTGAAACCCAACCTTGCAACGCACTGAGCATCGCATCTACCCGAGGGTACCGATGATCTGGCAGTATACCATTTTGTCTCGAATCAGAGTCCTAGTTACACATCGATGCAACGTGAGAAGGAGATGGCCTACGTGGTGGACTTACAGGAAGAACTGCACGAGCCATGATCTACGGTGGAAGCCATGGCCTTTGGATGTAAGTTGGAGGCATTACTTGGACGGTACCGAATGCACCACTTAGACCGATCACAAGGGCCTCCCGTGTACCCTGGTTACGAGAGAGTTAAATCAGTTAATGGCATCGCTGGATGGAACTTTTGAATGAATACGAGCTTTGCAGCTCGCTATCCACTCTACCATACCTGATCAGACTCGCCTTGTTCAAATTGAAGAACTGGAGGAAGAGAGTCCTCAAGATTGACCCATGTGGGGCATGGGGAAGCGACCTTTGGCAGGACAGACAATATTTGCTAATTCATGGAACGAATATGGACCTCACTATACATGAAGGAATTAGTTAATCATGAAGGAATTAATGTGGATCCCACCAAGATCGAGGTGATTACCAAATGGAAAACCCCTGAGTCACCAACAAAGGTTAGAAGTTTCTTAGGATTAGCCGGTTATTATAGAAGATTTATTCGAGATTTTTCTAGAATAGCCATTCCCTTAACTAAGCTAACCTGTAAATCTGTTAAGTTTAACGGGGACCAAAACAAGAAGAAGCCTTTACAATTCTTAAGCAACGATTAACCAACGCACCCATACTAGCGTTACCAGAAGGAACTGAGGACTTTGTAGTCTATTGTGACGCTTCTAAGATAGGTTATGGATGTGTGTTGATGCAATGTCAAAAGGTTATAGCCTATGCATCTAGACAACTTAAAAATCATGAAGATTTGGAGACATTACCTTTATGGTAGTAAGTTTACATTTTTACTGACCATAAGAGTTTAAGATATGTCTTCGGGCAAAATGAATTGAATATGAGATAGAGACGCTGGATGGAAATTCTTATTGATTACGATTGCAATATTCAGTATTATACAAGAAAGGCTAATGTAGTAGCCGATGCTTTAAGTCGAAAGCATCATGAAAAGCCAAAAAGAGTACGTTCTCTTAAAATAAATCTATAGGTAGATTTAAATGAACAGATTAGAAAGGCACAAGAATCAGTAATCAAGGATGATACTGAGAAGTTGAAAGGAATGATTAAGGAACTAGAACAAGGAACATATGGAATTTGGAGATTCCATAAGAAAAGGGTATGGATACCTAAATTAGGAAACCTACGCCACCGTATATTAGAAGAAGCCCATAAGTCTAAGTATACGATGCATCCTGGAAGTGATAAGATGTATCAGGATTTAAGAAAGAATTTTTGGTGGATAGGAATGAAAAAGGATATAACAACTTATGTTGCGAAGTGTTTAACCTGTTCACAGGTCAAAGGTGAACATCAAAAACCCTCAGGTTTATTGCAACAGTTGGAAATGCCAGTTTGGAAATGGGAATTGATAACAATGGATTTTGTTATTAAATTACCCAAAACAAGAAAAGGTAATGATACAATCTGGGTGATTGTAGACAGGCTAACTAAGTCAGCTCATTTCCTACCAATGAAGGAAACTTTCAGTATGGAACAATTAGCTAAGTTGTATGTAAATGACATAGTTTCATTACATGGAATTCCTTTATCCATTGTTTCTGATAGAGATAACCGTTTTACCTCATATTTTTGGACAAGTTTCTAAAAAGCCATGGGAACCAAGCTCAATCTAAGCACTGCTTTTCATCCTCAAATGGACGGACAAAGTGAAATGACAATTCAGACAATGGAAGATATGCTTAGAGCTTGTGTAATTGATTTCGGAGGTAATTGGGACGAACACTTACCATTAATAGAATTTTCTTATAATAACAGCTATCATACAAGTATCAATGCTGCACCATTCGAAGCACTTTATGGACGAAAGTGCCGAACTCCAGTCTGTTGGGCAGAGATTGGAGAAAAGCAACTATCCGGACCTGAGATAGTATAAGAAACAATGGACAAAATCATTCAAGTCAAGGAGCAACTAAAATCAGCAGTTCAGCACGTGATCGACAGAAGAGTTATGCAGATAACAGGCGAAAGTCGTTGGAATTTCAGGTAGGAGACAAGGTGTTATTGAAAGTTTCTCCTTGGAAAGGAGTGGTAAGATTCATCAAAACGGGAAAGCTAAGCCCCAGGTATGTTGGACCTTTTGAGATTATTAGAAGAATAGGACCTGTAGCCTATCAGCTACAACTGCCAGAGGAAATGGCAGGAATACATGATGTGTTTCATATATCTAATCTTAAAAAGTGCTTAGCCGATGAATCACTGATAGTACCTCTTATGGATATAGAGGTAAATGAACAGTTAAAATTTGTAGAAAGACCTCTACAGATCGAGGACAGAAAAGTCAAGAATCTCAAACACAAGAGATTAGTTCTGGTCAAAGTGAAGTGGGACTCCAAGAGAGGACCAGAGTACACATGGGAGCTTGAATCAGAAATGCGAAGAATATATCCACACCTGTTCCAGTAGACCTCGAGGACGAGTTCTAAAACAAGGTGGGGAGGATATAACAACCTTCTTAAATTTATCCCGACACCCTAATATATTTAAAATGTCCCTATATGTCTTAAAACATACCCCGTATGTGGAAACCGAGCCCAAAATACCATATATAATTAAAAATAAAATAAAAATCAAGATTTTGGGGTCGCTCACAGGGCGCGAAGGCATTGCCTTCGGCCTACGCGGGGCGCGACAGATAGGTGATCAGGCTGCACCCGGTGTTGCCACGTGTCGGGCGGTGTGTCGAGTCTATAGTGCTGACTGGTCATAGCTAGGCCCTACAAACCTAGGTCGCGGGCCGCGTAAGACCTTGGTGTGGTCTTCGCGGGGCGAGACAGACCCCCTGAACAGCCCTATATATAGAGAGGTCGAGCATTCAGTCCCAAATCACTCACAACTTTCTTTCTCTCTCGAATTTCTAAATGGCTAAAGTAATTTTCGGGCATAATACCCCCTAAATAGCGAAGTTCTGCCTCGTTGTAAGTATCATAACCCCGGTTACGTATTAGATACGTTGCCCGATTGATTTAGGGTTCCGTAACGGCTATCGAGGTTCTGCCCGACGTAGTCGTTGGAATGTCATCTCGGGGAGACTAATGTAAATATTGGGTTATTATACTAACGCGTGTGCATTTGTGTAATTAATAGATAATCACCAGGAAATCCTTAAGGAAAACCCTAAGACAGCAATGTGAGTAATCTCTTTTTTGTAAACCTTTTTGCAAACTGTTTTTACAAAACCTTAAATATTTTAATTTATAAATAGCAGTGATTGAGTCTTTGTAATTCTTCAATTACTGCGGATATGTTGGGGTTTTGTATACAAAATATGGAACACGTTACCATTGGACAAAGAGTTAGCCAATGTGTAATATGACCCACCAGTCAGGATTGACAATACTCAATGAGTAATTGTGTAGATATAAACATTGTAATCGCTCTTAATACTGTTAAAGGATAAAACTCCTCTTGATTAAACTGGGATTCACTAACCAGTATTTCCCACTGACAAAATGTTTTTAAACGCGTTTCAGGTAACAAAGTGTGAAAGCCAAATAGAAGCCAGTTGGACAGCACTGAAGGCTTGGAAAAGTGGCTATAAAAGTTACCTAAATAAAGAAGTTGTTTTATTTAAATAACAGAGGGTTTATCCCTATAAAATGTGTTTACTTGAAACTTGAGATTTTCCTATGTGTTTAATATTATAAAAGCGTGGTATTTTACTCTGATAAAATATTTCCTAACTACGGTCTTGATGTAAATTCCGCTGCCAAAATGATAAACACCGATACCATCGAAAATGGTCGCGGCCTCCCGTTCCCGGATAATCAGGGGACGGGGGTTGCAACATAGCATATACACCGTGCAAGCCAACAATGAAATCCTTGATAAGTGAGGGGTGATCACAAGATGTGTTTTATTATAAATGGGTCAACCTCTACCAAAATAGGACCCCCCCCCTATACTAGTATATGGGTTGTCATATACCATGATTGTACTGATAGGCTTCACAACACTAAGTTTATTAAGAATGCTCACAAGATCAAAGACCAAAACTAAATCACAAACCCTATTACCAATGAAGAAGGGTAAAAAGAATTATCAAAGACATAACACACCACTTCGCCAAAGGTTAAACATTTAATTCATGTTAAGCTTAATCAACAACCCAAGCAATACAAGAAGTTTAGCCAAGAATGGCCATAGAAACTTGTCCACAAGCAATGATCATCATAAGGATCATGTTTCATCAAGTATAATAATCAAACAACTTATTGATGGTTGTTGAATATAAATTATCTCTCTCTTTCTCTCTCAAGACAATCTGCTACAAGCTATTTTTTGGAGTGATCCCAAACTCCTATTGACCTCTCAAGACCAGAGAGTGTGTATGTGGAAAGTAGGAGATGAATGGATGGAATGGGATAAGGAAAATGGGCAGCCAAGACTTCTATTTATAGGCTGGTTGGGTGTAGATATGCGCGGTCGTGCATACATATGCATGGCCATGCCTTGTCCTTTGTACCGACAATGAGTAGTCCTTCTTGTCCTTTCACATTCCTTTTACTCATGATACAAGTACTCAAAGTTGATGATTAATAAGAAGACACATAAGATGTGCTTTATAATAATTAAACAAGAACTTATGTTTTGTATTTCTTTTTGGATTATTTTATTTGAATCTCAGTTGAACTTATATGATTATGTGTGACATTTAATATTGATGCTTTAAATATATTGAAACTTTTAATAGAGTCAAAAGCTATGAGCAATTCATCATGCCCCGTACTATTTCCGCTACGAGTCGGGTATTTTTTTATAGTTTCAAGTAAGTCTTTTGATAATCATCTTCGTTTATTCATCGTTTTTATTTACATCATGTTCTTTTAATTCCATTGAGTCTTTTCTTTCCTCGTATTAATATAATCATCCTATCCTAACCTTAATAAATATTATAACACTAAAACAAATATCAAAGGATCCCATTTACTATGCCGGCTATGCCGTTGCAATTTGTGAATCATACAAGATGATCTATTGCAAAAGTAGCTCTGCCGAAGCTTTAGAATCATCTTGCCTAATCATTCTTTAATAACCATAGAAGATCATAAATCAAAATCTGAAATATGTAGTATTCATGAGAACCAATCATGGGTTATATTTTTATCTTTGTTAAAACGTTAAAATCAATCAAGGGAATACATATAAGTGATTTCTCATTTACATCAGAATTATGTGTCGAACTTGTCACAACTATATCATGGTCATAACCTATCTAAATATGTTGATTTTAAGACTAAATTCATTGAATTGTCATTCCATCTATATTAAAAAAAAAGTCTAAAAACTCTTTCGTTTGGACCCTCAAATAGTCTAAACAAAACAGGTGTGCCATTTTGGACAGTCGGTTTTGTTTCATGTTTTTTACCTGTTTATATGTTTCAAACGAAAAACTTTTTCTAAAAGAAAGTTGTTAAGAAAAAATTAATATAGTTTTTTGATAATGTTTGCTATTTTTAAAACGCGACTAAAGATCAACACGGAAAGTTATTAAGATTTCGTTTTTCCAAAAACTATGAAACTACTATATTATCATTAATGCTCTTGATCATTACAACTAAATAACATCACCATAACTTCTTTAGACCCTAAATCATCACTTTTAATACATTTGGGTCCATCACGAATCAATGAACACGCTCACAAAATTCATCAAAAATCGAGGTGAGATCATAGCCCTTTTTTCTGCTTTTATCTTTCGTGTGGAAACATGTAATTGTACAAACAAATATTTTTTTACAAGCCAAACATAACAAATAGTATTCATATACGCATATTACTTTAAACTATAGACACATGACGCCTACATTCATTATCATCATACATCAATATCGATTGGTTGTATGATTATGGGTCTATAGATCATATCTTTGGGAACCATAGGGGTTTGTGCCACATGATCATCATCATATCGATCATGTGTGACGTTGTACATAATGTGTATATAGCTATGTTTTTATAAACATACACCAACTCTCGTAGTTGGCAGATTTCTGCAAGTTTTCAGATACAAAGATTTAGCTAGGATCTTGGATTTCCCACATAAAATTAATCCTAGATATCAACAATCAAGACTTAAAGTTTATTTTTCTATTCATTGTAATTTGTTATTTGATCTTAAAACAATGTAATTCAACTACTTCAATTTAACAGTAAATATTTTAATGCCTTGGTGTCTTTAACAATAAGTCACGCATCGTGAATTCCGTACAAGATGAGGGTGTGAGACCCATAAGGCTCTCGTGCATGAGTACATGTATAGTATTCATATACGCATATTACTTTAAACTATAGACACATGACGCCTACATTCATTATCATCATACATCAATATCTATTGGTTGTATGATTATGGGTCTATAGATCATATCTTTGGGAACCATAGGGGTTTGTGCCACATGATCATCATCATATCGATCATGTGTGACGTTGTACATAATGTGTATATAGCTATGTTTTTATAAACATACACCAACTCTCGTAGTTGGCAGATTTCTGCAAGTTTTCAGATACAAAGATTTAGCTAGGATCTTGGATTTCCCACATAAAATTAATCCTAGATATCAACAATCAAGACTTAAAGTTTATTTTTCTATTCATTGTAATTTGTTATTTGATCTTAAAACAATGTAATTCAACTACTTCAATTTAACAGTAAATATTTTAATGCCTTGGTGTCTTTAACAATAAGTCACGCATCGTGAATTCCGTACAAGATGAGGGTGTGAGACCCATAAGGCTCTCGTGCATGAGTACATGTCATGCGCGACATAGTAACCTTATACCAAAACCTAATTTCCTTACTATATTCACCATTTTTATATGATTCACTAAGAAATATAAGTGTGCTATAGTTTCACATTAATCTACCCAAACTCATGATTAAGATACCATTGTTGTGCATAGTTTCACATATGGAAATTTTATAAAATCACATTTTTCATAGCTTAACCATAATCAAGTTCTCAATAGTATTTAGTGAAAATCATAGTTGTTAATGTCGAATTTAACTCTCAATAACAATGTGTGATGATCTTAGTATTCAATATTAAGCAAGTGCTAATCAAAGTTACCATTACCAAAGAAATGAGAATATGTCATTTATTGAATTTCATAGTCCTTTAAAGGTTGTGAGATTCAAATTCTCAATGATATTATACTTTCTAAGTTTTAACAAGAATCAAGTATATAACAACTAGACAATTTACAAATTATAACTAGCTAACATCTTGTTATGCACAATATAAACTAGCATGTACGGTGTACCTAGTTGGTCCTTATAGTTGTTAGCATATGATTGAGGAACTTGATAGTCAAATTATATATTCTTAAGAGAGACAATATTGGTGTATATCATTTTTTAGAAGTTATATGTACTCTCTTAAGCAACAATGGCTTTCGAATCGCTTTTTGGGTCAACTTAGATTTAACACCCTTGTTCATTGAGAAATAGTATAACTTATATGTTTCTTAAGGCATAGTGTGCATAAATAGGACCTTGTTACCATGTACATCGCTAATATGGAAAACTCGCTAATATTATTCATTTTTACTTGCAAGAATCCTATTGGTCATGCAATTTTACCATAAAGTGTGTCTGAACTTCAAATGTTCACTTCTAAATTTTCAAATTAAGTTAATCAGTTTGTTATAAAAAACCACCACAATGAGCTTGATCGCCTTCCACACCAATTTATAAGTTGGAAAATACATGTAGATTTATTTCTAGGTCCAACAATTCACCAATTTATTTCGAAATCACGAATTTTTATGACCAAATTCCACAACTCTTGAAATTATAGCTATAACTTTCGTCGGATTTATTTCATGGTGATTACGATCGACTTTCATGAATAAGAAGTGGTTATAACATAATCTCTCATAAAGTTTGAATAAAAGTCAAACTTAGTAAATTTCCTCATAAACATCACAATATTAGTAAGTTATTGCTTGTCATAATTATACTTGTTTCCAAACATCACTACATGGGGTATAATAAGTTAATAACACACTTAAATTCACATACTATGAAGCTAGGAGTGAAAATTACTTTATGATGTAGCCAACGTCCACTCTAATCACTAAGATTTGCAGGAATCAAGCTTATAATCATTAAGCTCCACTTCAATATATGTACTTCTCTTGTGGTTCTCCTTTTATCACACCTCAAGATACACACAAACACTACACTTTTGTTTCTTCTGGGACCTACACACTCCCTTGAGATATATCTAATTTGCTTAAATTACATAAATGGTCCCACAAGTTTATTTACTTGGTAATTGCACTTGCACTATAGTTGATTATTTCAATAATAACAACGGATGTAATTTTTGTTGACTTCCTAGTATTTCTTTTCAAAGAAAATTAGTGAACATTATCTTTTTTATTGAATAACAATATATTTATAATATAATAAATATGAATATGAGATATTATAAATTTGTTTTGGTTTTATTATATTGAGATATGGGATTTAAATAACCTCAATTTTTATCATTTGGCTAATAATACTCTGAGTAAATTACAAGTTTTGTCCTTTAAGTTTATACCGAATTGCAGGCGGTGTCCTTTGCCTTTAAATTTGACGAGTTTTGTCCTTAACGTTTCAAAATCCTGCACGTTATGTCCTTTAGCCCTAACTCAGTCAGATTTTTTTTGTTAAATATGGTCATGTGCCTTGCACATGAGGGTATTTTTGTTATTTTACATCCATAGGGACTGTTGAGTAAATAATTTGATATTCAAGGGAATAATTGTGTAAGAAAAAAAATAAATTATAAATATTAAAAACCCATCTTCTAACTCGAAACATCTCATCACTGCAGGCACCCCTTTCACCTTCTGCCTCACATCTTCTAACTCAAATCCCAATCCTAATCCTAATTCTTCTTCATCACCCTTTTGTTCATTTTCATTTTCAAACCCTAATTCATCTACAATATACTCTTCATCATCATCATCAAACTCATCATCAGAATTCACCTCAAACAACTTAAATTTCCCATAATCAAACCCATCATTTTCCAAATCACTCTCATCACTATCCAACTCTAAATCATCATCCTCTATCTTTTAAGTCTTATTAACAGAAACTTTCTTATCTTTATGGGTTGGTACTACCAAATCAACAGGCTTGACTTCTGAAGATTGATCAGAGGGGATAAAGAAGTCATCTTTAGGGGGTACGCGAGTAAAGGTGGTTGTTTGACCATCGGAAATGGAGGATAGAGGTGGGGTGCTAATGGGTTTGATCTTTTTTGTGTTAGGGTTTGTAACACCTCGAAAATTCACGTCCTATAATGTATTGACACGTGTCATAAGTTTGAACATGTGAAAGTATACTCTAGAGGGACTAAAGTTGACAAACATGGAAAGCATGGGAATATAAGGGTTCAGAATGTCAACAAGGGATAAATATACTTTACAGTAACCCTACAGGATGCTCATACCTTCAAACGAATAAATCATGGATCATACGAAGCTAAATATGAAAGAAAGTGAGAGATTACAAACTGCAGGGGTTAAATGTGTCAACATGTTTAAAGTATACCTCTGAATGACCTTTTAGCAAACCCGAAGCTTTGTAACGATTAATTATGCTCACTAGAATGCACTATAAAAATCTCATAAAGTTTCGTTATCGTATGAGAAAGTTATGATCAAATTCGTATACGAGGGGTTAAAGCGTCAACGTTGAAAATTATGACTTTTCGGGTAACATGAAGTGACCAAGAACTTAACAAAGTGGGTATAAGTCATGAACCCCTTATAAGTCAATAAGAGGGGCTCAAAATGCAAGAAACAAAGTGTGGTTGACCTTTCGAAGAACCAAGAGCCAAGGGTGCAAACTGAAAAACTTGTGTAACCTGACCACCACCCTCAAGCGGGCCGCATAAGCCCAGGGAGACACTTACGCGGGCCGCCTGGCACGCCCAGATGCAGAAAATCATTTCAGTTGGCTGTTCAGCCCCTGTAAGCGACATGTATTGCCCTTTAACACTTCCAAGAGTTGCCTAAACTAATTCTTAGGCCTTAGGGACACTTGTTAATCATCAGGGATCATGTATAGCATGATTTGTCATGATCTTAAGCATTCAAGAACACTATATAAAGCCCCAATGTTTGCAAACTTTGATCATTCCTTCTCAATCATCTTCTGGTCATTTCTGGAGCTCAAGAGCTCTGCCCAGGGATCACTAATCGTGCATAGGACTTTGGTAAGTACCCTTGACCTTCCTTAGTTGAGTTTTGCTTAGTTATTAGCCTAAAAGTCAAATCATCGTAATTAAGGTTTGACTTATCAATTAATCATTAATGGTCCACTGATTAGTCGAATTGAAAGTAGTTATAAGTTGGTATTCATGTGGGCAATAAACCCTTAAAAGGACACCCTCTGATTTCCACTCTAACTAGACCATTTGTCGGGTCAAAGTTGATTAGAAAAAGTCAACAGAATGCTAATCTTCGAATTAACGCATAATTAACAATGTAGAAGGTGTGTAACCTATTTTATCATTCATATAACTTGGTAATAAGTGTAAGAACTGGTCTAAACTTGTTTGATCCGACAATTTTCTGTTTGGACCCGGTTCGGAACCGAAAGTCGCAAAACTTTGACTTTTGCTTTGACTTCAGTTCTGACTCGTTTTAGTATGATATGGAAATACCTTAGAGCTTCCTTAGGACCAGGTTACATGCTAGTATAACCCTCTGTGATTATACACCTTGGTTCATTAGTTATCTAATTAATATGCATGATTCCGTTAATTGCTCATATGTTGACTATTATGCCCTTTTTCACCATAAAACGTGACTTTTAAAAAGGTAAAAGAGTGGAAACCTTAGTTACTGATTTATAAACTTGTAACCAAAATTTGACATCAGTTTGAGGTGTAGATTGAGAGTTATGCTCATTAGCGTAATTAGAAAGCTTTTTAGCGATTTAACGGCATAATTAGCATATAGCCTATTTAAACCTACTTTTTGATATCAAACTTGTTACCCACTGATGTAATATAATATTTTGGGATTTTTGAAGATTTTTAATTAATTTTAGGCTGAGCATAACTTAGAGTTATAAGCTTGATTCGGTGATTGTCGGTTTTGCCCTTTTAGGCTATAAAATGAGTTTTACATATCTTTTTGACCCCAAGCCTTTTGCTACTGATTTTATATGATAAATAATTTATTTTAAACCTTTAGGAATAATAAAAATTTCAGCTCTCTATATAGAACCCGGAAACGGCTTCTAATCGCCTTTTTTAAGCGCTTATAACGCATAGTATGTACTAAAACTATTTTAAACATACAAGGGTTGATACCTACTGATATTTTAGGTAAATTATAATATTTTAACAGTAAGCAAAAGTTGTTTAACTCAGACTTCGGTTTTGAGCTTTCGGCTTATGTGAAATTACCAAAATGCCCCTACAGTGCATAGTTTGGTTATAATTGATAAATTTCACATATATGCAATACCCTACTGTTATAACTTAGTAAATTAAGTATTTTTTCTGATTATATCAGACCTGTAACTCAGGTTAATACTTAAACTCTTTTATAACCTTGTAAATGACCAAAATACCCCTACGAGGCATAGTTTGAGTTTTAATTCATTTCGGGCATAATAGAAGATATCTTACTGATGTCACAACATATTTGAGGCATATTAACTTAGGAAGCCTGTAAATGACTCTTACGGTCACCCGTTACGCCTCTTGCGCGTTCGGTTTGGTTTATGTAACTAGTTTGCATAAATTAGCCGAAACGAGTCAAACCTTATCGGTTTTATCTCAAAATCCAGAATGTGGTTAGATTACCCATATCATACAAGTATTCAAACTTGTCGGGTCTAAATCACATTCTATTCCGGTCTTCGCTTAACCATGCGTTTGAATCGTATCTTTCGTTAAAACTAACCGGTCTAAGTTTAGACTTAATTAAGGACCCGTTAGGATTCTAATGGGTTATTATAAACCTTCGTTCCAGAATAGGAGACCTGGTAAAAGCTACACGCACTTGCTATTTGTGATTGATACTTGCAAAGGTAAATACTTTTAACTTAATTTCCCTTATACGGGCTTGGGGTACGGTATATAAAATACCGCTTGGTCCAGCATTGAATCTTTAATCGAATAGAGATTAAATCATTGATATGCTTCGTTTTGAAATGTTTTGTTTGCTTAAAGCCTTTGGGAGGTTAATGACCATGTCCCGGATATCCTTGGCATCATCTTACGAGATGGCCACGACCTGAGCACGGGGTGTAGGCGTACACCAGTCAATGCATAAATGAATAAATAATGTGGTGTGTCTATTAATCTTTAACCCGGACTACGGATCGGGCTACTGAACGCATAAGAAACATGTAAATCGTTTACAAGTATTATATTCAAATAATTATCCCAAGTTATAAAAGTTTGTGCCACGTGCATTTAAATCAATTTTATTAAACTTTTCAAAATGAGTCGGTTGAACGTATTTACCAGTGTAAACTGACGTATTTTTCCCAAAAAGGTTAAGTGCAGGTACCACGCGAACTAGGCTGGCTTTCTCCTAGCGTCCACAATAAGTCTCTCAAGCTTGGATATCAAAACTGTTGAACAACGTTTCCTATTTATTTTGATCCCCCTGTGGATTATTTTCAACTGTTTGTGATACTTGATATTACAATTATATTTGGTTGAAATATATCTATCTTTTGCTTCCGTTGTGCATTTAAATATTGTGTTGCTTGACTGTAATGTTATCAACTACGCCACGATAATCCCCCATCGGGCCCACCGGTGAAACGTGTAAATATCGGGGTGTGACAGGGTTTCTGGGTGTGAGTTGTTTTCTGGGTTTGTTGGTGCGAGCTTCACCGATCCATTTCCATCGTTCCCCGCCACAGCCGTCATCTTGAAGCTATACACCCACCACTGATTCATCTTGAAACCACCACCGTCACTATCGTCCCCGATTCATCTTGAAACCACCACCACACTGTCATCGTTGCCGCCAATTTTACCATGAAACCACCACCACTTCCGTCATCTTGAGGTTGGAGAGGGAGGAGAGAGAGAGAGAGGGGTTTGCAGATTTTTTATACATGTAGATGTTTTTTATATTTTACACAACAATCCCTTACTATAACTTTTTTTACACAATAGTCCCTGATGAAGTAAAATGACAAGAATACCCCATGTGCAAGGTACATGACCATATTTAACAAAAAAATCTGACTAAGTTAAGGCTAAAGGACATAACGTGTAGGATTTTGAAACATTAAGGACAAAACTCGGCAAAGGACACCGGCTGCAATTTGGTACAAACATAAAGGACAAAACTTGTAATTACTCTAATACTCTCAACTACGAATTGTACTACGTCACTCCCAACTTTCAACTTATATTTTTTTGGCACTCCCAAACTAATTAAACCCTAACCCAGTTAGCTGACGTCAGATGGCACGTCAGCAAAAAATGCCATGTTAGATGTCACATAAAAAAATGTCACGTCCGCCAAAGTGCCACGTCACTAAACAATGTCATGTCAGCAAAAAACCTAATTGGGCTATGGTTCAGTTAGTTTGGGAGTGTCGATAGAAAATAAGTTGAAAGTTAAGAGTGACGTGATACAATTTGTAAGTTGAAAGTGTTATTGACCAAACGGTGAATTTATTTAAATTTCATATCCCTGTTATATTTAACTATTAGATATTAGATTAGACTAGAAAGAGCTTATATATAAATGGATATAAGCTCTTTCTAGTCTCATAATTAATGTTTTTAGGCCTCATTGTTTAGTGTACCTATAACGCTTTCTTTACTTGGTAAAATTTCGAATTTTTTTTCTTTTATTTAAATTTGTATTTACATACAATTATTCAAATTTCAAGTCAACAAGCTATATCAATTTATTTTTTCAAATTAAATTCTAATTAACTTTTTAGTGATATAAATTTTGTACCCACAAATACTTTATTTTAAAGGTGGAAGGGGCACCCATCACGTTTTTCATATTCATCACACTATCATATCCAATCATCATTTAACACATCATTTCATCAGATTTTCACTATCACACTTGCAAAACCCATCACACCACCATAATCATTAACCCACACCCAATCATAACCCTTGAATCAAGTTCCACAATCACTCTACGGCCGTGATGTGTATCACGACCAAACCCATCAGTACCATGAAACACCCACTTGCGGCAGTGATAAGGTGTTTTACGGGGCGCCCCGACCACCCTAATACCTACAAGGCTACAATATTATATTGTAACTTCTCGTCAGACCCAAAAGTTGAAGGGCCCAGTGTTACCGTTAGTATAACTTGTCATGCCCCATAACTAAAGCCTAGTCTTACTGAAGAACAACAATAAGTATATAACCTTGAATGGGCCGTTGACCGAAACTGGGCTTTGAGCCTCTGATCGAGTCTCGAATAATGTTTTAAGTTTGCGAATCTAAATCCAACTAAATTGGATCGAGCTGCAAGTTCATCATTCTGCATGGCATTGAAAATACGTTAAATAGAGGTACTTATTTTTACAAGTTAAGTACAACTAGGATTTTGCCCGCCGCGCGTTGCGGCGGCGCGCGACGGGTGGAAACATATAGTAAGACCAAACATGATTCGTAAAACGCAGTGCGTTAAAGACAATTACAAAAAAATGTAAATCACAAAGGTAGACACAAAGTGTACAACACAATGCCAAAGACATTTCGAAAAACACAATGCATTGGCATTTGCAAAAGTAGGAGTTGTAGTCTAGGGGTTACAATTGCAAATTTTTTAAAGTTTGGCGGGTGTCTTGACGTATTCAGTTCAACTCAATGTATGGTTGAATCCAAACGTTTAGTTTTTTAAAAAAGAAATTAGCGAACGAAAATAATTAAAGAAGGCAATAAGCTAAAAATGTATAGATATACCGTACAATGATAAAGTTGAAACATTATAAACTTTTGAGATTAAACCTCAATGGTCTAATATTGCAATGTAAATGAAGTTTAACTTGGAAAGGAAATGGACTCAAAACTAAAAGCAAAAGGCTAAAATGTATTTTAGTCAAAGTATGGGTGAAAAATTGAAGTTTACCTTGGAAAGGAAAGAGACTAAAAATGCAATTTAACAAAACTAAAAGCAAGGGGTCAAAATGTATTTTACTCAAAGTATGGGTGAAAAGAGGAAATGTCGAAATGGACTCAAAACGCCATTTAACAAAACTAAAAGCAAGGGGTCAAAATTTACTTTACTCAAAGTATTGTGTGAAAAAAGGAAATGGCACATGCATGTCGTTGGCCTATGCCACCGACTTTATGCTTTAAGTAAGTTTATAATATTAACCGACAAAGTCTATATTATCATTGAGTTCATTACTTTTTGAGTTTCTCTGTTTTAGTGGTTTTAACCAGTTGAGTTCAAAATCAAAAAGTTTAACGTTCCAAGTCCTCAACCGCTCATTTTATAACTTTTTGAGTCCTTGTGTTTTAGTGGTTTTGACCACTTGAGTCCAAAATCAAAGTACAAGTTTTAAAAAATTGGACTCGGCACGTTATAAAATGAGTAATTAGGGACTAAGGCATTATATTTTTTGATTTTGGATTCAACTGGTTAAAACCACTAAGTAATCAACTAGTCTTAAGCCCCACCGCGTTGCGGGGCGGGGGAGTAAAACTATGTTACCAGCGTTGCAGGACCGGAAAGCGTAAAATTGTGCTAAGTAGAATCAAATCACGTAATTGTATTGAATGATGTAATAGGGTTACAATATGTCCTATATATAGATAAAGTAATTACACCTTAATACCCTCTAATAATATCTATTTGTAAACTAATCTTATAGTCTAACAAGTAGAAACCAAACCACGACTAAAATTGGAAAAAAAACGTAAAATAATACACGATTTTTAACACCAAGTGACTCACATGACGTAAAAACTACCAAACATTATGCTAAATAGCAACCGAACGAAAATTTAAAAAAAAGCTAAGGAACCGGATGTGACCATCAAACATTGCGCTAAGTAGCAACCAAACGACAACCAAATCATGGAAAAAGCGTACAACAAAAACTAATAAAAAACTAACCTTGTTTAACTTTCTATGACAAAATTATAAAAATAAAAAATAAACTTGTAAAACAAAAATGAAAAAAAAAACCTAAAGTTAAAAAAAACAAAAATAAAACACAAAACCACAAAAGACAAAAATATGTCACTATTCATCAAGATGTGATGAACAATACGTATATATGAATATTAACCGACTAAGTAAATATTATTTATCATTATAACGTATAAGAAGAAGCAGGACAACCCAATTGCTTTGTTTCTTGTTTCATTTTTTTTGAAGGGTGACTTTCTATGTACAGGACCTAGTGGTCACCGGGTTCTTGTCAAAGACAATCCCCTGTCAGCCCCGCCTACGGACGCGATGTTCTATCGGGCCCCAGCCGCCGCGCAAACTGACCTTCGCCCGGAAACTATACTGTCCCCATACGAGAACCTCGCTGGGGTAACAGCCGGGTAAAAACCGAGTTGCCCTCCGGATCGAACCATGCCTTGGTAAGAAACGATCCATCATTGAAACGTCCCGCACCTTTGCTACATCCGGGAGTCGAACCGGTGTCTCCAAAGAGAACACCAGCCCAACTGACCAACTGAGCTGGGTGGGGTGGGGGATTTATTTCATCACGTGGGTTTCTTTCATATGTGATTGTTATTTGTTAACCATTAAATGCGATGAATACTTTAAATTTGGGGGTAATTAGGCTGTTTTTTTTTTTTTTTTACGAAAGCTTGGAACTTTTCTATGTTTAAAGTTGTGGTAAAGAAAGTCATAGAAATAATGAAATTCATGTAGTTATCGAAGGAGGATGAAATCATGTTAGGATCATCTTTAAAATCATTTTTAACAAAACAAATATCATCTTTGGAACCTAAAATATTTTGGTGACCTAATTTTACTCGGTAAAAAAACTGGTGCCGGTGAACAAAAAAAAACCTTCATTGTAATCATAGTGAAACAATATTTTTTTTTTCAAAATATAAGAATATTACTTAGATAAAAATAATAAAACCCTTGATTTCATCGTCTTAATTTTTCAAAAGAAGGTAAAGTATATAAACGTCATATAAGTATAACAAATTAACGGAACTAGGTTTGTACCAAAAAGTCAACAGCAGTGCGTCTAAATTAGTTATAACGGTGCGTCTAAACCAAATATAATAGTTTGTCTAAACTTTACAACTATGTATCCAAAATATCCATTAGAAGAATGAGCGTGTCTGCAAACTCTCTCACACACACACATATAAATACATAGTGGCATGTTCATTTCAAAAACCAATAATATGTTGAGAACCACACGAACTACATAACCATAAGGCACTTGTATATATTGCTCAAAAGACAATCATGAGTAGTGGAAGAGTGAAACAAAGGTGAGTACATAATTATCTTGTATATCACATTTAAAGCCATCATCATCATAATTCTCAGTAAATCCTACCAATAGTAAAACTAAGGTAGGGTCTGAGAAGGATAAGATGTAGACAACCTTACCTTACCTCTATCCTGTAGAAATAGAGAGGCTACTTCTAGTTAGACCCTCGGCTCGAATCACATTTAAAGCCATATATGCATTATATTACTCTTTAACTTATTATTGGTTTTGAAATAAACAGACATGAATCTTCTTAATATACAAACATAAACCAACATTCATTCACAAATACAAATTATGTAAACAAAAGCGAAATCATTAATATACTCATTACAATCCTACAAACTAACAAATATGAAGATGAAACATTTCATTCATTGAGATTCCATCCAAACATATCAAACAGGTTAATTCCAAAATACATCATACCACAAATCATCACTTTCTTCCTCTTAAACTCGTTATCAACTCCAAAATCTCGACACGAAGACCCGAAACCCTTTCAGGAGTAACACGTTCCTCAACTTTCGCAAACCACAAATCCTCATTCTTTGTCGAATTGCCATCAAACCAGTCACATATTTCCTTCGCAATGGCTAAAACATACAAACCACAATCATAACCCGTAACTTGTTGCGGGCTGCTCTCACATTCCACATAACGTGATCCAGAACCACCCGTATACGGAACAAGCGTTCTATAAAGGCGTTTTGCATCATTCTTGTTCATACCACCATAACTGTCATGATGCACGAATACATTAGTGGCTTTCTCAAATGCAAGTAAGCTCCAGTGGCTGCCGCCTTCTACCGCCGTTACATCATCGTTGTTGTTTACGGGGAAGATTATTAGCTGTTTCGATGGTAGGTTTAGGGGTTGTAGGAAATCGTTGAGGCTGCTGATGTCGGGACAGTTCATTATCCAGAAAGTGATTGAAGGTGGGACGAGTAGAATGTGTTCGGAAGGATGTGATGAAGAAAGATAACTGAAGTAAAATTCGATTATGCGATCGTTAAGATAATATGGACCGTTTAGAATCGTTAAATCGGATTGCCTGAGCACGACGTCGTTATAACTTAAGATCTTCTCATCGGCTGAGGATTTTGGCATGTTGCAGATGTTAATGTTAATGTGCACCTGGTTGATCAAAATAATAAGTATAGATCATGCACATGTTAATGCCGGATGATAATTAAACCAAAATATTTCTATCATTATTTTGTGTTATACACTTTAATAAGCGGGTCATGTTTGTGTTGACCTGTTTAACCCGTTTAATCAAACAAATCGACCCACAACCCCGTTTAACCCATTTTTTACAACCCACCAACCTGATTAACCCGTTGACAACTTGATTATTACATGTCCACTCGTTTGACACGTTTGGATAAATGGGTTAAGGGATCGTGTTCAAGTTACATGATTTTAAATGTGTAGGGGTAAGACTCGGTGTTTTATACACGAATAAAAATACATGTCATGTTCAGATTGAACAATTCAGCCCGTCAACCCAACACGATTGACACACCTAATTAAAGGCAGAAACAGTGGAAGTTAAGATACTCAAATCGCTTACCACTATGCACCCCCTTGAAGGAACATCATACAAAAACATACATATTACATTTATACAAATCCAATAACATATGTATAAATACACATGACATATACACAAATAGTATAAGACGGTTTGTTGATTTGTAGGCCATGTGAATTAGGATCGAGAATTACTATGGAAAGTAGAACCAACAGTTTTGACATATTATAACACAGAATAGCAATTCATATACACAAAATATCATATTAAAACCTGCATATTAACGGAATTGAACAAACTCTCAATAGCAAAATCATAGCAATGTGCCCTAATAGCAATTAGCAACTAACAACATGAATCAGAGAATTCCACTCTAACTTAGGGTTTACAAATTTAAGGTGCAATTAAGGACTTAGGGTTAGCAGAGATCTGTGCAGACTGAGGACGCAGAGTGCGATTAAGAAACTGTTTCGTTGACGGATAAGGGTGGTCGACGGTCGTTGAGCGCCGATATTTTATGAAAACTCAATCTTTATAACTTAACTAAAACTCCTCTTTATATCTAAACTCTATTCATCTTTTAAAAAACCCAACACATCTGATTCTCCATCTCTATATTCTTTTTTTATTATATCTTTCTCTTTCTTCCATTTCGAATCTTAACCGCTAACTATTTTGTCGTATTATATTTTTTTTTTCTAACCATTGATGGCGAGAAGCTAGGTACAAGAAGCCAAGGTTTGAATTTTGAAATCAAACTATGACTGAAAGAACATAAGAGGGGATGCAAAAACATAAACTATATGAAAGTAAAAAAAAATGCTCAAGATTAGTGATTTCTTGTGTTTTCCAGTTAATGAAAGTGAAGTAAACAGTTAAGTTCAACATGTAAAATCAGAAAGAAAAAAAAAAGACTGCTTTTTGAACAACCCTAACACTAAGATCTAGGTATAAAAAGAAATAATCAAATTGATGAACTTATCATCCCAAATTAATCACAAACTCAAACATAATTTTCATCAAAAAGGCCACATGAACCGTCACACCAATCGCTTTCTAAACTAAGCAGATAAATAAAGTACCTCGCTAGTGATGTCATAGACATCTTTTCATCTCGTGCTCGTTCGCGCAAAGGATATGGGAGGAGATCAGTAAATGGGTCAGAGTCAACTCAATTTTTGTGCTGGAACGTAAGGATTTGATGCGATTTCATCAGCATGTCAGTGGCTCGGTTAAATGGAAAAAGGTCGTTTATATGGTTATGCAAACGTTGTGTGGTGCATTCGGCGAAGCCGTAACGACTTAGTTTTTAACAGAAAACAGCCACGATTCCATAATGTTTTTGAGGAAATTAAGGCGGCGAGCTTTATATGGTATAAAAATCGAGCAAAAAAATCCTTGTTGACTTGGAACCAGTGGAATAATTTTGGTGCAGCAGCCTTGGGCGTCTGATGTATGCTTGGTGTGGGAGTAATAGCTCCAAGTTGTACTTTGTATGTTTATGTTTCTCTGTATGTATGTTTGCTGGCTCTGATTAACAGTTGTTAATCCAGCGGTTGATATAATAATTCCGTTTTTGTTGGCCGTTCAAAAAAAAATGAAATCAAACCCATCAACCAATCCAAAAAGATCAAAACAGCAACAAATACTAAGAAAACAACACCAACATCAATACCCATCAACACAAAAAGGGATATCAGGTTCAAACATCCCACAAAGTTAAAAACTTCAAATCCATTATTTGCACCAGGGGCATTAAATCCTCAATTCTGTAATGTTGTATCTACTTTAACCGACCCGCATTGACTTGTTTTAACCAATTACACATTGGTTCAAAATGCAACACCAATCTTCTTACAAGCAATACAAAACTTGAGGGTTCTGATATGCAAAACATTTTACTTTTAACTGACATAAAGTATGGTCTATTCCCAATACAGGCATTTTAACAAACAGTTGGTGTGCACATCAGTCACATACAAATCTTTGTTTCCTCATATGGGTTTTAGTTCAAACTTAAGCATATTCATAATTCATAAAGTAAGTGAAAGGAACAGAGATTCATACGATTGAATCACTTAATTGCTCGAGATTAGTATTCAATTTCATCATCAAATTGCAAAACCTTAATATAACGAATGCAAATTGAAAAAAAAAAATCATTTTAACGGAGGAAGAAACGGTACCTGACGGAATCGAGGATGCGAGCTGCGATGGATTTTAGGGTTCAAGAAGATTCGAGTTTGAAATTCAAGAACTCGTATAATATTCTCCGATCTGTTAACAAGGAAATGATTTCAACAGTGGTACTTTAGTAATCTTAGCATAAGAACTTTGTATTTTTGTATGAGTTTTGCTTTTATTTTTCCACACACTTGTATTGAAATGTTTCAAAAACAATTATGAAAAAAAAAAAAAAATTAAGGTGGTGTTTTCGGCCCCTTAAGCCAGGGGTGTGGTATACCGCCTCTGGTCACGTCAGACTCGTTAGAGCCCTATAGCGCCACCACCTTATCCCCTGCGCGCCAAAGAGGGGCGCCATTGATCTCTCGACAGCCCAATAACGAGCGTTTTAGCACTTTGTTCGAGACTTTGGTCAAATTTGACAGTTGGGCAACGGTCATGTATAAAAAAACTATTAAATATCTAATATACATATACACATATATTTACACAAACCAATCACAAACTCAAACACACATCAATCACAAAAACACACACATTCTCTCCGATCATTTTTAATCTAAAAAATGTCATTCCACTCTTCATTCGATTCGTCCAGCTCTTCATTTGACGGTATTGTCGACGATATGCTTATCGAAGTGATGCAAGAGGCGATTAATTATTTGCGAGAAGAAGCCCAATCGTCTACAACGTGTACGAGACAAGGGCCTCTTGAACGAGATTGATTAGGTGCTCATGAACGGTTAATGCGCGATTATTTTGGTGAAAATCCGTTGTATGACGAGTGATGATATGTATTTTTAGATTAACCTACTTACTTTTTAAGCATTGTATTTTTTAGTGACAATGTAATTTTTATTTAAATTATGAGTTTTATATATTTTTCTTGTTATTTAAATTTAAATTAATATATCAAAAATAAATAATGTTTGAATTTAAATAAAAATAATAATTAGGTAATGATGGTGGAACTTTAAACCATTTCATGCAAATTAAAGGGGGAGTTTTAAAGCCCCTATGTGACATGGCGCTGATGTGGATCTGACGTGGCACTATAAAGCCATAGGGGCTTTAAACCACACCCCCAGCCTTACAGTTGTTGTAAAAAGTTAATAGCATCAGCATGATATCAGTTTTTTACAATGTTTAAGGTTTTTTTCTTTTTGGAAAATTTGATTTTTTTAGGATTTTTGGTTAAAAAAAAACCTTCATAAGGTCGAGTTCTCTAAGACAAATACATTTTAAAATAGGATCATTATAACAGATAAAATTGTCACAACCCACACTCGGTCTTCTCTGTCTCTTATTCGCACTGTGACACACCAGAAAAAGGCTCATTAGAAAGGTTAGAATTTTGAGTCCGGTTTACATATGAGTCAGATTTTTCTAGAACCCGTTTTTTGTGGATGTTACAGTCTTTCATACTTTTGGGAATTTCGTCCCGAAATTATAAGGGAACCGTTCATGTTGAAGAGTGTATATTAGAGTTAAGAATATATATATATATATATATATATATATATATATATATATATATATATATATATATATATTTGCTTGAATGCATAATGTACAACTTAAATATGGTGAATTATTCTTTCAAACACTAATTACACTCTAACTTCCTCATCTTAATTACACTTTAATCCCTTATATTTAACAAAACTATAGATAATCAATTAGTAGTTACCCTTTGTCCCCTTATAAAAAACTAATTATCCTTGCTAACAAAACAATAGATAATTAGTTAGTGGTTACATTTTATCCAATTATAAAAAACTAATTATCCTTACGATTTTTAAAAGCTCATAACTTTTTGCACGTTAATATTTTTATAAAAAAAAGTACACTGTAAAAACGAGTATTCTATTCTTTATTATTTGAGTATAATATTACTATGGTATTTTTAATTTAAAAAAAATGATATGATGAGTGATTAACAATGTCTAAGAGTGAGCAATAACTTAACAGTTAACCAAAACCGAATCGAAAACAAACGAAACCGAATATATTGCATGAGTTTAGTGCTCCTTACACTCCGCAGCAAAATGGAGTAGCAGAACGAAAGAACAGGACACTAATTGAAACGGCCAGGACAATGCTTGCTGCCTGTTGATTTTTGGGCAGAAGCAGTATCAGTCGCATGCTATACGCTCAACCGGGTTCTTACTATAAAGAAATTTAACAAGACATGTTTTGAGCTAATCAATAACCGCAAACCTAACCTGAAGTATTTAGAACCGTTTGGGTCTTCCTGCACAGTTCTAGAGCCTTTTGGAAAGTTTGGTCCAAAGAGTATCGAGGGCATATTTGTGGGTTACTCAAGTCCACAAAGACGATTCTATGTTCCAAGCTTGAAGCGGATTATTGAGGCACATAATGTTGAATGTCAAGGTTACACAATGCCACCGCAAAATCCCGGCGATTCATGGCGTTTTCATTATGACACTTTGTGGAATTCATTTGACATGGAAAGAGAAGAGGAAGAAGAAGAAGATTTCTTTGACGAGTTGGATATTCTAAGAGAGTTTGAGTCATCGCAGGAAAGGTTCCCAGCTGAGTCTTCAAGGCGTCAAAGGCATACTTCAAATGACGATAAAGCAGGTCCAAGCAATGCTGGTGAACATGATGATATTCAACAAAATGAAGTTGCTCATGATAATCAGATGGTAGAGAATGATAATCAAGAATCTGAGAACAGACCAGTATTTGATCGTGGTGATTCAGATTATGAGGGGGAGCAAATTCAGATTTCAAGTCAATCTATTCCAGTTAGTGAACAAAGTGCATATCAAAATATCACAAATTTGGAGGGCGAGGTAGATGTTCCGGGCGAGGTGATGCCAAGAACGCTTTCATATCATTCAGAGGAGCTAATTATTGGAGAATTGCAATCAGGCGTCCGCTCTAGACGACAAATTGATCAAGGGCTTACTTGTTTTTATTCTACAGTTGCTCCATTACAAACTGAGTTTTCACTTGGTTGTTTTATTTCGCAGATTGAACCGAGGACTTATAAGGAGGCACTTACTGAAGATTCTTGGGTCAATGCGATGCAGGAGGAACTGAGCCAGTTCGAGAAGTTAGGAGTGTGGAAGTTAGTAGATTTGCCCGACGGTCACAGGAAAATTAACACAAAATGGGTTTTTAAATGCAAGAGTGATGATCGAGGAGTTATTATTCGAAACAAAGCTCGACTCATTGTCCAGGGTTTTAGTCAGCAGGAGGGTATAGATTTCACCGACGTATATGCTCCTGTGGCTCGACTAGAAGCAATTAGGATCTTTCTAGCATTTGCATCGTGGAAGGGATTTAAAGTGTTTCAGTTAGATGTGAAATCGGCGTTTCTCTACGGCGTTTCTCTACGGGAAGGTTAAAGTGTTTCAGTTAGATGTGATCGTTCAGATATACGTGGACGACATCATATTTGGGTCAACGAATGAAAATATTTGCAAGGATTTTGAATCTGTTATGAAGCAAAAGTTCGAAATGTCATCGATGGGGGAGATGAAATTCTTCTTGGGACTTCAAGTTGATCAACTTCCTGAGGGAATTTTCATACACCAGACGAAGTATGTTCATGATATCTTAGAGAAATTTGGGATGTCAGGATCTACTCCAGCTTCAACCCCTTTAGCGACGAACCATGGGATAAACCCAGATCTCACCGGAGACAGGGTAGATGAAACTACGTATCGTTCCATGATCGGATCGTTGATGTACTTAACTGCTTCAAGACCCGATATCATGTATCCAACGTGCCTCGCAACACGGTTTCAGTCAAGCCCCAGAGCTTCGCACATGGTGATTGTGAAACGGATATTACGCTACCTGAAAGGAACTCCATCATTGGGGTTGTGGTATCCAAAAACAGGTGATTTCACGCTCAAAGGGTATTCTGATTCTGACTACGGAAGCTGCAAAGTTAATGCAAAATCAACAACAGTGGGTTGTCAGTTTTTCGGACCACGTTTGGTCACCTGGCAATGTAAGAAGCAGACCTCTGTGGCTCTATCCACCTGTGAAGCTGAGTATGTATCTGCTAGCAGTTGCTGCTCTCAGATCTTGTGGATCCAGCAACAGATGCGCGACTACGGTTTGCAATTTCTTAACACCCCTATCTTTGTTGATAATGAGGTTGCGATAAGTATAACAAAAAATCCTGTTCATCACGCTAAAACGAAACACATCGAAATTCGTCATCACTTCATCCGAGATTGCTTAGAGAAGAAGTTGATACGAATTGATAAAATCCACACTGACGAACAGAAAGCTGATTTACATACCAAAGCTTTTGACAAAACTCGTTTTAAATATCTTTTAAAACTTAACGGTATGAAGCTTCTATTGGTGTCGGATGGGATTATCGGCGTTGATGAGGATAACATTGTAGATGACGATGTTGAGAAACAATCTGCAATGGTTTGTCGATTTTTTACTTGATTTGGTATTTAGGGGAAGTATTATATTTTCAGAAAATACAAAAACAGTAAAAAATTTAAAAAATCCAAAAACATGAGAACATTTTAAAATCCAAAAACAATAGAAAACTGAAAAAGAGCTTGTGTAAAAAGGGAAAATGATAGTACATTGGCTTGACGGTTACAGTACGCTAAAGATTTGTAAAGTCTAAAGTTTTTAAACAGTCTTGCTGATGATGTGTCGATAGGTTTTTATACATTCAGTAAATCTTGTTTGGGATATAAACCTAAAATTCAAACTTGCTTATTTTGTGGGGAACACTACTTGGATATATAGGTAACCCCTGAAATCTTGTTTGAAAGGTCCCTCTTTTTGAGATACTAGGTCTTTATACTCAGTGATATCTGGGGTATTATCCCAGGACTTCTGATTTTGCGGAAGCAATGGTCTAGTCCTCGCATAATACTTTCTGCTTGCTTGAAATAAAAGCATCGCCCTCAACATAAAAATGATGAAACATTGAAAAATGCTAATAATGTGCTGTTGAAGAAAAGATTCTCTAAAGGGAACACACCAAAAGTCGAACTATCATCTCTCTGCTGAACGGAAGTTATGACCTGAGCTCTCACGGTTTCGCATCTAACCCTTTACAGATATCATCTAGGTATACTCACCTGTAAGACTGAATATTGGGATCTGGATACGAGAGTATATTCAAGAGGTGGGACACACATATAAGTTTAAGTTCTTTAATTCACTTAAATCGTATCCTGAACAGATTGAAGTTTGTATGAAAATTTAAGAGGATCAGCATATCGACAATCTAAGTGAATTGTTTAAGACTTAGTATGTTATCAAGCTTAACGGTGCCAATAACTTGTCTTTAGCTAATATGATTCCCTAACACGCTCACCAAAAATATGTTTGTAAATAGTTTACATTCTGCATTTAATTTCTGCAATTCATTTTCTAGTTTAGAAACTTTATTCAAAAATCCAAAAAAAAAAAAAGATTTTTCATTTCTGCTTTATTTTCCGACAAACCAAAGTGGGGAGTTGATCTTCAGATTCAGAAGAGGGGAGCAGATGCAGAAAGATTCTAAGCAGGATGATGAGTTGGGAGCTTCATACTTTAAACCTGAAAGATGAAAAGATAAATCAAGTTCATTAATTTGAAACTTGTATATTTTCAAAAAAAAAAATTTGAAAATGTTGAACAAAATCAGTTTGTTTTGTCACAGATCAATCAAGGTCATTAAGTTGGACTTGGTAGATACATTGAGTAATCAGGGTCATTAACTTGGACCTGAATACTTAAGTGGATTTCTAAAACTGATGAACAGTTAATAGAAGTTTAAGAGTGTATAGATTATAATGTTATATGTTTGAGAAACAGGAAACAGGAGTCAAGTTCCCCATGGAAAAGAAATGTCAAAGTTTAAACCAGAAATTCGAGTCCTAGCATATCGAGAGGGGGAGTCTGCGAAAGGGGGAGTCAGAATTCTGGATCAACATTCAAAGGGGGGATTGAAGGTTAGAGTTTGAAGATAGAAGAATGAAGGAAGCTTTTACAATGTCAAAACAATTTAAGGCTGAGAGTGAGAATTCAAGACTAAAGACTGAAGACATGATGCTAAAGAGTTCGTCAACATCCAAGGGGGAGTCTGTTGGTGCAATGATGTCTGTTAACTTTGTCTTTGTAACACCTCGAAAATTCATGTCCAATATTATATCGACACGTGTCATGGACTTTAAACGTGTAAAGGACTGAATTAGAAGGGCTAAAGTTGACAAACAAGGAAACTGCATGAATATAAGGATCCAGAATGTCAACAATGGATAAATATATTTTTAAAATAGCCCTACAAGATGTTTATACCTTCAAACGAATAAGTCATGGATCATACAAAACTAATTGTGAAAGAAAGCGAGGAATTACAAACTACAGGGGCTAAATGTGTCAACGTGTTTAAGCTATACCTCTGAGTGATCTTTTAGCGGACCCAAAGCTTTGTAATGATAAATTATACTCACAAGAATGTGTGATAAAAATTTCACGAGGTTTCGATAAAGTATGAGAAAGTTATGACAGTATTCGTATACGAGGGGTTAAAAGCGTCAATGTTGAAATTTAAGGCCTTTTGGGGTGATCACAAAATTTACCGGGGACTTAACGATGTTTGGTTATGAGTTGGAGTCCTTAAAAATCAAGTTAGAGGGCCAAAAGTTCAAGAAACAAAGTTAAAACCACGTTTAAAAGGTGCAGGGACTGAAATTGCCAGCTTTAAAACTGGTTGAGCTGGTAACCTAGGCACTCGCGTAGCGCGAGCCTGAAGCCTTTTGCCGTCGCGCTACGCGACGGCCTTCGCTGAACAGAAAGAGCTGGACAGCTGCGGGTTTGGCTGTTCCACCGCCTTAATCTAGTTTGTAACGATGTTTGGAGCTATATGTCGGTTTAAACCTCTAGCTAGGACACTTGGGATGATCTCTTAACATCCTAAAACACCTGGAAGCCATCAAGAACCATAGAAATCACTATATAAGTGAACCTCCTCTAGTGATCATAACTCACACTTGCAACATTCCATTGTGGGACTTAATCTGGAGCTTCCAACAGTAAGGAGAAGACTTTCAAGTGTAGAAAAGATTGCTAGGACCATTAGTAAGTCTCTAACTACTTGTTTAGTTAATTAATTTAGCTTAATTGCTTAAAAGTCAAACTTAGTGCTTAATCAGTTTGACTTTCGTTTTAATTACATGTGGCTTAACCACTGACCAAATTGAAAGTGGTTATGAAACCACATTAGTATAGGTGATTAACCCCTGTAAGGGTGTCTCCTAATTATTTCGTTTGACTGGTTAATTGTCGGGTCAAAGTAGTTTGACAAAAAGTCAAACTGGACAGAAATGACAAAAATGATTCTAATTAATAAACCAGAGGTTCTAAATTATATTATAACATTCTAATGACTTGGTAATGATTATATAAACATGTTTTATCAGTCCTAATCCGACAATTAATCATCTAAGGGCAGATGTTAACCGAAAGTCGCAAAAGCTTGACTATGCTTTGACTTTTCAGTTCTGACCCGATTAAGCTTGATTCTCACATGTTTTAAGCTTCCATTAGGACCATATTATTCAGTAGTATAACCCTCTGGAGTTATATTGCATGGTTCCTTGTGGTTTGAATTATACGCTAGTTTCCGCTATTATGCTTATAAACGCCCATTTTGCCCTTTTGACATAGGAATGAGATTTTTAGAAATATGAGAGGACAAAAACCTTTGTTATGGATATATAAGCTTGTCCCGAAAAATTGACATCAGTTCTTGGTCCCAAATAGGAGTTATGCTCGATATCGTAATTAGAAGCTTTTAACTAAGTAAATTACGATATCTTGCATAAAGCATGTTTAAACTTGGTTTTTGACCCAAAACTCATTACCTACTGTTAAGATATTATTTTTAGGGATTGTTGGAGTTATTGATCAGATTATAAACTGATCATATCATAGAGTTCTTGTATTAATTCGATAAATGACGATAATACCCTTTTCACGCATAAAATGAGATTTACAAATGATTTGAATGCCAAAACTTTTCCTACTGATTTTATACATTAAATAAATTATTTTTGAGCATTCAAAACTAATCAAAATCTCAGAGTTCCATAAAACCCCTTAATGATCGTCAATTAGCGATTTTTACGCTATTTAGGTGCATAGTATGGTTTTAAACCATAATTAACACCTAAGACTTGCTACCTACCGAATTCTTAAACAAATTTTAATATTATTATAGTAGGTATAAGTCGAGAACTCAGACTTCCAAAATGCCCGTAAAAGCATATGTAAAATGACCAAAATGCCCTTTCGGGACATAGTTTGGCCATAAATGGTAAACCTCACATATGTATGATATCTTACTGTTGTAATGAGATAAAATAAATATTTTTACTGATTAGAAAGGACCAGAACTTCAGTTTGTTATAAAATCTCTTTTATAAATATTAAAATGACCAAAATGCCCTTACGGGACTTAAAATGGTTTTAAATACTTTTTGGGCATATATGTTGACATCCTACTGATGTATTGACATATTCTAAGCATAATAACATATGGAACTTGTATATGATTCATTTGGTTACCCGTTACGCATTTTACGCATTCGGATCGGTTTATGTAACTAGTTTACGTAAAAATTGCCGAAACGGGTTTAACCTTATCGTTTTTGTCTCAAAATCCGGAATGTGTTTAGTTTACCCATATTATACAAGTATCCAAACTTGTTGGGTCTAAATAACGTTCTATTCCGGTCATCGCTTAATCTAGCGTGTCGTACCGCTTTAGATACTTCAAGCTAGCCGGTCTAAGTCTATGACTTAAATAAGACCATTAGCATTCTGAATTTGGTTATATATTACCATCACTCCAGACTAGAGCCACCCGGTAAAAGCTACCTGCATTTAGATAGATTGGATACGACTGAGTTATTTTGCTGTGAATCAAGTGTTAGCTCAGGTAAATACTTTTAACTTATTTTCCCCTATACGGGCTTGGGATACGGTAGATTAATACCGCTTGGTCGGGTGTGGATCAATCAAATGCCAGATTGTGGTTAGTAAATCCACAAAACCTGCTTTGATACTGTTCTGTTAATGACTTAAACATTGGGGGTTAACGACCGTGTCCTGGATATATCCTTGGCTCATTCATTTGTAAATGGCCACAACTTATGCGCAGGGTGTAGGCATACACCGAAAAGATGCCAATAATAAATTATTACCCACATGTTGGGGATAACTCCTTTATGGGTTTTAAAAGTGGTGTGTCGTTTAATCATGTCTCAGTCTCTGTACTGGGCCCCAGATGTACGGTAAACATGTAATTCAGTATACAAGATTTTTATTAAGAATTGTCCCAAGTTTTAAAAAGGTTTTGTGCCTTGTGCACTCAAATCAATTTTCATAAACTCTTTTCAAATGAGTCGGTTAAAACGTATTTACCAGTGAAAACTGACGTATTTTCAAAAGGCTAAGTGGCAGGTACTACTCGTAATAGGCTGGGAGTTGCTCGGTGTCGAAAAAGAGGATCTTGCAAATCCTTAAAGATGCCATAAAGTCTGTTAAGCTTCATTTTATACATTCCGTAATGATCCTCCTGTGGATTGATATTACAGACTCGTCTATAATAAATACTTTGATATTTTCAGTCGTTTGAGTTTGTAATAATATTTTTATTCCAAGACTTCCGCTGTGCTATTCTGTGTATGTTTGACCATGATGATATCAACTACGTCACTATACTCCCCACCGGGCCCACCGGTGATATGTGGAATATCGGGGTGTGACAGGTTGGTATCAGAGCCAACATTGAGTGAATTAAACACTAGTCTTTTGCGTTTAATCTCAATGACACAGTAGCATATTCCTTAGACCTTTAGAGTCTAGACTTAACATAGGAATGTTCTCATCCCTATTAAGTAAACATTGTTTTCGATTTTATGTATTTTGAATATGTCGCCAAGCAAGGAAGCTGTTGATAGAGATTTCCCTCGTCTGAAGCCAATGAATGCCAAGCTTCACCATACGGCTAGAATAAGCGTGCGACCGGTTTGGAGGAAGACCTTTATAGATTCATTTCCAAAAACCAAACCCATTTTTAATTGGAATCAGACTTCAGAGTCCATACCGGAGGTCCCTGAGGCTCAAATTTTAAAGTCTGTACCAGTGGAATCCATACCAGGTGGTCCCTGAGACTCCCGTTTGTGGCTGATAACCCGTGTTTCTTACCTTCAAGTTTGGAATCCCAGACTTGGATTATATCAGTCAAAACCCAATCCGTGATCCATATCATTCTTTAACCATTGAATCCTTGAATTCTATCTCCGTAACGGATCCTGATTGGATTATCTGCATTATTCACTAAGGTCTTTTGTACCTTCATCATGTATGGTACACACAGAAGAGAAACAATCTAATGGAGCAAGGAAGACGTTGGATAATCATTCCTTCATAATATTCTTTGTCTTTTAAGTCCTTATAAGGACCTATCTCTTTTATTTAGTCCCTGTGTGGACATACCTTCGACTTAAGACCCTATATGGGCATTTACTATTCAGTCCTTTCATGGACTTGATATTTTGATATAATCCTTTCATGGACATTATATTCCTTCATAGTCCTTTCATGGACATAGTAATTCATTAAGAGTCTTTTCGTAGACATATTATTTTATCAAGTCCTCTGGCGGACATGATAATTCATTATAGTCCTTTCGTGGACATATTATTTTATCATAAAGTCCCTTCGAGGGCAATTGTTTAATAACGTCCTTTCATGGACATGTTATATCATAAAAGTCCTTATACGGATGTATTTTATAGTCCCTTTTCGGACTTATAATTCTTTTTGGTCCTTGCGTGGACTAGAGTTATTTAAAAGTCCCTGTGAGGACACTTGTACAGCAAAGCCCTTTTGTGTGCACACTGTACCAATATAGTCCTTTCATGGACATGTTATTTCATTAAGACCCTTTGGGGATACGCTATTTTGAATTAGTCCATTTTGAGGACATTGACGTTTGGATTTGTAATATTTTTATAGTCCTTATACGGACTTATATTTTTCTTTAAGTCCTCTGTGGACAAATATATTACTAAAAGTCCTGTTTAAGGCACTATTGTAAGTTCCTAATAATCTAGGAAAGTTTTGAAATTTTATGTAGGTATTCGTCTCGTCCCTTTATCCAACAATAGTTCTGAATTTACTCGAACTTTATCGATCAACTGATATATTTCAAAAAGATCCTCTTAATGGTATAACCTAGCCTATATGTCTATGAACATGGCTGTGATGGTAAAACCCTCTTAAGATAATTAATCCTTGTTAACATCTGAGAACATGTTAACATTCCTGGCTGTGTGACTTGAGAGACCACACTAGCTTCCAAAAGTACTTGGACTTTTCCAAGCCACCTTCATAGCCTATATGATCAATACGAATCACGGCTATCAAACAACGGTATGAAGAATGCATCAAAACATCCAATTTGGATGTATGCCATTGGGCGAAGATGTATTCATGACAATAATAGTTTTATTTTATAAACTTATTGTCAAAAGGCGATGAACTATGTTCGACCCTTAGAAATCACTGATCCAAGAGATCATTGATTATGTCCTTGTGACAAGGCCTTTTGCGCCATCTAACTGCCCTTCGAGACAAGCCTTATGCTATATATGGACGTCTCTATGATATTGACATTGTGATCTTTAAGATCCCCTGTCCAAGGTAATGAGCTGTGCTCAAGCCTAATAGTCTGCATGATCAATGCGATCACGACTATAATCATCAGTACGATGATTAAATCTGACATCCTTAATGATGTTTTGCTTAAGGGCTATAATATATTGTCCATCTGAGACTAGGCAATTGTAATCTTTTGTGATTCTTTGCCAAAGGGGGTGAGCCATGCTCGAATCCCAAAAGTCTATATGATCATTGCGATCCTGACTCCTATCATCAATATGATGACCATGATAATAACATCCCTTGTGATGAAATGCCTACGGGCTACACTTTACTCTATTGTCAAAGTTAGTGGTGATCTTCAAGATCCCCTGTACAAAGTGGTGGGTTATACCCAACCCTAACAGTCTATATGATCAGCGCGATCATGACTAATATCATCAAATGCAATGATGATGTATAAAAATCAATGAGTGATGTTTAAACTCATCAATGACAAGCCAATGTGCAATAATTTGTCATTCGTGACAAGTTAACATATTAAGTGTTCACATCCCTAGTCACAGGCCTTTTGTGCCAGCATTGACAAATGTCCTCCGTGACAGGCCTTGGTGCCATATCTTATAACGTCATTGTGACAAGGCCGCTTTGAGCCATATCTAATCGTCCTTTGCGACAAGGCCCTCATGCCATATAATCATCCATGTCTTTCATGACTAGGCTTTATGCCATATATCTCTACGTCCTTCGAGACGGGCATTTATGCCATATATGTATATAATTATAATAGAAGTCATGTAAGGCTAGCCTTTGAGCTATTCGTAATCGTCCTTGTGACAAAGACAGTTGTGACATTATGATCCTCTGTCAAACAGATAATGGACTCGTTCCAAACCTTAAGCGCCGTTAATGGTCCTTTTGTGACCTAGGCTAAATGTAATGGATATACGTTCAAATAACATTCATTAGGAATGTTTGGAAAATAATAGCCTATACGGTTTATGGATGCCGTGGCTGATCTATACCTGGTCATCAGGACGATGACTAGAAATTGCTTAACATGGTGGTTAATACCAAGTTTCGAGTATGGAAAACTTGAATGAGGTGAATAGCAGTCGCGATACTATTAAGGCGACAAAAGCTAATAATGCTACAGACATAAACCTCAATATTAATGGAGTTAATCTCCAAGCTGTAATTGACACAGCAGTTTGAAAGACCATGGAAAAGGTCATGAAGCAATTCAAAGAGCCGAATGCTTCTCGCTCTGAATTTCATTCAAAACCTCAATCAATTGCTCGTGAAAAGAGTTTTGTTCGCGCTTCGAATGTGAAGGATGAACAAGGGAGGAGGATAACTCCCAGAAATCGAAGAGTAAGAGCAAATTACAGGCTTAGTAAGAACCATCATAAGTTCAGTAAGAAGCCTGTATGTAAGAATTGCTATAAAAGACACTGGGAACGGTGTCGAATAAATCAAAGACCAAAGCAGTGTGACATCTGCAAAGGAACTGGTCATCAGTCCCATGAATATAGGGACATGTGGAATACAGTCTGTTATGACTATAGTGAGTAAGGCCACATCAGAATTTGATGCCATAAAGCTGCCAAAGAAGGTGCAGCTAAGTCTGGAAAGGCTAAGAAAGAAAATGTCTGAACTCACCTGATGAATGCCAAGAGGAAGTACATGATGTCATCCAGTACTTTTCTTATCATTTGGACAATGATAATTTCTGCCAAGTATCCTGTTTCAAATATAGGCAATAATAAGTCTTTCATAGACCATAAGCTCAACAAACTCATGATGGTATTCATAAGGACTCTAGATTCTTAATCAGGAAGAACTTACCAAAGAAACCTGAGAGACTGATTCTCCTAATTGTCGGCGATGATCTCTCTGTATAATCTAAAAGTACTCTTTCTTTGAATAAGAGTACGACAATATATGTTATTTTAATTATTTTTCTTATTTTCTCATTGATTTTATCAACTGCGAGTGCCAACTAGGATTGACAAAAGCACCATATGAGGATTGCGTATCCCAGTGCGTCCCATAAATTATGTCCATGCCTGATCAATATGGAAGTTTAACGCATGGGGCCACCAAGATATTCCAATAGTCATATTGTACTAAAGTCAGCTAGTGGCGTTCAAAGAAGATATCCATAATAGAAATTCCTAAGTAGGCGTCTCTACTTAAGGCATCCGTGCACTCGTAAAACTGATGTGTCATTTATATGGCACAATCGACGGTAAGTGGACCAAGGCCGAAGATTGAAACTACATCTATCATATTTGGAAAACTTGATTATCATCTCTATAGAGATACTCCGTTTTACCTCCTGAAAGGCAAAATAAGATTTTGATTGACATCCTGTTAGGAGCTGCATCTGTTACAGCAACCCTATATTGGTAAGCATTAACAGAAATGGAAGAACTGAGAATTAACCAGATGAGTTTTTTGGAGAAAGGCTTGGACAGCCTGGCTCATCATTTTAAGAGCACTGATTATGGTTGACAAAAGAAAGCGTAAGGTAATGCGCTTGTGCATTGGCTGTTGCAACCTGACTAAGAAACGATTAAAAATCATTATTAGCTGCCCAGGATCGTCGATTCGTTCGACTAACTATGAGGGTAGATGAATCCTTAAGATGGATACGGGTAATAGTTGGAATAATTATCTCACCCTAATTAAGTTCTCCTATAACTGATAGCATTATATAAGCATCAAGGCTGCTCCTCTGGAGACCTTGTTTGGGAGAAATAGCCAACACCCATTTGTTGGGTAGGAAATTGGGAAAGCCCAATTATCAGGATCTGAGATTTGTCATAAAGATGATGGATAGAATATTATGAATCCGTAATCATCTGAAAAACTGCCAGTATTCGGTAATAGAGCAATGCGAACAAGAGGCGCAAATCTCTTGAAGTTCCAAATGGGGAACGAAGCTCTATCGAAGTATCAGACATGAAAGAGTACAATACATTTCGGTATATAGAGCAAGTTAAGCCTTGGATGTATAAATCATTCGAGATCATCGAATGTGTCGGCAGTGTAGCTTAAGCTAAACCTGCCTAAGGAGCTCAGTGGAATTCACAATGTGTCCCACATTTCTAACTTAAAGAAATGCCTAGCTGATAAATCCCTAGCAATGTCTCATGAAGACGTATAGATTGATGAAAGCCTGAGGTTTATGGAAAGACCTATATCGATCAAGGATCGACAGGTTAAGAAACTCCGAAAAGGAGTAAGCACCTAATGGATGGGTCAACTGGAATACCCGTAAAGGTGCTAAATGACTGTGGAAGTTAAGTTCAGTTTACGACGGAAAGTACTTCTATCTTTTTGGAGCAATTCTCGGGGTCGAGATTTCTTTTAAGGGGGTAAGGATGTAACACCTTGTAAAATCGTGTCCAATGATGTGATGACACGTGTAATGAACCCTAATAAAGTCAAACGTTGACTATGAGGGACTATTTTCGTAAAAATTAAAAACTTTGTTTATAGAAGGACTGAAAGTGTCAACATGCCTAAACTAGGCCTCTGAGTGACCTTATACGATGTCCGTATTCTCAAATGAGCCACTTGTTGGACGAGAGGAGCCGATTTCGAAATTATTTGGAAGTTTGCGCAATAATGGTTAAAAGCGTCAACATGTTTAATTATACCTCTGAATGACCTTTTAACATTTGTGGAAAAACCTGTATCGATTGAGGATCGGCAGGTAAAGAAGCTTCGAAGGAAGTATGTACCTATTGTAAAGGTTAAATGGGATGCCCGTAGAGGTCCCAAATACACGTGGGAGTTAGAATCCACGATGCAAGAAAAGTACCCTCATTTATTTCAGTAAATCTCGAGGGCGAGATTTCTTTTAAGGGGGTGAGGATGTAACACCTCGAAAATTCATGTCCAATATTATATCGACACGTGTCATGGACTTTAAACGTGTAAAGGACTGAATTAGAAGGGCTAAAGTTGACAAACAAGGAAACTGCATGAATATAAGGATCCAGAATGTCAACAATGGATAAATATATTTTTAAAATAGCCCTACAAGATGTTTATACCTTCAAACGAATAAGTCATGGATCATACAAAACTAATTGTGAAAGAAAGCGAGGAATTACAAACTACAGGGGCTAAATGTGTCAACGTGTTTAAGCTATACCTCTGAGTGATCTTTTAGCGGACCCAAAGCTTTGTAATGATAAATTATACTCACAAGAATGTGTGATAAAAATTTCACGAGGTTTCGATAAAGTATGAGAAAGTTATGACAGTATTCGTATACGAGGGGTTAAAAGCGTCAATGTTGAAATTTAAGGCCTTTTGGGGTGATCACAAAATTTACCGGGGACTTAACGATGTTTGGTTATGAGTTGGAGTCCTTAAAAATCAAGTTAGAGGGCCAAAAGTTCAAGAAACAAAGTTAAAACCACGTTTAAAAGGTGCAGGGACTGAAATTGCCAGCTTTAAAACTGGTTGAGCTGGTAACCTAGGCACTCGCGTAGCGCGAGCCTGAAGCCTTTTGCCGTCGCGCTACGCGACGGCCTTCGCTGAACAGAAAGAGCTGGACAGCTGCGGGTTTGGCTGTTCCACCGCCTTAATCTAGTTTGTAACGATGTTTGGAGCTATATGTCGGTTTAAACCTCTAGCTAGGACACTTGGGATGATCTCTTAACATCCTAAAACACCTGGAAGCCATCAAGAACCATAGAAATCACTATATAAGTGAACCTCCTCTAGTGATCATAACTCACACTTGCAACATTCCATTGTGGGACTTAATCTGGAGCTTCCAACAGTAAGGAGAAGACTTTCAAGTGTAGAAAAGATTGCTAGGACCATTAGTAAGTCTCTAACTACTTGTTTAGTTAATTAATTTAGCTTAATTGCTTAAAAGTCAAACTTAGTGCTTAATCAGTTTGACTTTCGTTTTAATTACATGTGGCTTAACCACTGACCAAATTGAAAGTGGTTATGAAACCACATTAGTATAGGTGATTAACCCCTGTAAGGGTGTCTCCTAATTATTTCGTTTGACTGGTTAATTGTCGGGTCAAAGTAGTTTGACAAAAAGTCAAACTGGACAGAAATGACAAAAATGATTCTAATTAATAAACCAGAGGTTCTAAATTATATTATAACATTCTAATGACTTGGTAATGATTATATAAACATGTTTTATCAGTCCTAATCCGACAATTAATCATCTAAGGGCAGATGTTAACCGAAAGTCGCAAAAGCTTGACTATGCTTTGACTTTTCAGTTCTGACCCGATTAAGCTTGATTCTCACATGTTTTAAGCTTCCATTAGGACCATATTATTCAGTAGTATAACCCTCTAGAGTTATATTGCATGGTTCCTTGTGGTTTGAATTATACGCTAGTTTCCGCTATTATGCTTATAAACGCCCATTTTGCCCTTTTGACATAGGAATGAGATTTTTAGAAATATGAGAGGACAAAAACCTTTGTTATGGATATATAAGCTTGTCCCGAAAATTTGACATCAGTTCTTGGTCCCAAATAGGAGTTATGCCCGATATCGTAATTAGAAGCTTTTAACTAAGTAAATTACGATATCTTGCATAAAGCATGTTTAAACTTGGTTTTTGACCCAAAACTCATTACCTACTGTTAAGATATTATTTTTAGGGATTGTTGGAGTTATTGATCAGATTATAAACTGATCATATCATAGAGTTCTTGTATTAATTCGATAAATGACGATAATACCCTTTTCACGCATAAAATGAGATTTACAAATGATTTGAATGCCAAACCTTTTCCTACTGATTTTATACATTAAATAAATTATTTTTGAGCATTCAAAACTAATCAAAATCTCAGAGTTCCATAAAACCCCTTAATGATCGTCAATTAGCGATTTTTACGCTATTTAGGTGCATAGTATGGTTTTAAACCATAATTAACACCTAAGACTTGCTACCTACCGAATTCTTAAACAAATTTTAATATTATTATAGTAGGTATAAGTCGAGAACTCAGACTTCCAAAATGCCCGTAAAAGCATATGTAAAATGACCAAAATGCCCTTTCGGGACATAGTTTGGCCATAAATGGTAAACCTCACATATGTATGATATCTTACTGTTGTAATGAGATAAAATAAATATTTTTACTGATTAGAAAGGACCAGAACTTCAGTTTGTTATAAAATCTCTTTTATAAATATTAAAATGACCAAAAAGCCCTTACGGGACTTAAAATGGTTTTAAATACTTTTTGGGCATATATGTTGACATCCTACTGATGTATTGACATATTCTAAGCATAATAACATATGGAACTTGTATATGATTCATTTGGTTACCCGTTACGCATTTTACGCGTTCGGATCGGTTTATGTAACTAGTTTACGTAAAAATTGCCGAAACGGGTTTAACCTTATCGTTTTTGTCTCAAAATCCGGAATGTGTTTAGTTTACCCATATTATACAAGTATCCAAACTTGTTGGGTCTAAATAACGTTCTATTCCGGTCATCGCTTAATCTAGCGTGTCGTACCGCTTTAGATACTTCAAGCTAGCCGGTCTAAGTCTATGACTTAAATAAGACCATTAGCATTCTGAATTTGGTTATATATTACCATCACTCCAGACTAGAGCCACCCGGTAAAAGCTACCTGCATTTAGATAGATTGGATACGACTGAGTTATTTTGCTGTGAATCAAGTGTTAGCTCAGGTAAATACTTTTAACTTATTTTCCCCTATACGGGCTTGGGATACGGTAGATTAATACCGCTTGGTCGGGTGTGGATCAATCAAATGCCAGATTGTGGTTAGTAAATCCACAAAACCTGCTTTGATACTGTTCTGTTAATGACTTAAGCATTGGGGGTTAACGACCGTGTCCTGGATATATCCTTGGCTCATTCATTTGTAAATGGCCACAACTTATGCGCAGGGTGTAGGCATACACCGAAAAGATGCCAATAATAAATTATTACCCACATGTTGGGGATAACTCCTTTATGGGTTTTAAAAGTGGTGTGTCGTTTAATCATGTCTCAGTCTCTGTACTGGGCCCCAGATGTACGGTAAACATGTAATTCAGTATACAAGATTTTTATTAAGAATTGTCCCAAGTTTTAAAAAGGTTTTGTGCCTTGTGCACTCAAATCAATTTTCATAAACTCTTTTCAAATGAGTCGGTTAAAACGTATTTACCAGTGAAAACTGACGTATTTTCAAAAGGCTAAGTGGCAGGTACTACTCGTAATAGGCTGGGAGTTGCTCGGTGTCGAAAAAGAGGATCTTGCAAATCCTTAAAGATGCCATAAAGTCTGTTAAGCTTCATTTTATACATTCCGTAATGATCCTCCTGTGGATTGATATTACAGACTCGTCTATAATAAATACTTTGATATTTTCAGTCGTTTGAGTTTGTAATAATATTTTTATTCCAAGACTTCCGCTGTGCTATTCTGTGTATGTTTGACCATGATGATATCAACTACGTCACTATACTCCCCACCGAGCCCACCGGTGATATGTGGAATATCGGGGTGTGACAGTCTTTATAGAGTCTTGTAATATACTAGATAGATCAGGGCACGCAAAACGAGAAAATGGTATTAAAGGTAATTCCGCTTGAAAGGAACCTGAGACATTTCAAATGGAATTAGAGTTACAAGCGAAATTAGCTAATTCCGCATGGAATTAGGTAATTCCGTTTGAAACTTAATTCCGCGTGAATGGTTCAAGCGGAATTAGCCTTCGCTTATAAATACCGAGGTGCCTAGTTCATTTGGAACGAAATTAGATCATTGTCTTTGAGTCGAGGTACTGTCCGTTTGTCATTTGAATTGTAAAATGCTCAGGATTGATCAATAAGAAGATAATTAGAAGGAAACAAGCTGTTTTACATCAATTACATTGATTCCGCCTTTGTTTTTGATGATTAACTACTCAGATTGACTCGTTAGGGTCACACGACGATCCAACATCAGCGAAGAAAAAAACACACAATGAAACATCACCAAAATGATTAACTAACACTCGAAGGTATAGTATAATGTATGCAAAACGAGCATGACTCAATTACCAAGACAAGTTGCTTTAGTTACAGATCAAAATATACATTTGCATCATAATGACAAGGTGGATACATGTAGAGGTTCTTATCAGGGTTTTGATTAAAAAAATGATTGATTAAAATGTTAGAACGACCCAACTAAAAAGGAACTATTACTTAACATATGATGACGGGAAATTAAAAACTCCTTAAGCATAAACTCACGACCATGATACATATCTTATTCTCTCCTTTATATTTTAACGTGTTCTTTTTTTACTGTGCAAATTTCAAATAAGTACAAGTAAATCAGGACTGCTAACTAGACTTACGAAAACTGAATCGGTGAGCTCATTACGAATGACCAATGCCTAAAAATATTAACCATCAACCTTAATGCTTAAACATATAGAAGACATCCCTATAATCTATACGTTATCTTATTTAGAACAAATACTCTAAGGGGCTGTTTTGACAACTTCTGAATGGTTAAGTGTTGATCCAGTAAGATGTCTTAATCATTAAGTGCTGAACCAGTAAGATGTCTGAACCATTAAGAGCATGTATAATGCTTAACCGTTTAGAGGCAAATGTCTGACCAATTCAGATTAGAGGTCTTAACCATTCAGACTCTGTATAATGTTTAATCATTCACAGGCAAATGTCTGAACCATTTAGACATCTGCTCGTGAAACAAACATTCCGAATCATTAAGTGCTGAACTAGTAAGAGGTCTGAACCATTAAGAGCCTCATTAAGAGGTAAACAAAGAGCCCGTAAATGTTATCAGACTCAAAATCTCATAAAAAGAATAATACTGATGTGTGATACATGAGTTGTTATCACGTAGTCCATGTCTTAAATCACTATTCATAAAAAAAACTACCATAAACGAGTAAAAGCAAATACCGATAGAACAAAGAGACAACGATCCAAAATATTATTATGGAAGGAAAGAAAATAGAAAGAAAGTAAAAATATTTTGTGTTTCGGTGCCTCATTTAAGAAAGGAAAATAAAACATGTTGTGTTCCTAAGTTTTATTTAAGGAAGGAAAAAAAAAAAGAAATGGAAGGAAAGACATCATTTTTTTGTTTTCCTTTCTTCATTGTACTTTTCTTTTCCTCGTTAAGTGAACTCGGGAATAGAGTGTTAGTGAACTCTCGAACTGTTATAAAATTTTTTTACCAAAGAAATCCTAGTAGGATATATACACTTTAACCTTTACATTACGAGTATTTTAACTCGTATCTTTTGACTATGAAGCACGCCACTTAACCACCATGTGTCGCATTCCAAAATGTTAATTATCATGACTTTTCTCAAAAGGAATCCACACCAATGTTTAATGGAGAGTGAGTAAGATTATCATTGTGGCAAAGTAACCCATACATAAAGGAAACCATAACGCAAATTCCAGTGTAGAGGCAGTTAGTTGACATCTGCCTGCCCAAAACACACTAAACTCTCCGCATCATATGCATTTTCAGATCCACAAAAACTGCACGCACTATCAATTCACACACTCCAGATCTCAAGATCTAGCCCTAGATTTCTGAATTTCACCATTCATCCATCAACATTTCTTCACTTTTAGTAAACAGGAGGTTAGCAAATAACATCAAATTCTTGAAGAATTTTATCTGAAATTTAGCATTCATCGATCGATGTTTGTTCAGTTTTAGTTACAGGAATTAATTAGGTTTAGCAAATAAGATCAAATTGTGGAAGAATTTACCGGAAACGGATCTCTAATCCTGGATATCTGAAGTTTAGCATTCGTTGATCGGTATTTGTTGAGATTTAGTTACAGGAATCTGTTAGGTTTAGCAGATATGATGCAATGGTTGAAGAATTTGCCGGAAATGGATCTGATGCGGTCCGAGAAGATGACGTTCGTTCAGTTGATCATTCCTGTTGAATCTGCTCACCGTGCGGTTTCGTATCTCGGTGAACTCGGTTTGCTACAGTTTCGTGATGTATGATTTTGATCTTACTTTGTTTGTATATGTATGTGAATGTGTGTATGTTAATGATTTCTGGATTGCTGATATAGGAAATTTTGGTTTTGAATCATTAGGATGACTTTTAGGTATGATCTTCGGTTAGTTTGCTATCAATTTGTTGTAATATGTAGTTGTTAGTTTGGATTAGTTGATATTATACTGTTTGTGAAGTTAGAAACCTGTTGCTGCCTAATGCTAATTTGGTGTAAACCTTATAATGAATGTAACTGTAGTATTAGTGTAATTGTAGTTCTCAATATTCACTTGCTGATATCGGAAATTTTGGTTGTGAACTGTTATGATGACTTTTAGGCATATCTTCGTTTTTTTGCTATCAATTTGTTCAGGGCCGGCCCTGAGAATTTGTGTACCCTGTTCGAGCTCCAAAAAAAGTGCCCTTAGGCTTTAACGAATTTGGGTATTGGGCTCAATAAAGGTCTAAAGCTAATGCCAATGGGCTAATAACTAATCTAAAGTATAAGAATAGTTTTGTAAGTGGGCCTATGTTGGTGTTTGTATAGGTACACCCTATTAAAAAAGAAGTTTTTACGTATACATATCGGGTTTTTTTCTAAAAATAGCGTGCCCTCCGAAATATCGGGCCCTGGCTGGTGGTCCTCCCCGCCCACCCCCAGGGCCGGCCCTGAATTTGTTGTGATATGTAGTTTCTAGTTTGAATTAGTTGATATTATACTGTTTGTTAAGTGCTTGGAACCTGTTGTTGCCTAATGCTAATTTGGTGTGAACCTCAATGAATGTAACTATAGCATTAAGGTAGTTGTAGTTTTCGAAATTTACTTGATTCTTTCTTTCTATGGACTTGAAGTTTAAGGGTAATATGACACAGGATGTCAAACACTGTGATAGACTGATAGGTGATAGACTTATAGGGTGCTAGAAGGTTTAATGATCCCAGCTTCAGTTAGGATCAAGCACACAGGAACACGAACACAAAATGCAAAAGCAATAGACGAACACATAGATTTATTGAGGTGATAATCAAATTACGAGTACATAGATTATATCTATAGAGACTAGTTAGGGTTTAGCAAACTTGCTCCCCAAGTTAAGCCCACGTAGGGCCCACAAGGCCTGCGAGTACGAAGCCAACAGCTTCTTTGTATAGTTCAGGTTTAGATTGATAAAGTGGTTGCGATAAGAAGTATGATTCAGAGGGATGGCCTAGACTGCTAGAGGGATGGTGATTTCACAGAGATTGTTGTTAGAGGGGAAGAATTGTATTTTGGTATGTTCTGTACATTCTAAGCTTTTAGGTTGATACTGATATGTGGTGGATGATTGGATGCCCTTTGAGAGGCTTAAAATGATTATGAAAAGATTTAATTGGTTTAATAACTTATGTGGGTGGAGTAGTAATCGTTAAGAGTAGGTTAAGAGGGTCTGGTGAACAGTTGTTTATGAAGTGGGATTTGTGTGAGGTTCTGATTAGGTGAACTCGCTTGCAGTCGTTGTAAAGCCAAAATAGGAATAATATGTCATGGGCCTCATGGCTGGGTGGAGTCATCGCTCTATAAATGTGCAACTAGCTTATGTTGTGGAATTATCGGTCCCGCTGATCTATGGACAACATCTCAGACAATGAATAGGATAATCTTGATATGATTTATGATGTAGTCATGAGTTTGCTAATGCATTTTTTGGAATTATGATAGCCTGTCTGAATTGTATGTGGACTGACAAAATAAGCTCCAGGAAGGTGAAAACAATTGTATGATACAATCATGTGATTAAAAATGGATGACTGAACTGTCAGGGTTGTATATGCTCTGTTAGCATTTCTGTTTATCCTGTTGAGTGAAGCCTGCTTTCCTTGGCAAATACAAAATATTGTACTCCACAAGAATTGGAAGCTTTTAGACAGTCACAATGATGAGAGGATTCTTGCCTTTCTTTCACACTTTGGTTGATAGGGATTAGGTCTTGTACTCTTGTTGAAGAGCTAATTAGTCTTCTTGTCTTGATGTTGGTTTAAAAAAGCGCGAGGCACTCCGAGCCATTTAGGTTCTGAAGGCCGAAGCGCTAGGGCCTAGGTGTGAGGCGAGAGCTTCACGTACGCGAGGCGTTGCTCTATGTACAACCAAATGACCTTTATGTACAACCAAAAGCTGCATCTGTTTCATCTGTTTACATATTAGCCTTTTTGTATCAAGTACATTCATAATCTCTTCATCCTTTTGGTTGTTTTTAAGCATCACCCTCCTACACCCTAATTTTGTTAAGTGAAATCAGGGCCGCCTTTTTAAACCAAGGTCTTGATAGGTGAAAGTTGAATATGCCAATATGGTTATAGTAGTTTCAAGGAAGCGTGAATATTTGAGGTAAAAGAGAACTAACTGGAATTTGCAAGTGCTTTTATTATAAGTCCTCTTTGAGATCAGATCAAATAATAAATTCTACTACATTTTACAAGTGTTGGGCATTTTGTTAACCAAGATCCTTGTATTCCTCACTATTGCTAGATGAGCCATATGTATACAGTCTTGCTGGGCCATGAGTTTGACATGTGACCCAAAGACTTTAAAGTCGTATTGTGCATATATTTTCAGTCCCACCTAACTGATGAAAATATAGGATAGGTTGGTGAAAACCGTGAAATCAAAGCTCTATAAAAGCATAAGGTACTGCTGCTGTGATGCTGTCCAGCTTAGATATATTGTAGCAAATTATAAGCGTTGTTTTTTCCAGTCTTATTATGCCACATAAGAACTTAACTTATATGTGTGATGTGTCATATTGACTTCAAAACCATATTTCAGAGATATTTTATGCTAACTATGCTATGACTTTTGAGTATTTCCATGACTAGTTCCTGACAAAAGTCTCTTTGTGCTAACTAATTTTAGCTTGCTCTTTATTTTTCTCTATTTCTTTATATCATTCTCTTCTTTGAATGTTTTGTCTTGGAACATAGATGATGTGTGTAAGTCCTTAAGATCAGAGTACAAGTTTAAATATCAATGGTTTAATTCACTTAGTTTCTCTCTCTCTCTCTTTTTGGTTTTTTTTTTTTTTTTTTTTTTTTTTATGATTCATGCAATTTTCTAATTTACTGCCTTTCATTCTTGTTGGCAGTTAAATGACGATAAAAGCCCATTTCAAAGAACATTTGTTAATCAGGTAATGATTATATCATATTCATAGCTTTCTCACTCGTTCACGCATAGTTATGTTTTTGGTAGCTGCTTGTTGTGCTAATGTGCTATTTAATGTTTTATCTTGAGCCTAAATCTCCTTCCTAGATAATGGTTTTGTTAAATTTGATATTGTTTTTTATGTAATCATTTACTTACAACGTTCTATTTTGTTGTTACAACTTACAACCACACTATGATGTATATAGATCACATTGTACCAGCAAGCAGAAGACCTTTATGTCTGTTTATATCACCACTAATGTGTATTAATTCTTCAGTTTATCTTTATTTGCATATCATGCCATGATGTTAGGTAAAAAGATGTGCTGAAATGTCAAGAAAGCTTCGGTTTTTGAAAGATCAAATAAACAAGGCTGGTTTACTATCTTCTGCTCTTCCTACACTGCAATCGGATGTCGACTTGGAGGCACTAGAGGTCTGCCCTTCACAAGCTTTACTGAGAAAAAAAATAAGAACGAAAAAAAATTCACATTTAGCTGTTTTTATTGAGCAATAAGCAGCCATCACATGTTTTTGAAAAACGTACCGACTTCCTTTTTATTTTGACAGAGTCAACTTGCTGATCATGAACACGAACTTATTGAGATGAATGCCAACAGTGAGAAACTACAACAGACATATAATGAGCTGTTAGAGTTCAAGATGGTGCTGCAGAAGGTATATTGTGCATAATGTTTGTTTTCTATAATAAACAGGCCATCTACCTGGCTAATGCTTGCTTTTATACAATGCGAGCAGCGAGACTAATTTGTTGGGTGAGCAGAAAACCGGAAAAACCAAACCAAAAAAAAAAAAAAAACCGAACCGCACAAAAAACGAACCGAAGTTCGTGGTTTGGTTACGGTTTTGCATCTTATGGAAACCGAAAATCCGAATCGAACCGAATAACCTTAAAAAACATTTTTTTAAAACTTTTGTTATATTTTGATTTAGGAATTATTACTTTTATTTTTGAATGTTAAGTATTTATAATAAATTCATGAACATGTTTATTTATCTTTCAAAAGATTTATCCATTGCCTACAAGAAATAACAAAATTTAACAAAAAGATAAAATGATTTTCAAAGTATTAAAAAGATGTCTTAATAAAAATTTTGGAGAAACATAAAACTAGATTAGAAGGTTAGGTTTATGTGAACAATATTAATTAACTAGATTAGAAGGTTAGGTTTATGTGAACAATATTAATTAACAAGGTTAAATATAATAATTAAAAGTCTAAAATGTAAATATCCAAGAAAAAATCTTAATATTTGGATTGCACTTTTTTATTTTTGAATCTTACGTAATTTTGTTCCAAAAACCGGAACCGAACGGTTTTCAAAAACCAAAAACCGAACATTTCGGTTTTACCATAAAACCGAACCAAACCAAACCGTGCACACCCTCTATTTTTTAAGTTTTAATGCTTCTTATTGTATTGAATGCTAACTGTACTGAGTACTTGTGGCCAAAATGTTCATCATTATGATTATTCACACATTATTAACATCTCTACTTTTTATTTTTCGATTTATTCTTACCAGAACATTTGGTGACTCCTAAATTTTGATTTTGAATATTATCATGGTATCTTCAGGCAGGAAGCTTTCTTATCTCAGGCAAGAGTTACGAGAGTGCGGAAGGCAGAGAATTAGATGAAAACGTGTACCCCAGTGATTATACGGAGTCAGACTCAACCTCCTTACTTGAGCAGGTAAAATCTTACGTGCTTTTGCTTTTTTAAGGATGCAACAATTTAGATATTCAAAATTTGGTAATCACCCAGGCGACACAATCAGGACCGTCAAATTCATCTGGTCTTAGATTTATAAGCGGCATTATCCCAAAATCTAAGGTGTTATTCTTCGAGAGAATGTTGTTCCGTGCAACAAGGGGAAATTTGCTTTTCAATCAGGCGCCTGCGGATGAACTCATCATGGATCATGTATCTTCTGAAATGGTTTGTTCACCTCTTCTTTCTCTCTTATGACCATGCATATAAAAATACATGTACATAATTCATATGCTTGTAAAGAGTGGTTCCGCCAGTTTGTAATTAGTCAAAACATGTAATATTTAGTACGGTCAAAACGGGTATGGGTCATGCCGGGTTGGGTTGACAAAACCAGTTTTTTGCTCATTTCTTTTAACTTATTAACAATTCATGCAATCGTGCGAACTACTCTATTACAGTAACAATCTTAAATTTTTAATGGAAGTGGTAATAGGGGGTTGTATACATTTCAATTACACTTTGGGTGACTTTTAGCCCATTCAACCTTTTTACTCCATTTCTTTTTAGCTAAATTGTTTTGTTTACTTTTGCAGAGTTAAGTTCCTGTAAAAATAAAGTTATCGTACGAAACGTACGAAGTGAAAGAAAGTCAAAAAAGTGGCGGTGGCATTTTGGTAATTATCAGCAACTTCAAAATTACTCTAGTAGAGTAATTTTGAACTACTGTAGGGTAATTTTGTAAAAGTTCAAGTAGAGTAATTTTGGTCGTGTAGGGTAATTATCAAAATTGTAGGGTAATTATCAAAATTACACTAAAACCCCCCCCCCCCCCCACCCCCCAAAAACCTAAACCCCCCCCCCCACCCCCCCAAAAACCTAAAAAAACCTAAACCATTGTAAAAGTTCAAGTAGAGTAATTTTGGTCGTGTAGGGTAATTATCAAAATTGTAGGGTAATTATCAAAATTACACTAACCCCCCCCCCCCACCCCCAAAAACCTAAAAAAACCTAACCCCCCCCCCCCCCCCCCCCAACCCAAACTAAAAGCTAAAAACTAAACCATAAAGCTAAACCCCATAACTAAATGCTAACAAAATTACTCTACAAGACATTTCCCAAAATTACCCTACAGAAGTCAAAATTACTCTACTAGAGTAATTTGATAATTACCCTACATTTCCTAAAATTACTCTACAAATGCTCAAAATTACTCTACAGAAGTCAAAATTACTCTACCAGAGTAATTTGATAATTACCCTACATTTCCTAAAATTACTCTACAGATGCTCAAAATTACTCTACAGAAGTCAAAATTACTCTACCAGAGTAATTTGGAAGTTGCTCATAATTACCAAAATGACACCGCCACTTTTTGCTTTTTCCCTCAATGCGTACGTTTCGTACGTTAATTTTGTTTTTATTTGATCCTTTACCTACTTTTGCAGGTTGAGAAAACGATATTTGTAGTGTTCTTCTCCGGAGAGCAGGCTAAGACAAAAATACTGAAAATCTGTGAAGCATTTGGTGCAAACTGCTATCCTGTTCCAGAGGACCTAACAAAGCAGACTCAAATAACTCAAGAGGTATGTTTTCAATCTAGTGCTTGTACTTTTTTTTTTTCATTTATCAAATGTATATATGAATATTTTCCCATTGATTACTTGTATGTAGGGGTGTGCACGGTTCTGTCCGTTTTTTTAGTTATAGCAACGATTCGGTTCGATTTTTCGGTTTTTTTTTTTGTTTTTAGAAAATAATTACGTAAGATTCAAAAATAAAAAAAGTATAAACCAAGATTTAAGAATCTTGAGATGTTTACATTTAAACCTAACATTCTAATCTATTTTTATGCTTCTCCAAAGTTTTTATTAAGGCATTTTCTTTTATAATACTTAATTAATAATTCCTACATCAGTATATTAAAAATAGAAACTGAATTTTTAGCTTATTCTGTTCAGTTCGGGTTTTTTCAGTTTTTATAAAATGCAAAACCATAACCGAACCGTAAATTTCGGTTTTTTGTGTGGTTCGGTTAAATCGGTTTCTTCGGTTTTGGTTCGGTTTTTTTGGTTTTCTGCTCACCCCTACTTGTATGCATTCTGTAATTTACCGTGTGCTAGAGCTTGAAGAACCGTTTTTGGTCCTTATCTTCAATCTTTCACTTAAGTAACCACTGAACTTGTATGTGGTTTTTTAAGTAATTAGTCTGCTTTTTGAGCACCTCAGTTTCTTGCTGGACTTCCAAAACCTATCCTTTTGCAGGTTTCGTTACGGCTCTCTGAATTAGAAACCACTTTGGATGTTGGAATTCGTCACAGGAATGCTGCTCTTCACTCCATTGGGGTCCACTTATCAATATGGATGAACATGGTAAGGTGTGCTTATTTGTGTGTGTGTGTTTTTTTTTTTTTTTTTTTTTTTTTTTTTTTTTTTGTATTGAAATAAATTTCACAATGTCTATTCTACTTTGATACCATATGCATCTGTATATAATGTAACGATTTTATAGGTTAAAAAAGAGAAAGCTGTGTTTGATACATTGAATATGTTAAACTTCGATGTTACAAAAAAGTGTCTAGTTGGAGAGGGATGGTGCCCCATATTTGCTAAACCCCAGGTATATCGTATACGGCGTATACGTTGCTTTTTTATGTAATTTTGGATTATATTTTTCAACCTATTTATTACTTTCAATTGTTGGATTATGTTATAATACATTAGATTCAAGAGGCACTGCAACGTGCGACTTTCGATAGCAACTCGCAAATTGGCATTATATTTCATGTCATGGATTCTGTTGAGTCACCTCCAACATATTTCAGAACCAATACATTCACAAACGCATATCAAGAAATTGTTGACGCCTATGGGTAAGCATGTTTCACATATTATAAATATTGTCATAGCATCAATTTAATAATTTATATTCTATATAGTATTTTTAGAAAAATGCTCGTAAAAGGTCCCTGTTGGACATTTCATGGGTGATCTCATTAATAATTTTGAGTAAAATGCCATTTTCGTCCGTGAGGTTTGGCCAGTTTTGCAACTTTCGTCCAAAGGTTTGTTTTTCCGTATCTGCATCCAAAAGGTTAGAAATCTTGCCATTTTCATCCAGCTCGTTAACTCCATTCATTTTTCTCCGTTAAGTTAGGGGTATTTTCGTCTTTTTTTGTTAACTTAAAGGGCAATTCGATCTTTTTCACTTTATGTAAAAAGACCGAATACTGCCGAAAAAGACCGAATTGCCCTTTAAGTTAACAAAAAAGACGGAAATATCCCTGACGTAACGAAGAAAAATGGTTGGAGTTAACGAGCTGGATGAAAATAGCAAGATTTTTAACCTTTTGGATCCAGATGCGGAAAAACAAACCTTTGGACGAAAGTCGCAAAACTGGCCAAACCTCAGGGACGAAAATGGCATTTTACTTAAAAATTTATTACTGCAATTTTGAACAGCAACCCATCTTTGTATGGAACTGAATATGTTTATGTTTTTTGTGTGTGAGATTTAGTGATATTTAAACTCTGTTCACTGCAGTGTTGCTAAATACCAGGAAGCCAATCCAGCAGTTTATACCGTAATTACTTTTCCATTTCTTTTTGCTGTCATGTTTGGGGATTGGGGACATGGAATATGTTTACTGTTGGGTGCGTTGATTCTCATAGCGCGTGAAGGGAAGCTTAGTTCTCAGGTTAGTTCTCTTAGAAGGCTTATTTTTTTTTACTTATCCACTTTTTTATATCTTTTTTCATAGTAATTTTGTTTTGTTTTATAAATTTTCTTCTACACTTGAATTTGGTGCTTTTAAGTTGAAAATATTTATAATACCTTAAAAAAAGGTCGGTGGCTAGGCCTGTAAATAAACCGAATGAACACGAACACATTCTTTTGTTCATGTTTGTTTATTAAGAAAAAATGGGCTTGTCGTGTTCGTTTATGTTCGTTCGTTTAAAACCTAAACGAATAGTTCATGAACGTAACAAACATAGTTTAACAAACAATAAACAACAAAAACGAACATAATTGAACAAACAGAAATGAACACAAATGAACATAGATGAGTAAACATAAATGAACATAAAGTAGTTTTTTTTATATAAATTAGTGATTAGTGATTAATTACAATAAATGCCATTGGATAACCCATTTTTATACTAAAAGCCTAATTACCAATTTATTATGTTTATATAAGTAGTTAGAAAGTTTTTTTTATGTTTAATATTTATATGAATATAACTACTAATTATGTAGTTAAATTGAAACGAACAAACATAAACAAATGTAAATAAACAGAACAAACTTAAACGGACGTTCACGAACATAACGAACAGAACGTGTGTCCATGTTTATTTGTTTAATTAAATGAACAAAAAATTGTGTTCATGTACATAAACGAACTTCCCCCGCCGAACAAGTTCATGAACATTCGGTTCGTTTACAGGCCTATCGGTTCCACCGATCCTTTCTACCCTTAAACTTTGTAAATGTCATTTTGACCCCTTCAAGTTTCTAAATATTCGAGTTTACCCTAAAACTAATTTCTTGAGTTTTTATTTTTTTGTACGTGTCGGTATAAATTCGAGTTCATCTACGCTTTAACGTAATTTTTGTTTGAAAACGAGTCGGGCACTCGGGCCAGTTATCTAATGTTTTATTTTTATGTACGTTTTGAGTTGGACACTTGGACTACGTATTGACATAAATTTTGTTTGGAAACGAATCTGGTGAAATATGATACATTTTCATTCGACGGTATAAATTTGAGTTGCTATACGTTTCGACGTAAATTTAGCTCTTTAACGAGTCGGGTCGATTGTAGTCTAAACGTTATCACGCCGCGTATGACGCTGACGTGTGCGTATATATACATATTTTTACAATTTATTTTACACACGAACTTGGTTTTAATATTTATAAAAAATGATTTATAGTTTTATACCTTATCATTAAAACACACACAAAAGGACAAGTGTACCCTATCATATATGTAGTAAAGTATAAGTAAGAACAAGATGTCGATCCATGGACGCGGGCGGATGCGCAAGTACTAAATCGTTGTCATTGGTTTACCGGTAAAAAGATAGGTGAATGAGTTTTTAACTAAAATTATCTAAAACTATATTTTTAAAACAAAGAAGACTCCAAATACAAAAATATATATTATCTTGTTTCGCAAACAACCTAAGCATGTTAACTAAATCGGACATGTCACGAAAGCACTTGATCAATCTTCCAATTATAAAAACAATCAGTATCCCTTTCGGGAATCCTAACAATGATAATCCTTCGGAAAGTTAACGCGATAAACACACTTTAACCACCTAAAATCATTCGTTAACGAGCTATTGATATATTTTCATGCAAATCTTCAAAAATAAGTTAGTCATCCGTTAAGAGTTTTCTAACCTCACTTATCAAGAAAAGCAATACCGAATCACAATACAACCACCACAGCAAGCATAAAGTAGATCATATCACAAACTATTCCCTTTTGCAAGTCTTAAACACAAATTTACTAAGATAGCAATTTCAACCAAAATTACTAGACAAAGATCATGAACCATTTCAAGAACTCGCAATAACACCATTTAACCCGTTAAAGTCCTTACGTGTAAGAAAGCATTCTTGATCAAAGTCAGATTTATCTTTTATTAAACCAATATCCATTTCTAGTTTCATGGTGTAAACATATTAACAAGTTAATAGCCTACTAACAAATGCTTAATCAATAGTTTTTCAACATTTTTCAACTAAACATTCATTAATCATCCAAGATAACCAACTATAATCAAGAATCCAACATCAATGAAACAAATTTGCCATATGATCATCAAGATTCAAACATGAAAAAGTGCCAAAGTTTCATACAAACAATATTAACAAACTAAAGATTGTTCATGAAACAAGTAACTAGTGTTTTTGCCCAAAGGTTACAAGAATACATAAAACATCAGCTCATTGCTTGAAATGTGCCCAAAAATTATGAAAAGAACAAGGATTCAAACCATAAACAAGCAAGGATTTGATGGATTGGATGATAGATAGGCTTCTTGCAACTTAGAGGCTTGAAATCGACCAAGACAGGCTGCTTTCGGACCCCAGAAATCGCCCAGAAGATAGGAAAAATACCCAATAATTGATCAGATTGCGAATGCTTTGTTATATAGGGTTTTCAAATCTGCACGGCCGTGCACTGACAAATGGTAGTATGACGTCAGTTGCAGAATGGGTCAGACAAGTGGCTAATTGGGCGGCAAAGTCGAACAAAGTGCACGGTCGTGCACATCAAGTGCACGGTCATGCATCTCCGGGAAATCAGTCTGTTTGTTTGAGGATCAGGTAGTGCACGGGGGTGCACAGGGACGCACGGTCGTGCGTGTCCGAGAAGTCAGTTGCACTGTCATGTGCACCGCCAGTGCTTCCGGTGTCGAGCGCCTTGCACGGTCGTGCAGATGGAGTGCACGGCCGTGCATGATCTGTATCTTCAACAACATAGTTATCAATAGCGTCCATAGCGGACGCAATCGCGAATTGCGTAGCGACGCGGCCAGATGCCGCTACAAGGTACTATGCGACCACATATCGATCAAATAGCGACGTCCGGCGGCGAATTCCGGCGCCGGTGCTGCAACTTCTGCCGGAAACGAGGAAGAAGGAAACCGGAGGCTCAAATTGATAGGAAAGAAAGAAGCGATACCTTGTTTTGATGGCATTCGTAGTAGTTTTTCCGGTGCTTTTCTGTAATTTCATGGCCTCGTATACAGATCTGGAGTTCTGGACGGCGGAGGTTACAATTGGGGGTGACGTTCTAGCTATTTTAGGTTTAAATTAGTTTGCAGTTTTACAGTTTACCCCCTCAATCTTTCTGTAGTTTACATAACTTGTAAATTTTTACATAAAAAGAGTGAAATTAGTTTGTGCATTTTAACATTTACCCCCCTCTATCTTTACTAGTTTACATTTGATTCTTAAACTTACAAATCTATAATATAAAGTATAAAATTAACATTATAATATATGTATATAATTATAAGTAGCTATATTTTTATTTTTAAAATTTTCTACTACCTTATCGCTATACACGAAATAGCGGGCGCTATTTCGTCGCTATCGCTACGTAGCATATAGGTCGTCTGTCGCTATTGACCGCTATTCGCTATCGATAACTATGTTCAACAAAATGTGCAGATTTCATCCGAAATGCCCGGAAATTCCTCTTTTTTCTCCAACTTTGTCTTTGGTACGCCGTTTAAGACCTGAAAATCCAAAAGTACTTGATTAAGTACCTAAACAAAGAAGTTTTAGCCAAAAACGCGTTAAACGGGAGTAAAATGGGGGACTAAAACATGTATAATTTGGCGTATATCAGACACCAACACACGTTTCTGGCAGAAACTTGGGAGCTTTATGGAAAGATTAACACTTTGAAAAGTGTTTTACTTGTTGACCTTGATTTGTCGAATTTTTAAACTCTTTGAAACAGTTAACTTGTTGTCATTACTTTGTGTGATTCGTTCTCAATCTCGGTCTCTTTGTTTCCGACAGAAACTTGGGAGCTTTATGGAGATGTTATTCGGTGGCCGATACGTACTTCTGCTGATGTCACTGTTTTCAATCTACTGTGGTCTAATATACAACGAGTTCTTTTCTGTTCCTTATCACATATTCGGTGGTTCAGCTTATAGATGCCGTGATGCTTCATGCAGGTATATTTTGCTTACATGTATCTGAACACACATTTTCTGCATTAAAATAATCCTGTCAGCTGTCACTGATGACTGAACAACCTTTTTCTGTTTTTATCGACAGTGATGCATATACAGTCGGTTTAATCAAATATCGCGATGCATATCCATTCGGTGTAGATCCTAGCTGGCGCGGGAGTCGTTCAGAGTTACCTTTCCTAAACTCTCTTAAAATGAAGATGTCTATTTTATTCGGTGTTGCCCAGATGAATCTTGGAATCATGTTAAGCTACTTCAATTCAATTTTCTTCAACAACTCATTGGATATCCGGTATATAATTACACTTGCTATTTGTAGATAACTAGTTGGATGCCCCGCCCGCGTTGCGGGGCATCAAGCCGAAAATTTCTTAGTTTCATAACATGCACGCATTTATTTTAGTTACATATACATACTACTTATAACACGATCTATAAAAAAAATCGAGTCAACCAATTAAACCAAAACACTATCATAGTTTTGTTAAAAAAAAAAAACTAAAACGATGGCAAACCTTTAATTTTGAGTTAGGGGCAAAATAGTAATTTGTCAGAACCAATGAGCAAGGGCAAACTCATAAATTTTAACTTGGGGGCAAAATCGTAATTTTAAAGCTGAGGGCAAACTCATAATTTTAAGCTGAGGGTAAATTCGTAACTTTAAGCTGGGGGCAAAACCATAATTTTATTTTGAACCGGGGCAAAATAATAGTTTTGAACTAAGGGCAAAATCGTAATTATGAACTCATGGCGCAATAGTAATTTTTGAAAAGGGGGCAAAATCGTATTTTTGAACTGAGGGAAAATTGTAATTTTTAGCTAGGGAGGAAAAACTAAAACGATGGCAAAACTACAAATTTTAGCTGAGGCAAAATCGTAATTTTTTAAATGATGGAAAACTCATAATTTTAAACTGGTGGCAAATTCGTAAATTTTTAGCTAGGTCAAAACCATAATTTTATTTTGAACTGAGGCAAAATTCTAGTTTTGAACTAAGGGCAAAATCATAATTATGAGTTGGGAGCATTGGCATAAATTTATTTTGAAATGAGGGCAAAATCGTAATTTTGCACTTAGGGCGAAAGTGTAATTTTTGAAAAAGGGCCAAATTCATATTTTTGAACAAAGGATAAAATCGTAACTTTGAGTTAGGGGCAAAAGCATAACTTTATTTTATTCGTAAATTGATTAGAGCAATGAGGATATCTGTTTATATTAAAAACTTAAAATTAAAAAAAAAAAAAAGAGGCCACCCACTTTTTCCACCAATTAGAGGGTGGCAGCCGACTTTTTCCACAAATAACACTGTGGAACTATTGCCACCATGTAATTTGTATACGTAGGTAACTAGATATCTGATATTAATAAATCAATTGGTGTAACTCTGTCAGGTATCAGTTCATACCACAGATGATATTTTTAAACAGCCTTTTTGGGTATCTTTCACTTCTTATTATCATCAAGTGGTGCACTGGTTCTCAAGCCGATTTATATCATGTGATGATTTATATGTTCTTGAGTCCTTTTGATGATCTCGGCGAGAATGAGTTGTTCTGGGGACAAAGGCCCCTTCAGGTACAACTAATTGTTTCTTTTATCCTTGATCCATTAGATTTAAAGTGCCAACTTTGACCCATCATAAGAATGGGCCGATTCAGGTATATTTTACCTTAACATCTCAAACTGGGTAACATAAAAATAGTAGCTAAAAAGGAAACATATCAAAATGGGTGGGTTAAACAGGTCGAAGTTCTGCCCAAAATAACATCTTTAGTTTTTCTTTTTTAAATTAGATTAGATTATTGTTGAGTTTACGTAATTTTTCTTATCCTTATTTGCACTCTTATTATTAAATAAAAGAGTAAAGTACACGGATGGTCCCTATGGTTTACCAAAATTTTGGATTTGGTCCCTAGCTTTCCAAAAGTACATGGGTGGTCCCTGTGGTTTACACTTTGTAACACATTTAGAACAAATCTAAAGGTTTTAGCATGTCCATGGTAGGGACTAAATGCGTTACAAAGTGCAAACCATAGGGACCATCCATGTACTTTTGGAAAAAGTTGGGGACTAGATGCGTTACAAACTGCAAACCACAGGGACCATCTGTGTACTTTGGAAAACTAGGTACCCTCCAAAATTTTGATAAACCACAGGGACCATCCGTTTACTTTACTCTAATTAAAATTAAATACTTTGGACAAAAAGCGTTCTGGACCGACCCGTGCAAAACTTACGTGTTTTGACCCTTTACCCAACTTGTAGAATCTAAGTTTCAAGTCCCGATGGTTTTCTAATAAATACATTCTTTTGCAGATCCTATTGTTGCTTTCAGCTCTAGTTGCGGTTCCATGGATGCTTTTCCCGAAACCTTTTATTTTAAGAAAGCTTCATGCTGAGGTACTACCCGTTCCATACTATGCACTTTCACAAACACTTATCTAAAAATTAATTGTTTTATTTCTTGTTTTTTAGAGATTTCAAGGTCGTACATACGGGGTTCTTAGGTCATCTGAGATGGATATAGATTCTGAGCCCGGTTCTGCAAGGCATCATGAAGAGGAATTCAATTTTAGCGAGGTTTTTGTACATCAAATGATACATTCTATCGAGTTTGTACTCGGTTCAGTATCTAACACTGCTTCGTACCTTCGGTTATGGGCTTTGAGGTACTACATTCACATATCTTACTTTAGAATAATATGGCGTTATTCATTTACTTTTTTTAGCTAATAGTTTATGGTTATTTACACTTTTACAGCTTAGCTCACTCGGAATTGTCCACTGTATTTTACGAGAAAGTTCTCCTCCTTGCGTGGGGGTAATTTCTACTTTCTTTTTTTTAAGATGATCTAATAATAGTCACGGTAAATTCTTTTTGCATTTATCGTTCATCTTACTGTATTTCAGGTACGAAAACATCTTGATTCGGATGGTGGGACTAGCGGTATTCGCCTTTGCAACCGCATTTATACTCCTCATGATGGAGACACTAAGTGCTTTCCTTCATGCATTGAGGCTACATTGGGTAGAATTTCAAAACAAGTTTTATGGAGGCGACGGTTATAAGTTCAAACCTTTCTCCTTCGCAGCATTGGCTGACGACGAAGATTAGTACAATTACAATTACAATTTTACCCAACACTTCTCACCTTTTCTGGGTCAACAAGGTCAATACCTGTTCACCCATCACAGCATTCAAACACAGAATTTTGGCTAGTTAGAATTACGCGAGGTGTGAATTAACATACTTTTGTAGAAACCTGACCCGGACTTATATGAACTGGATGGTACCAATTATCAAGACCCCGTAGGGTAATATTAGGTGTTGTAAAGGGAGAGAGGGGGGGGGGGGTTCCTTTTGTATTGGATTGCCCCAAGGTGTTAGTTGTGTAGATATCATTATCTTTCTTTCTATTGTATTATGGTCTTGGTTTATGTTTTTGGTAATAAACATCAAATTTACAAAATTTTATATACACTACAAATAAATATGCATTAAGATGCTCTCTCTAGCTGTTTTAAACCCTTTTTATATTCATTTATTCAGTTTTATATATGTATCACACGAACCCATGATATATACATGATGGAAACAAGGATAAGAGCATCTGCAAGGGTTCTGCCAACCTACACGGACACAAATGTGGAAGATAGATGACAAAGATGCGGCTGACATCGAGGAGAGAAGGTGCGGGAGAGAGGTCATTATGGCGATGGACGTTATGTTGGTTCTACTTGTAAGTTTTGTGAAAGAGGAAGGAGGCTGACTTCACCAGGCAACGTTGATGTGGCGGTTTGTGGGACCTTCTACAGTTACTGAATCTCTTAGGGGTGTAAGAGAAACTTGACCAGGTGTAAGGGTGTGTAACAAAAACTTTATCCGGGTTGATTCTTGTTAGGGTGTCTTTTAGAGTCTAACTCGACTCGAATTAGAACTTTATCACAAAATTTAAGTTATAAGTTTGGATAAATTACACTTTTCGTCCTTTATGTTTGTAGCGGGTTGCAATAGATGACCTTTAACTTCAATAATTACAGTCACAATCCTTTATTTAGAAAACTCATTACACCTTTCGTCCTTTAAGACTAACCAGGTTAAAAATTTAAGTTAAATCCATTCACTTAAGGGTATCATGGTCATTTCATGCTTTTATTTAAATATTTCTTAATAAATAAAACAAAAAATTACATATATAACATATCTTTCCTAATTCCTAACCCTAATCCATCTCCTACATCTTTCTCCCTCTCCACAACAAATCTCCAATGGATCAAAAGTCTGCTGGAAAGTAAAAAAACATAAATATGAAACACTATAGAAACCTCCTTTGCTAGATCCCCAAATCACTACTCAAAATCATCTTCTGCAGATTAATACATCTGTCAACTATAAAGCTTCAAAGATCTGCTCTCTGTTTAATTGCAATCATAGGGCTTCTATCCACAATCGCTCATTCAATTCGCTTCGAGATCGAATCGGGTCACACAAAGTGTATAGCAGAAGATATCAAAAGCAGTTCGATGACTGTTGGTCAGTACTCAATTGTTAACCCTAATGAAGGACAACCTTTACGGCTTTACCTGAATCTCACAGAATCACTTTCAGAGTCAGTTCAATTACCAATATTTTAACCTAATTTTGCTTTTTATTAGCAGCTTGTAATATAGATATTGCTTCTTTGTTTGTGTATGGTTGTGTTTTGGACTCTGTTATGTTATTATTTGTTTAAAGTTTTGATTTTTACAGCTTGTATGGTTTGGTTTATAGTATTTGTAGTCAGCGTTTTTATATACTGAACTGTGGGATTCTAAATTTGCCTAATTACTTTGTCTTGTATGAATCTTGTGTTCGGTATATGATGCTGCATAAGATATTTCAGTTTGAATTAGTTTTTGTTTAAATTTGTTATTTTATATATATTGGTTGATTTTTAGTTGGAAATTGGGGATTTGTGTGTGAGTGTACTTTCTTTTTGTTGGAATCTTATGTTTTTCGGTTTTGGTAGTTATATATGATTCTTTTGTTTTATGTTTCTGGCATTTCGTTGAACTTAACTTTTGCGTAGGTTGCTTACATTGAGTTTTTGCAGGCTCGGGAGAAAGAAGCAGATGGATTAGGGTTAGAAATTGGGGGAGATATGTTAGAGCATTCACATCCATTCCACCATATTTTCACCCTAAATTACACTAAAAAACACTATATTTTCTCTCTCCTTTTCAATTAAATAATATTTTTATACCTTTATCATTACAGTTTCTCTCTCCTCCACTCACAACCACTTTCAAAATATATTAAAAAATTATAGGGCGGGAACAGTGTCCCCCCAAATATACAGATGAACAGTAACATTTTCTCTCTCCTCCACTCACAACCACTTTTTATACTTTTTATATTTTAAAAACATATGTAATTTTTTGTTTTATTTATTAAGAAATATTTAAATAAAAGCATGAAATGACCATGATACCCTTAAGTGAACGGATTTAACTTAATTTTTTAACCTGGTTAGTCTTAAAGGACGAAAGGTGTAATGAGTTTTCTAAATAAAGGATTGTGACTGTAATTATTGAAGTTAAAGGTCATCCATTGCAACCCGCTACAAACATAAAGGACGAAAAGTGTAATTTATCCTATAAGTTTTAAATATGTTTTTAGTTATCTCAAGTTTCAATCTAAAGCCTGTCAATAAAATCATGAGAACGCCTTGTGGTTTCGAGTTGAAGGAGCATTATCTTTAACCGCTGAGCATAGCCTTCTCCCGTGATTAGCAAGTGAAAACGTGCCTCTTAGCAAGTTTTTTCATGTCTTCCGGATGAAATCAAACGCACACGTTATATAATTCGAATAAAAAGAACATACGTGGATGGTTGAGATCTTTATCTCTTATGTCGCTTTCACTGCATGAATCATGATTGTTACCTTCTTTTGTTTGTCTTGTAAAACGCTAGAAGTGTTTAGTTCCTAATTATTTAATTGTTTTAAACCCACACATATAGGTATAAATACAGGTGTGTGTATATATATTACTTTTTTTAAAATATCATATAAACATAATCAAAAACATAAACGATCACTATATTTTTTTTGAACGGCAAAACGATATATACCTAGAAATTCAGGAGGAGACAATGAAGTTAGGGACACACATGTGTATGGAGATCGTGTACATGTTTCCATGCATTATCGATGTTGATACTGATAATGAAAGATGGAGATATTTCTAATTTAAATCTGGTTTAAAATTTAATAAATAATAATAGACTTTTATTTGAAAAAAATTATAAATATATATATTTAATTTACTATTTTTGGCCCCATAGTAGAGTAGGCCCTAGGCGGTTGCCCACCTGCTCCTCCTCAGAGCCGATCCTAATTACATGTAATCAAATTTATAAGATGGTTATTCATTAATGGTTTCCAAAAAGCTACTTATCTACATGTAATCTAATATGTATATCAATATAACATATATATCAACATTTTACCATGCAATTACCTAGCCCTCAATTACTTATCCAATTACACATTCAATATAATTTTTTTCCAAGTTATAAAGTACTTGAAATTTCAAAACATTTTTATAACAAAAGTTTCATTTTAACTTTTATCAAATTCAAAACAAGTAAAATGCACTATTCTATGCAAATTCTATAATCATCCCAATTTCTCTTGAATTCATATTACAAGGCAATACACATCTCAAAACTATTAACACATAATAAACTAACTTATATATACATAACAACTAATTTTCATTCATTATTCATGACTTGATTACTCTTAAGTTTGTTATCCAGTTCTTCAAATATTCTGTACCGATCCATTTCCTCTTAACTTTTTATTAAAAACATGAGTTATGAAACTGAATGAATAATGTTTACTCCAAAATACTTATGGATATTTATTCACTTATTTATTTATTTTTTGGGTTATTGGATTTTATCACTCCTAACTATTGGGTATTGGCCGCTGCCACTCCCAACTATCACTTTGACTCTCACCACTCCCAACTTAACACTTTGTGTGTTGTGTCACTCCGATTGAGTGGATTTTGGATCCGCTTTTATCTTTTAGGAGCAGATTTACATGAAGTCATTAGTAATTCACAAAATGTTAGCCTAATATCATCAATAACACAAGTCAAACATTAAGAAATGTTCACCTGTGGAGTGACACAACACACAAAGTGTTAAGTTGAGAGTGATGAGAGTCAAAGTGATAGTTGAGAGTGGCAGCGGCCAATATCCAATAGTTGGGAGTGATAAAATCCAATAACCCTTATTTTTTGAACGACAAATTGTTACTCTTACTCTACTTTACACCAATTATTCTAAACTTATGGATATATTTTTAGATAATTTAACTCGTTATTAACCAACTCATTGGTTAGGTCAATGTGACCCAAATTATAATTTTTATTAGTATTAAATTTCAGTACCAAGACAACAACACTTAACTTAAAATTCTTAAACATGTTCATTAGTGTTACTAAGCATGTCTAATTATTATTTGGTGTCTTGATTAACCTTTTTCCTAAACACACCCATTTTGGTTGATTTTTACCCATTTCACCTACGCGCATGCTAATTTTCTAGCTAGATTATCAAGTTAAACTTGTCTAAGAAGTTCTAACACTATATTAAACCTTTCAATATAAGTATAAAATCTGATCTAGAATAAATAATCTCATACTTTGGTCAAATATCCACTTCAAAAAAAATTCAAGATATAATTATTACCTTGAATAATGGATGATTCTTAGGGTGAAGGGGGTGCTCACCTAATAGGTGAGTCCCCTCTCTTACGTCAAACCAATCCCCGTGTGCCACGTCAACTCCCCTCTTAAACTCCCCTAACACCCCCATTTGATGGCGCCACTCCCCTATTAGGTGAATTGGGTTTTTTTTAAAAAAAAAAAAAAAAAAAAAGGAAAGCATTGATTGGTTGAAACAAAGCTGGCCCCACCACCTTTCCCCTCTCTCCTTCGGTAACCCCACACCGTTTTCCACCCTCTCTCTCTTCACCGCCTTTGTTGGCGGCACAATCCCGATCGGGATTTCGACTCACCGAAGGGGTTGCCCGAAGGCACCCCGTACCCCCTTAAGACCAGACACCTTTATTTGATATGTGGAACACTCCTGATTAAATAGACTATAGTAGACAAAAATATGTAGATTTAGATGTAAGATTTAATTCATCAAGGAAAAAGATAATACTTAGCTACTCAAGAAAATTTCAGTTCCATTAGATAATATTCAAAATAGGTTATAACATCACTTTTCTTTTAAAGATACTTAGTAATAAATAAAAAAAAAAACAAATACACACATGGCTAAAACAATTATAACTTTTAAAAACAGTATACACAATTCTAGAGACGACTAAAAAGGTTGTTAATAGGAGATGTATCTTAATGGTATCAATGTGTTCAAATAATATTTTTTAAATGGTGAGAGTTCAAGCCTTATTATAGATAAATAGTGTAGATTTAGATTGTTATTTAAAAAAAATTAACACCTCATAAGTAGACAATTTTATATGAGTTTTGAAGTTAAAATTGATTATATGTTATACTGTTAGGTGTCAGTCGTATCAGGTTGAAAAGTCGACCAAACACAACCCATATTTTATTCGTGTGTAAAATATCAACCTTAACCTCAAACACACTTAAAATCACGTAACCCGAATACAAAACATTAACTTATATCTAAACGTATCAAACAGGTTGACATAAACTAATCAAATCACAAACATACAAGATAACATAAACATGTCAAAACGGGTTAACAAATCAACATATTACTAAAACCAATCAAAAGCTCGCCTCAAACACAACCCGTTTAACAAACAGAAATAACCCGCTTAGACCAGAAACCACAAGAAATGTTAATCACATTAGCAAGTTATACAAGATAACTAAACATGTCAAAACGGGTTAACAAATTAACCTATCTATTAAAACCGATCAAAAACTCACCTCAAACACCCGCTTATTAAACAGATACAAACCGAGTAGATAAAAACCATTGAACCGGTAAAAAGACCAGTCCGACGATCCGGTTGTGCAAACATTGACAAAAACCCAAAAGAATATAATGACTGGGAAGGGGGGACTACACAGACTAGCCACAACATAGAAGCTTCAAGAAGAACTCTCCCTGTTCATCAATCAATCACTATAACTGTTATCATCATCATCATCGTCCTTTTCGATTCTTTGCTTACAATTTCCATGATTCTACACCTTTCAATCCTCCAACTTTTCTTCTACTGAATCGAAAATGGAGGATACCGGTGTACGTAACAATAAACGTTCATCACAACATGAGATTCTGGAGGTTTTCAACCGACAAATCGGCGTCAATTCGCCTAAAAAGTTCTCTCGCAGAATCTCCGCTTCCGAGGTTCGTTCATTCTCTCTCTCTCTCTCTCTATATATATATATATACAGATGTTATTGTTTTCAATTTGTTAGTTTCGATCTGTACAGTGTGTGATTCAGTTCAATTTAACGGTTATGAGGCTACTTAGATGATGTAGAAATTAGGTTATGATTGTATCATGAGTAACCGATGTATATGATTCAGTTGATAGATGATGTTGAAGTTAGGTTATGATTGTATCATAAGCAACTGATTTAATCGGTTCAATTGACAGATGATGTATAAATTAGGTTATGCTCGTATGATTTAGCTGATAGATGATGGAGAAAATAGGTTATGATTGTATCATAAGCAACCGCTATGATCAATTCAGTTGATAGATGATGTAGAAATTAGGTTATGATTGTATCATAAGCAACCGCTATGATCAATTCAGTTGATAGATGATGTAGAAATTAGGTTATGATTGTATGATTGTCATTTCAGGCTCTTGTAAAGATAATTGATCTTTGCTGGTAAGTTAAGTGGTGAGAGGGTTGCTTCAAAGTTATGATTGCATCAAAAGCAACCACTAGAATCAATTTAAGTGATAGCTGATATAAAACATGGTAATAGAGTGTTTCTCATATTGAAAATCAGGTTATGATTGTATGATTGTTGTTGCAGGCTCTTGTAAAGAGGATTGATCTTGCTGGTAAATTAATTGGGCACGAGGGATGCGTAAACACGATTGAATTCAACTATTGCGGTGATCATCTAGTGTCAGGGTCTGATGACAGACGAGTCAAGTTCTGGAATGTGGCAACTAGATCTTTGGTCTGTTCATACGCTTCTGGTCATGTAGATAATATATTTCAGGCTCGAATTATGCCGTTTACTGATGACACGAAAATCATAACTTCTGCTGCTGATGGCCAGGTGAGTTTTCTATGCAAGTTCCTTCGGATCTTGGAACATATTATTCTTCTAATCTTATGATTGTATAGGTTAGATTATCAAATGTTTGATCGTTTGACAAATTCTGATGATTTAGGGAATTAAAAGTTAAAATTAAGAAAAAGGACATTTTTGTAATGAGGGAGAGACGGTACGTGAAATGAGAGTAATAGATATCAAATTAGGTTAAAACAATGGGTAAATATGTAATTTTGTTTTACCATAAAAAATAACCAGTTCTTTTGCAACTGCATGGAACTGATTATCTGACCCTATAATCACATAATCAATAACAAAATTTGTTCACCTAAATCATAAAAAAAAAACGGTTCACTACGACCTCAAATCACAATAATCAGTGGATCGTATTGACAGAAGGTAAATTGAAGAATATAGTAGTACAAATAACCAACATAAAAGCTAAGAAAAAGTTGTAAAGAAGATAAGAAAGTGAGAAATGAAGATTGAAGCTAGATAAAGCACTCAAGGAGATTTACAAGATATCAAGACTGTTTGCCAATCCAAGTTTTAGTGAACTCGACATCGACTCATAAACCTTTAAACAATGTACAAAATATGTTATAATATACAATTATACATATGTTAAGTCACTTTTTATTACGTGCATATTGTGCTTGGATCTAGGGCTTTCACATTATCAACTGTTTGAAGGAAGTAACGTGATGGCCTTTTAAAAACGAAATAGAGTTCCCAAGATGCATGGAAATATGATTAAATCTATACATGATAAGTCGGTAATTTATAGTTTCTTTGCTGATATTTTGGTAGTTATGTACTTATGTATCATCCATTTCAAGTTTAGTTATATAAATGACTGGTTAGCACTTAGCAGGGTGTTGGCGGGGGGGCGTGGATTTTCCCTAACGGGTTCTTGTGGTCAACACAAAAGGCGATCATTTTTTTCATAGTGTTTGAATTTGAGAATACGGTTGTTGTAGACATGCATCCAGCTGGTTATGTGCCTTGTATTTTATCATTCAGGTAAGACTCGGTCAGGTAGGGGAGAACGGTCACGTCCACACAAAAAAGTTAGGGAAACATCACGGTCGCGTTCACAAGCTTGCCGTTGAGCCTGGAAGCCCCCACATATTTTACAGCTGTGGGGAGGATGGATTAGTTCAACATGTATGTTAAATTTAAAATACAGTAAAATGCCATTTTCGTCCAAAAGTTTGTTTAACCGCATCTGGATCCAAAAGGTTTGAAATCTTGCCATTCTCATCCGACTAGCTAACTCCGTCCATTTTTTTAACGTTAAGTCAAGGGTAATTTTGTCTTTTTAGACATTTTTTTTTCTTTTTTCTTTTTTTTTTTTGTGATGATTAAAGGGTTTGGGTGGGTAGAAAGCCAACAGAGGTGAATCTTTGTTTCTTATAGTGTTTTTTATTTTAATAAATATGTCTAAAAAGATGGAAATGCCCGTCATTTAACGGGGGAAAATGGATGGAGTTAACGAGTCGGATGAGAATGTCAAGATTTCACACCTTTTTTGATCCAGACACGGAAAAACAAAAACATTTGGATGAAAGTCGCAAAACGGGCCAAACCTCAGGAACAAAATGGCATTTTACTCTTTAAAATATAATTAGTTTGACCATTAGAAAGTCAAAGATTCAAACTTTGACACCTTGTTTCTCGTCTTTTACAGTTCGATTTGCGAAGTAATTCTTCAGCAAAGTTATTCTGTTGCTCTTCGTTCTCAGAAAACAACCACCACTCATCCTCAAACAGTTTAAGATTAAATTCTATCGTAATCGACCCGAGAAACCCTAATTACTTCTCTATAGGAGGCTCTGACCAATACGCACGTGTATACGACATTAGAAAACTCCAATGGGACCAGCCGTCAAGTAATCAAGACCGACCCGTAAACACATTCTGCCCGAAACATCTAATCAAAACTCATGATGTCTCCATCACCGGGATGTCATATTCCCACACAAGCGAGCTTCTTGTTTCGTACAACGACGAACTTATTTATTTATTCCAAAAGGATACGGGTTTAGGACCCGATCCGTTGTCGGTTTCGAACGAGAATTTGGAAGAACCACGGATGTATTCGGGGCATAGGAATTCGATGACGGTTAAAGGGGTTAGTTTTTTTGGGCCTAATAGTGAGTATGTTATGAGTGGGTCGGATTGTGGGCATATTTTCATATGGAATAAGAAAGATTGTAAGCTTGTACGCGTAATGGAAGGTGATAGGCGTATAGTGAATCAAGTGGAGCCTCATCCTAGTATCCCTGTTCTTGCTTCTTCGGGATTAGAGAAAAATATAAAGCTTTGGGTTCCGATGTCTGCTGATAATACTATTCCACTGCCTCATGATTTACAAGAGGTACGAACTTCCAGAATTTATAAAAATTTTAATGCGTTATATATGATTATAAAAAAAAATGATTGTTACAATCGTAAATAGGGGTGTAAACGAGTCGGGCCGAGCTCGAGCTTGGCCTGTTTAACTTACAAGAGCTTGAGCTCGGCTCATTTGACTTACGAGGGCTTAAACCTGCTCTTTTATTATTTATTACTTTTTAATTAATTTTTTATGCAGATATTCAAGATTATTTTTATTAGTTATTTGAATTTTAATTTCCTAATCTTTTTTATTTAGTTTCCTTATAAATTATGATTCCTATCTTATAAATCATAATCTAGGAATCATAATTTAAAAGGAAATTATGATACCTATCTTATAAATATCGAGCCGGGGGGTCTCACTTGAAGCAGTCTCTCTATTCCTACGGGGTAGAGGTAAGGCTGTCTACATCTTACCCTCCTCAGACCCTACCTTAGCTTTGCTATTGGTGGGATTTACCGAGTATGATGATGATGATGACCTTATAAATAGGATCTTAGGGTTCATTGTTAGTTTTTAGATGATTTATAATTGAAGAACATTGTTCTTGAACCTTTTGGTTCCCTTTGAGTATTTGATCAACTATTTGATCTTTAGCCGTTAGATTGCACTTGAAACTGCATCTATTTTATTTTCTACATATAACAATATAACATAATATATATTGTTGAGCTATTTTTTTTATCATAGTTATGTATATAGGATAATGATCATGTGAGAACTTTAAAGTTACTTGAGAACCGAGAGAAGTACTATCAACAAAGCAAAATCTTAATTTTTTAAAACTTTTTTACATGTTACTATTCTTTACGGAAACTAAAAAAAATGTAGATCGACGAGCTGCATATATCTAGCTCGTGAACTGCATATATATACACACCTCATATGAGCTACATATATGTAGCTTGTCAATCTACATATATTTTTTAGTTTCTTAATATTTATACAATAAAGAAAGTTGAAAAAAAATTTGCTTGGTTGATAGTGGCTTTCTCAAAGTTCTCAAGTAACTTTGTGGTTTAATTCGCACCCCATATAATAATAGTTATTATGTAATTACATATCTATTAAATTATAAAAAAAAAATGTTTATTTTATGTATGTGTGTGTGTGTATTATAGCTTGTTTAGCTCCGTATATATGAAGCTTCGGCTTGAGTCTTCTTATTAAACGAGCTCTAACTTAGAAGCTTGGCTCGATTCGAGCTTTTAGCAAAGCAATCTCGAGCAGCGAACAAGCAGCTCAACTTGTTTACATCTCTAAATCATAATCTAAATCTTTGAATAAAACAGATTATGGAGTCAAACAAGCGAGGCAGGGAAGATCATTCGCGGGTCACACTTACTCCTGATGTCATTATGCATGTTTTGAGGCTTCACAGAAGACAAGCAATGGCGTATATTGAAAGAAGACACAATCGAGAGGATATTGCAAGTGATGAAGAAGATGAAAGCGATGCTTATGTCTTGGGATTCGCCGATCATGATGGCTCCTTAGAGGATGGAAATTCGAGCGAGTGTAGTATCGTTTGATATTCCATTACTCGTTGTAAAATGTTTGCTACGATTTGGGAACCCGACTGCCGAGTATGCATGGTTTGTTAAATAAAGCCGGTAAGTAGTTTTGTGCATGTAGAGTGGTCTAAAAAGTTGATACGGGTTGGGATCCGAACATTGCGCACCTTGTTTATAGTTTGCGGGGTTGTGAGACAAGGATCGACAGTCAAAGTGATATGGTCGGGTTGAGTTGACAAGGAACATTTGTTTTCTCAATTAGGCCGATGGTTCCGTTTGGCGCCTGGTGCCATGTAGCCTCCTATTAGCGCTAAACACCGCGCCATGGGCGACAAATAGGGGCCCCAAGAGCTTGGGCGGTAGAGAGATAACGGGAGATAAGCGGAGACACATGGATGTGTGGACCAGACTTACACACGTTAAATGAAGGGGACGTCAAGCCACTACGAATAGTATGATTGTTAAATATATTTCTAAAAAAACAATAATGAAATAACAAAAGATACGTGGTCCTTTTCTAAAAGAATATTTTTAATTAGGGTGGAGACGAGACGAGCCCGAGCTTGACAAGGCTCGAGCTCGAGCTTGATTAACTTATGAGAGCTCGAGCTCGGCTTGTTAGTAGTTTCTCAAGCTCGAGCTCGGCTCGTTTATTATCTATTAGTTAATATATTAAATAAAAGTAATATAAATGATAGGTTCGTGAGCTCAATAAGTGAAGTTCTGGCTCGTGCCTGTCTACTAAACAAGTTTATAAATTATATGGGGTAAATATTATTAAATATTAATAAAAATCAATATCATACTAATTACTAAGGCTCGAAGATCCTGACGAGCTTCACAAGTTAGGCTCGAGCTCGGGCTCGATAAATAAACGAGCTTTATTTCGGGTTCGGGCTCAATAAGACTCGGCTCGTTTCGAGCTTTTCCCAAGCTGATCTAGAGTAGCTCGCGAGCCGTTCGACTCATTTACACCCCTGTTTTTAATATGTTACTTTTTGGCTTGTTAAAATCTATCTATTTTGTATTTGCGCAAATATTTTCAATGAATCACTTATTTGCTTGTTAATAATCATTACAAACGAACAATAAAAAGGATTTTATTCATTAAATCTCAACAACTATTTAAAAATCTAATTATTATTTGAAAACTTTATGAAGTTTGTAAGAATTAAAAATAAAAATAAGAAAAATATGGTGAAGAAGATCCATGATTTTATTGTCAGTTGTGTTACTTGTTTCTGCAGACTAATCATTCATTTGCAGACAACATTTAAGTACCCCTCCATCCCCAGTCCTATAAACCATCATTTTTAACCTTTCCTTTTTCATTTTGTTTTCATCTTAATAATAAAAAAATATTTGACTTGCAGAAGCCATTATTCACATAAAAATAAGGGATAAAATAAAAAAATAAACTCAGTTTACAATACTTTTATACATAACTGCAGTGTAGGAGTTTTAGCGAAAACTCAGTGTAGGTCGGAATCTCAAAATTCAAATTGGTGGGGGTGGATTTTTAAAAATACAATATTTTACACTAGATAAAAATTTCAGAAATATTCGGTAAACTTAACAATGTGAGCGAAAAATCGGTGGGGTTCGTCAATGCATAACCGGTTAAATAAAGTAGATTTGATGGGTCAAATTATTAGTTAAATAATTCAAAACTAGATTTACGACCCGCCGCAATGCGGCGGGGATCCTTTAGTTATAACTAAGTCGATTTAAGACGCGCACGTTATGTTGAACCTGTCAAACGGGAAAAAATAGACGATGTAAAAATATTCACCCACACACGCACGTTGCGTCATGTTAACTCGTAAAATTTAGAACGAAACGTAAAAACGTTAAACTAAAGATGCACGTTCCGATGTGTTAAGTCACAAAGTTTAGAACGAAGCATAAAGCGAAAAATTTGCGGAAAACAAAAACTATAAAGGACCAAAGCTGAAAGTAAAAAAAAGTTGTGAGGATAGATTGCAAAAGATAAAAAGTTTTGTGTTAAAAGTAAAAAAACAAATAGTATTGGGTTAAAAGTAATTCATGAAATACTTTCGGGTGAAAAGTAAAAAAATCAATTTTTTTAAAAACCCCCCAAAAGCCAAGGTTTTAACAACAATATGCATAACCATTTTTTGTTTGAAAAAACCCACCAAAGCCAAGATTACCACACATAAGTAAAAAAAATCAAAGTGGTTAAATTGCAAAAGATGGAAACTTTTGAATTAGAAGTGAAAAATCAAATTAATCAAACGGGTTAAATTGTATAAGATAGAAACTTTTGAATTAGAAGTGAAAAATCAAATTAATCAAAAGGGTTAAATTACCAAAGATTAAAACTTTAAACTTAAATTGTCAAAGATTAAAACTTTAGGGTTAAAAAGGAAACAAAGATTAAACTTTAAACTTAAATTGTTAAAGATTAAAACTTTAGGGTTAAAAAGGAAAGTTGTAGTTTTTTTTTTTTTTTTTGAAAAACTCACTAAGCACATGTTACAACACATGTATGCATATTCAACTTGCTTATTTATAAAGTTTAAAACTTTAAACTTAAATTGTCAAAGATTAAAACTTTAGGGGTAAAAAGGAAACAAAGATTAAACTTTAAACTTAAATTGTTAAAGATTAAAACTTTAGGGTTAAAAAGAAAAGTTCTAGTTTTTTTTTTGAAAAACACCCCAACCACAAGTTACAACCAAGGTAAACCTAAACTTGTTGTTTATATGGTTTTAATTTAATATCATGTGGTAGATATTTAAAAAGTTATGTTGAGCTGGTAACTACTGTTTCTAAAAACAAAAATGAAATCAGTGTTGGCTAAATCCAAGTTCTAAACTTTCGGTCAAACCATTAAACCCGGTTTCTAAAAAGATTACGATAGACAAAACTATATAAATCTTGAACGTTTGTTTTGTTGATCGGTGAATGTGGACACTTTTGTGATAAGAGGGTAATCAGTCCTGAGAATTGGCATGTCTTTCCTAGTGGAGACACAGGTTCGATTTCCGTTTAGGCTGAGAATTTGGTTCAACGGTGAATTGGCATGTCTTTCTTAGTGGAGACACATGTTCGATTCCCGCTTAGGCCATTTTCGATGACAAATCAGGGCTTTAATCTCGGGTTCGGGCCGTGGGTTTACGGATTTCATCTGGTTCCCGCGCATCAGGAGGAGAACACGGTCTCATGGCGGTCGAGGAGTCGACCTTGGACATAGCCCCGAGCAGGAGGTGTACACGTAAGATTCTTTGGTGTTAAAAAAAAGTGTAATCATGGTAAAAATGAAAATTCCAAAAAAGTAAGAAATTTGTTTTAAGATAAACTAATCTAAAAACTTTTAATAGAAGGTCATTCATTTGTTCAAGATAACTTAAAGTTTAAAGATATATGTGTTATATGGATAACATAATTAAATAAATAATATCTTATCATCATTACATACGTAAACTGATAGTACATCAAATATTTAAATCACTTTCTGATGCAATAACTAATACACTAGTATGTTCAACAGTATATTTCTTTATAACAATTTTAAATCACTTTCTGATGCAATAACTAATACACTATTTCTTTATAACAATATGTCAGTATCCTTGATTATAAGTAGGCATCGTATAATATTTCATGGTATCGATTTATACTTTATTACAAGTATTGTCAACAATTAAAATCATGGTAATAACTAAACATAAAAGGTAAGAATTTTATAACTAAAATAGCCATTTGATTTTAAGTTTAAAATTTATTACTAAAGCAACTATGTTATATTTTTGGACATATATAAGAAGGAGAAAGTGAATATGAAGCTGTCACACGCCTAATTTTAGATGTAAACGCTCAAAATTATGTTATTTTGATTAAAATCCTAAAACAACGTAGTTTTGAGGGTTTTACATCTAAACTTAGATGTGTGACAGCCTCATATTCATTTTCTCCTTTTTTATTTATACAGAATCTACGTCTTCATTTTACATTTTTACCAAGATGAACCCAAAACACCATTTCAATCCAAACAATTCATTCTACCAAAATCATTCATTCAACCTAAACGACCCCAAGTAATTTGTCCAAAACCTTTCGACCCTAGCATATGTTACCGCCCCCAAATGGAACCAAACCAAAACCAACCAATGTAAACTCTCGGCAATTAGAACCAAAATCTTTCCAATGTCAACCAATCTCCACCACCCAAAGCCGATTTCGTTCTCAAAACAAAACCCGAAACTGATATTGTTCATGAAACACAACCAAAAACCACAAAATCGAAACACGAAAAGAAACAAGCTACAATATTAAGAAGGGAGCGCGGAGGACTCAAAGATTGGTAATAACTTTCTTAAACTTTTTATGTGCAGTTTTTTATTTTTATTTTTAGAGTTTAATTTTTGAAAACGTATTCATGAAAATATTCATAATACAATGGACCAGGGAGAATACCGTACCTCAGACATGATTACATCCAAATTGAGGGACATTCCTCTAAAAGTTGGAAAGTTTAACGAGATCTACAACAAGAATTTTATCAACTGACAAAGTGGTACAAGTGACACCAATATTCTTATGGACTCGTGTTATGAATATAAAAAGAGAGATTAGTTCGTTGGTTACCCTTATAAAAGTTTGAGAGGTTGTGAGAAATTGTACGAAGTGGGCGAATGTCCTATTGATGGGTCAATCATCAAAATGGACAAAAACATCATCGTCCTACGAATATACTAGCCAAAATTAGTTCGGATGTCCGTTGTCAAATTAACCTCAACGAAACAAATGATGAGTTTGAAGCCCAAGAGGAACCGATTCACCTGTCTGGTGGAACAACAAAGGGAAACGAGCAACATCCTCTAACAAACTCGGCTTCAAACAAAGTTTAGATAATATAATCGAGACAATGCAACTATTTAACGAGCTATCGTGGGTAAAGCTTGAGGTGAAAAGAAAAAAAAACATATTAACTCGCATATGATACTTCTTTGGGCTAACATCTATAATTTGTCGGGATGGGATTGTGAAAATGCCGAGAAGATGAAATAAGAAATTAGTAACAATACGACATGTGATATTTGGTTTTAAACAGGTATTAATTTAAAAATAACTTAAAAAAACATATACGTATAAAAATAGTTAATGGCAATGATTAATTAAGAGTTAAAAAATTGTCACACATTCACATGACCATTACATACCTCAATGAGTGTGTGAAGGGTGTTATCACTCCTACCTATGTATGTGTAACGCCTACATAACAACACTTTATTTTTATTTTTACATGCCAGACATTACAAGCGATCTCATATTTATATTGTTTTCTTAATGAGACTTCAAAGTAACTATTTTGAAAACCGTGTTATATTCTTATGTTCATGTTCATGGGTGGACATACTTCAATATTAGGGGTAGTATTGTGACCCCTCAACTTTTATGACGTAGTGTAAATTTATTTTATTTTTTTACATTTTGTGCTTTGTTACCCTTGAAAAAAAATTACATTATTTTTAGATTATTTTAAGCCACCCCTAAAAGAATTGGGATTTTTAAAAAAGCACAAAGGCAAACTTATGATTAAAAGCCCACTAATAAATGGTTAAAAGACCACTATCATTAAAACTTAATAGCCCACATGCTTGGTTAAAGGCCCTGATGATTTGTGTTTGATTTTGACCAGAACAAACAACAGGGGCTTAGTGACCTCACCTCAGGCCGGCTCTCACCTCCGCCTCCCACTGCTGATTGTCGAACGCCTCCAAATCTCCATTATAATTTGCAAAGAGGGTATGTACACTTGATTACATGCAAATTCTAATTTTAAATTCTAATTGATTTGCTTCATGTACATATTGTTCCTACAAAAGTTACTTGGCTTAAGTAACAACACTTCAATTCACACAAATAGTTGATTTTCAAACCCATAACTTTATAGTAGATTGATCAACACACCAATGATGAAAAGCATGCCATGTATCAACTCAACTTATTATCCATCCAATTAATCTTATTGTAATCATCTTCTAAAGTTACTCACATGTTATATCAAACACAAAATCTCAAATTCAAATTGTAATCGAACACCTAGAATGCATATAAACACTAAAAACATCGAATCTTTTATAGACACGCGTATGTAAAGTTAGATAGGTTCATTCATCATAAGGCTGATCAAATCTTCTATGACAAAGGTATAATTAAATGTTAATTAACATCCCCCGTTTCATTAGCATTTAACTATAAACTCCTAATTATAAACACAAATCAATGATATATATATATATAGAGAGAGAGATTGAGGGTAAGAATAGTGTAAAAAGGGCCTAAAGTGTGAGAAATGTATTATAACAATATATATAATACTATATAACACCATATAAACATCGTATAACAATATGTAACACCATATAATACCATATAACACTATGTAACACTATATAACATTATATAACAAATATAACACTATACATCTATCATAGACATGCTATCAGACAACCTATAGTGTTATATTTGTTATATAATGATATATAGTGTTATATGGTATTATATGGTGTTACATATTGTTATACGGTGTTTATATGGTGTTATATAGTATTACATATAGTGTTATAATACACTTCTCACACTTTGAGCACTTTTTACAGGATTCTCTACCTATATATACAAGGGCGCAGCATGTAAGGGGCGGGGAGGGGGCGTCCGCCCCCCCGAACTTTTCGGTTAGTAGTGTTACGTATGTGTTTTTCGTATAGAAATTTTTAGGGATATACGTTTTCACCCCCCCCCCCCCCCCCGAATTTAAAAAAAAATTATGTATATACGTGTTCGACCCCCTCGGTTTTATAAATTTTTTTTTTGTATATACGTATTCGACCCCCGGTTTTCTATTATGTAGCCCAAATAAAATACTTAATTAGCCCAAATCAATTTATTATACACCAAAATCATACAAGCCCAAAATAAAAGCCCACCATCCAAAAAAAAAAAAAAAAACCCAAATTCAGTCCTGGTGGAATACGAGCATAACCAGTCGCACGCACAGAACAGAAGGGGGAAAGAAACCCCAAATCGCTGCTGACCTGCTGTTGTTGTTCGAGTCCGAGGGACAGAACTATAATTCTTCATCCAAGTGAACCGGGTACCTCACCTTCCTCATCTTTTTAATGTTTTGGTGTCTTTGTTCAATTGTTTGTTAAACAATGTTTAACTTTTAATGTTTGAGAACATTTTTTATTTGATATTAGCGTTTGACCCGACCCGAATCGAATCACCGACGTCCGACCCGAACATAGAAAATTTTTTTTAGGTCCGGTGCCTTCCGCCCCGCCAAACTTTTTTTCCAAGCTTCGCCACTATATATATATATATATATATATATATATATATATATATATATATATATATATATATATATATATATATATAGCTAAACAAGGATTGAGCTTAAAGCATAAAATAGTTTTATTAAATTGTTGCAAACGACACCCGATACATTTTAGCTTTATAAGAATATATGCAATATAGTTAGGATGTTCATAAACTGTTAAGACCAATCAAACTGTCTAAAACAAAATACGACAACTAATTTGAAATACATACAGTTCCTCCTAGAGATGAATATGATCGGGTGGTTCTGCTGATGACACGATGATACTATAGTTGTACGTCAGTGATCCAAATTTGCCGTTAAAAAAACATATATTGTTGAAATTTTGCCATTTAACATTATATTTAATCTTTTCTCTCTTAAAAATGTTGTATTATGTGTATCATGAAAAGGTTGTCTTTTTGAGGAAAGGTTTGAGTTATTCCTGCTGAATGTCGTCTGAGAAAAAAACATGATTTAAGAAAAATGATTTACAAGAATACAAAATGAAATTTTATTTTTTATATCTCTTAGCTTTAAGTTTTTCAATTCATGACATACACCATCATGTTAATAATTCCAAAATCTTAACAAGTAAGAAAACACAATCAAAGCAAGCAAAACATTAAAATAGAAGCAATAATAATCATAAACCATAAAACTTTCCTAATAACCAATATATAAAATAGTAAACCTTACATTAATACTAAATTCCAATTTGACCCCCCTAACATCCCTATCTACGCAAACTAATACCATCCTTTTTGACACCTAATGCCCTTCCCATACCCAACAAAACCAAAACAAATGGGGGTTAACAAAAGGTGATATTTGTCTTTTTGGTCATTTCACACCCTTAATTGTTCCTAGAACTAGAAGACCCAAGATTGAGGTCAGTGAAAGTAGTAGGGGCATTATTGACATTTTGCCCACCCATAGTTAGCCTCTGCTTCAGCTGTGAAAGCAATTGTTGATTTTCTTGATTTAAAAGCTGTGCTTTCTTCCTCAGTTTTTCATTCTCTTGCATGATCATACAGTTCTCAATGTACAGCTTTGAGTTCAACCTCTCCATTTTCTTGATTTTAAAACCTGTAATTAACCACAAAATTTTAAAAAGATTTAATCAGATGGTTAAATAAACAAAACCCAAATATATTATTATTTTTTTTAAAATCAAACTATTTTTAGACCCAAAAAATTCAAATTCAAGAAATGAGAAAACAGAGCACATAACCCTGCAATCTAACCAAAAATTGTAACTTTTTTCACTCAATCGATTAAATAAATAAAACCCACTTCGAAACATTTAAAAAATTTAAAGTCAAGCGATTTTTACACCTAAGAATTTGAAATTCAAGAAAATGAGAAAACAGATCATAACAAAAATGGGGTTTAAAAATTGTAACTTTTTTCACTTAATCTATTAAATAAATAAATTACAGGTTAAATCTTTAAAAACTATTAGAATCAGACCATTTTTTAGACCACAAATTATCATATTCAAGAAAATGAGAAAACAGAGGACAATAGAAAACAGTGTTTAAACCTGCAATCAAACCGAAAATTGTAATAATTATAAAAAAAACTGCTTAAAATAAACAAAACCCACGTCAAATCTTTGAAAGTGATCAAAGATCAGACAATGTTTCACACCTAACAAACTGAAAAATACAAGAATGTGAAAAAAAAAAAAAAAAACAGAGCATAACTAAAATGGTGGAATAAAGAAAACAGACCAAAAACAGGGGAAGTGAGAAATCTGTAAAATAAAAAAGAATGATGATGGATTGAGGATTTGGGATTTGATTTATAGAATGGTATCTCCAAATACAAACTCAACTATAATTAACTTTTGTGCTTTTTTACCAACAAGCAAAGAATAAAGAGAAACAAAACTACTGTAACTATACGTATATGTTGTGTAAGTATATGTGAGTATGTGTGTGTTTCATGTGTGAATCTTTTATGAATAGTGCGTGTAGCTTTTCAAGAAAGATCACCTCTGAATAAGAAGAAGAAGAAAGGGTTGTAAGGAAGACTGACTCTGTTTTTATGAGTTTTGAAGAAATAACAGAAATGTATATATAGGTGGAAAATGGGGGGGGGGGGTAGGGTGGGGTGGAAAATGTATGTATAATGATAATGGAGATTTGAAAGGATGTGAAGAGAAGGGAAGAAGACGGCTTGTAAGGGAAAGGATTTAATGTGCTTCTTCTTCCACAATCATGATGATTATCAGATTTTTGGTTTTCATTACGTCATGTGAATGATGGGGTCTCAAGTAGGGGTATTTTCGGTATTACCTTAGTAAAAATAATAATAAATTATTTGAAAGTAAAAGAAAATACCATCATAATCATTAGAGGGGTAAAGGAGTAACCTGTGCCTGGGTCAGTGTTTTTAAAACTGGTTTAAACGAGCCAGTAGTAGTGTACATTCGGTTGAACCATCTGATACATTTGTTTAACTAATGTTTTAAAATTCGATTTTTATATGACAAACATTTTAATCGGGTGTATCGGATGGTTCAACCGGGTATACCGGGCGATTCAACCGATACCAACGATCGGTTTAAACCGATTTTTAAAACATTGGGTTAAATCGTTTCTGAGCCCAATCAAATACGGTATGAAAGCGGGATTTTAAAACATTGGGCCGAGTCTATACTCAAATTGTTTAGTTTAACATAGTTCAAGCTTGGTTTTAGCTGTTTTTTATGTCTTTGTTTGTCAGGAGCCTAAGTTTGACTTATTAATAATCTACTAACTTTATGCTTGACTCATGTATCTTATGTTAAATATTTGATTATTTTATTAAGGGTTATTGGATTTTATTACCTTTAACTATTGGTAATTGGACGTTATCACCTCCAACTATTACTTTGACGTCCATCGCCCCCAACTTAACACTAAGTGTGATCTGTCACCAGATCACTAACTTTTGATCCTGTTACTATACTTTTGGGGGTGTCCTAAGATCACTAAAACCTTCCCAAGATCCTTATGACACCCCAAAAAGTGTAGTAACAGGATCAAAAGTTAGTGATCAGATAACGATGTGGTGACAGAACACACTAAGTGTCAAGTTGGGGTGACGGGTGTCAAAGTGGTAGTTGAAGGTGACAGCGGCCAATAGCCAATAGTTGAGGTTGATAAAATCTAATAACCCTTTTATTAATGGGGTGATGGTCCATTGATGAAGTCATTAAAAATCTTGGGAGAGAGAGGTCCTAGGCTCAAGTTCTACAGACGGAACAAATAAAAGAAATTGGCCGTTCAAAAAAAAAAATTATTTGATTATTTTATTCATATTCAGTTTATGAGAGTCTAAACTAGGTTTTATCTTAAAGCTCGAATTTGGCTTGTTTGCTTGTGTTTAGATGTGTCATCATAAACTCAAGTTCGTATTTTTTTTCTCTCCCTCCCTTCCCGGCGACGCCTCAACTTTCCGGCTGTTGTTCAAGCCTCGTATAACAGCCTGAGATTGATCTTTCGGACTTCTTCCTGAAGATCATATCGAGTTTGTTAGCGGTGCTTGCACTCGGCTGGCCTTGTGGTGTCGTTTCGTTTCTCCTCCCTCCGGCGACCGGCGACGAACCGTCTTCTCCGGCTACTGTCCAGGCCTCGTATAACAGCCGGTGATTGACCTTGCAGGCCTCTTTCCTGCTGGTCATAACGAGTTTGTTAGCGAAGCGTGCACACGGCTGGAACAGTGGTGTCGCTCCGTCTTCCCTCCCCCCCCCACCCACAACCTCCCTCATCAGAAACAATGGAAGAAGAACAGCCATGGAACCAAGCAATCGGGAAAAGGAAGCAAAAGAGAAATCAGAGACGCACAAAAAAGCTACATTTCGAGTTTGAAAACGCTACCACGTTCTTCGTTTCAAATCTCCCCGGGTACTGCACCAGGGAAGAACTTTGGCAAGAGTTTCGGGTCTTTGGTAACCTAAAGGACGTATTCATCCCAAGGAAGTTTGATAAAGGGGGAAGCCGGTTTGCTTTTGTAAGATATGAAGATGTGAAAAATTCGGGCAAACTACTTGAAGTGCTAAACAAAATCAAAATAAAAAATGCAAAGCTATTGGTAGACATGGCCAGGTTCAGGAGAGATGGGTTGCCATTCTCCTCTGATAAACATGAAGGAAGCAAACCACCACCAGCAAATACGTCATTCCAACGGGAAACATACACGAAAACAAACCAGTGTTTCATGGAGCATGGGGGCACCAGATCCTACTCGGATGTTGTAACGGGCGGTAGATCCGGAAAACAGAAAGTGGTTGAATTTCATGGATATAATTCAAAAACAATTCGTGCATGGGAAGGAACAGCGCTTATGGTGGAAGCCAAAAGCTTTGAGATCCTTTGTAATATGAATGACATTATTGGTAATATGTACCAGTTTCTATCCGGGATGAGGTACATTGGAGGTCTTCGGGTTCTACTGACCTTCAATCTCCAAAAACATTGTGAAGCTTTTCTCAATCATTATCAAGAACAGCAGTCCAAATGGTTCTCTTCGATTAGGCCATGGTTGGGCAACGAAGGCTTCGTTGATCGCATCGCATGGTTACGTATTGAGGGGGTACCAATTCATGCATGGGACAAAGATACCTTTGACATGATTGCAAGAACTTTCGGTGTCGTAATCTCTCCTTCTGGAGCAACGGTCAAGGACTGCAATCTTTCGTATGAAATGGTTGGCATTCTCGTTAACTCAGGAAGAGAGGTAAAAGAAGAAATGGAGATCACATGGAATGGAGATGTGCATAAAATTTGGATTTCTGAAGTATTGAGAGATTGGATCCCAGATTTTCTCATCGGCAGCTCCGGGATTCCGAAACGCTCACTCGAAAAAGAAGGAAACAACGCCATGCCGGAAACGGTGGTGCACGGGACCCCGGCTACCGGAAAGGCAAACACCGGTGTCAACGAAGAGACGGGAGAGGGAAGGTCTTTTCCGGAATGTGAACAATCAAACACGGACGGCGGCACGTGCAATAATAATATATTTAATGCCTCGGAACCTTCTCTTGACACTACTACCCAAGATGATAATCCCAACATTCCAACTGACAAGGAAGGACATAATCATGCTGGATTTAATGCTGGTGGGGCCCCACATGCAAAACCATCTGTCACTAAACCCCGTAAGCCTAATTCTGGGCTGCGCCATTCCAGGCCCAATGGCTCCTCCAGTGGGCCTCCTGTTAGTCCAAGGCAACCGGCGTGCAAGAGACCTAGACATATGGATCCAGAACCCAACTCCTCACCCTTCTTTTTCCCCCTTCCTCCATACCCTGATAATCTCCGCCCCATGGTTGCTCCCCCCTTACCTCCTTCTTACCCTTGTGAACCTGAACCTTGCACCTCCAATAACGATGAAGCAAACCCTACAAAAGACACCAGTGGGGTTCGTGAAAATGACAATCGCATCTTGAACAGCTCTATCGGCAACCTCGTTGACGAAGTCCTCGCTACTATTAAAATAGGGAGCATTACGGGTATGGAAGTCGAAAATAACTCAGCTCACATCGACAAATTGATCAGGGGTGATGGTGAATTCAGTGGTAATCAATGAATTACATGACTATTAATATCAGGGGTGTTGGCAATGCCGACAAAGCAGTATGGATTAAAAAACTTAAACAGGAAAACGGTATTAACTTCATAGCCATCCAAGAAACGATGATTGCGGATAGCTCAAGGATTAACTTTACAAATTTCTGGGGTAACTCACCCATTGAATCAGATTGGGTTAATTCGGAAGGAAGATCAGGGGGGATTGCTTGTATCTGGGACCCGGCAGTCTTTACGAAGAATGAATCGACCAAGCACAGACATTTTCTCCATCTCAACGGGACAATTAGGGGATACGAGGAAAAAGTGAACATACTAAATGTCTATGCCCCTCAATCGGCCCAAGCAAAAAGATCTCTATGGGATATTATCAAGGAGCTCATGGCCAACAATGAAGGTATGTGGATTATTCTTGGCGACTTCAACCAAGTTAGATCTCCTGATGAAAAAAGGAACTGCCACTTCGACCCATGCTCAGCTTCGGATTTCAACTCCTTTATTCATGAGGCAGATCTTTCGGAATATGCTATGAACGGGTCGAAATTTACCCGTTGGCTTGACGGGGGCAGAAAACTTAGCAAGCTAGATCGTATGCTGGTGTGTAATACCTTCTTGAATCTTTGGCCTACCGCTACACTTCGTGCCCTTCCAAGGAACCTCTCTGACCACTGCCCGGTCATTTTGATTACCACCCCATATGATTTTGGCCATATACCCTTCAAATTCTTCAACACATGGCTCTCCAAGCCTGGGTTTGACGATGTTGTCCGTTTGGCCGTGGCCAATCTCACTATGGAGGGGCCACCCGATGTTATTCTCGCTGGGAAGCTTAAATGCATAAAACAGGCCATCAAGGCCTGGCACAAAATCAGCAAAAGAAATGAAGACGCTGCCCTTCAATCCTCCTTAGATGTCTTAAAGAATCTCGATACTATCTGTGAGCTTCGTGATCTTTCGGATAGCGAAGTAACTGATTATGCTCATCATAAACATATAGTAGCTGGAATTCGGAAAGACAAAAAAAAACGAACTCAAACAGAAGTCTCGGGTGAAATGGGCCATTGATGGCGATGAGAACTCGGCTTTCTTCCATGGTTACATTAACTGCAGGGTTTCGAAAAGCCGTATAAACGGATTAACGATAAACGATGAATGGTGCACGGATCCCACAAAAATAAAAGAGGAAGTTCGCCTCCTTTTCGAGAACAAATTCTTGGAGCCGAACAACCACAGACCAAGATTCACCTGTCATCACATTAAAAAACTTTCGAATGAACAAGGTACCTCTCTAATCTCTCCCTTCACATTTGAAGAAGTCAAAGCTGCCGTTTGGGATTGTGGCGGGGATAAAGCACCGGGTCCCGATGGGTTTAATTTCACCTTCATCAAGCAATATTGGGACTTGTTCGGGGAAGACTTCTTCAGAATTATGACAAGGTTTCACTCCTTCGGAGTCATTTCTAAAGGATGTAGCTCGTCTTTTATTACCCTTATCCCCAAGGTTGATGATCCAACCAGTCTAAACGACTTCCGGCCTATTAGCTTGATTGGTTGTATCAGCAAGGTCATCTCAAAGGTCCTCGCCAACCGTCTAAAACGGGTAATTAACTCGGTCATATCGGAAGAACAATCTGCCTATCTCTCGGATAGGAATATTTTAGACGGGCCTCTCATCACAAACGAGATTATCTCATGGGTCAAGAAAAGGAAATCAAAGGCTTTTTTCTTCAAAATAGATTTTGAAAAAGCCTTTGACACTATTAGCTGGAACTTTATTGATAGGGTCTTCCAACAAATGAACTTCCCTCTCATATGGCGACAGTGGATCAAAGGAATACTCGAGTCCTCCCGAGCCTCGGTTCTTGTCAACGGATCACCAACACAGGAATTTCAATGCTTCAGGGGGGTTCGACAAGGAGATCCTCTCTCTCCTTTCATCTTTATCCTTGCCATGGAAGCTCTATCCAGCTTTATGTCAAGTGCAACATCTGCGGGTCTTGTTAACGGCATCCCGTTGCCGAATGAAGGTCCGGTTATATCACATCTAATTTTTGCAGATGATGTAATGCTACTCGGTTCTTGGGAGGAAGAAAGCGTCATCAACATTAATCGGCTAATGCGATGCTTTTTCCTTGTTTCGGGTCTTAAAATCAATCTCCACAAGTCCTGTCTCTATGGCATTGGTACTACACCGGGTGAAAATAATCATATGGCAAGTCTTGTCGGGTGCAACAATGGGTCATTACCTTTCGCGTATCTTGGTCTCCAGGTGGGCGGCAATATGAACCGTTACCATAATTGGCTTCCTGTCATAGACACGTTCCAAAAGCGGCTATCCCTCTGGAAAGCAAAATCGTTATCTATTGGCGGTAGACTAACCCTCATTAAGTCTGTCCTCGACTCGTTGCCATTATACTATTTCTCCTTATACCAAGCACCAATGAAAGTGATTGATAAATTGGAGAAACTTAGAAGAAGATTCTTATGGGGTGACTCCGATGTCCGGAGTAAAATGCATTGGGTTAAATGGGAGATTGTCACAAAACCAGTCTCAATGCGGGGTCTTGGCCTCAACCCGCTTCAAGATGCAAACCATAGTCTCTTGTCAAAGTGGGCTTGGCGCTTTAAATCGGAACCCGGAAGACTTTGGAGGGAAGTTGTCATGTCTATTCACTACAACCGAAAACACGGGAACTTTCTACCTATCAAGAAAGGACTTTCGGGTGTGTGGCAAAACATCGTTAAAAAAGAATCTCTTCTCATCAGTAAAAACATACACCTTTGCAAACTCATCGTAAGCAAAATTGGTAACGGGTGCAATACTCAATTCTGGACTGATACCTGGGTAACAGGTTTACCTCTCAAATCGAGATTCTCAGCTCTTTTTGGGCTAGAAAAGTTTAAAGGGTTCAGTGTTCGAGAGAGGTTGGAAGTCGGAGGTAATGGGCTGGTAATTGGACCAAAGTGGGATTGGGTTCGGGCTCCATCAACGCATCAGGAAATGGTGGAACTTGATGAACTCAACAACATCATCTCCCAGGTAAACACGTCTAATACTACGGATAAGTGGGGCTGGTCCTCGGAGCACTCTAACGAGTTCTCGGTGAAGGAAATCAAAAAAAAGCTTCAAGACAATAACCCATCTGAAATCACTAATCGCTTTGATTGGAACCGGTGGGTCCCACGCAAGGTAAACATATTCAGGTGGAGAATGAATCTAGATCGCTTGCCTACAAGGACAGCTTTGATAAGAAGAAACATCATGATGTCTTCGGTTACTTGTCCGCTGTGCAGTGAAAGAGATGAAACGACCGAGCACATTTTTGGATCATGCTATGTTAGCTCTGTGATATGGCATTTGGTGTCCAGATGGCTCTCTATTTCACCAATTTATGCTTTCACTATCTCGGATCTCCTACAGGTTCACAAGCACACAAGCAAATCGTCGGCTACCAAGAAAATGATTCATGCCATCATCTTAACAACATGTTGGAGTCTTTGGAACCTACGGAATGAAGTCGTTTTCTCGGGTAGAAGAGTAGACATTTCAAGATTATTGGCGGAAATAAAAGCAAAAAGCTTCCTATGGATCAAACATAGAGCGAAAATGCGGGATTTAGAATGGGCAAGCTGGTGTAGTTTCAATTTCTCATAATGTAATTTTGGTTGTATCTTATTTTTGGCTAGCTTCTTGCTAGTTGGTTCTAATAAAATCTGCCGTTCAAAAAAAAAAGTTAATATTAAATATTTAATTATTTTATTTATCAACATACATAATTAATTTTAAATAAATATTGGATTATTATACTTCACATATCAAATATATACATTGTTTAGTATTTTATAATTTTATGCACAATAATCATATTATGTAGTTATGTATTTATTATTTAAAATAAAATTATATATGGATTTTGATTAGCTTTTCTTGTTTAAACCAAAATAATAGTATTCAGAAAACACGTGTAATAAACTATTTAAAAACCAATGAGGTAGTGGTAGAGTGGTAAGGTAGAGACCTGATGTTCTAAGGGACCCAAGTTCGATTCATGACCTCCTCATTATTTTCTATGACACCTGGTGATGATGGGAGACTAGGCGAAAAGGTAGAGATCGCTAGTTCGATCCTTGAACTGAGCGGGTTTTACCTTACCGCACTGTCGTGCCTTCGGGCGAGTGTTCACGGGCTTCGGTCCTAGGTGAGGTTTTTCTCCGGTTTGGAGACGAGTGTATCCCGATGTGGTAAATTTTGTCAGTAACCTATTTTGAAGGATTCGTTGATTGTTAAAAAAAATATTTAAAAAGGTGTCAATATACTTGTCCTTTTTGAAATTTTATCATCTATGGTAATTAATTTTAATATATTTTAGTTGCTATTGAATGTGAAAAAAAGAAGATAAGATAATTTGTTTGTGTATTTAAGTGTAAGATGAAGGTCGAGAGATACGCAATGATGGTTTTGGATTGGTTGCAACGACGGAGCCCCTCCCCCTGCCCATCATCACCCCACCACCCTCTCTTCACCTTCATCATCCATTTTTCCAAAATCATGTTTTTCACTTTTTTTTTTCAAAAAAGTTAAATACTTTCTACTATAAAGTAATTTTTGTAAATAAATATAAAAACAAATGATATGCTTAAAAAGTTAGTGCAAGAATATATTTATATAATTATGACACGAGTAAAATATGTACGTGCTATATCGTATTTGATACACGTTTTGTAAAGTGTTAGATACGTGTCTAGTATTTCAGTTAAATGTCATTTTAGTTTCTGTGGTTTGGGTCATTTTGCCAGTTTAGTGAAAAGGTTTCTTTTTCGCCTGTGGGTCCATAAAATTTTCACCGTTGCCATTTTAGTGCGCTGGGTTAACTTCATTCATTTTTTCTGTTAACGAGAAGGACAATTCGATTATTTTATATGTAACTCTGTTAGCTAGAAGAGCAAATCGGCCATATAAAATGACCGAATTGCCCTTCTCGTTAACAAAAAAAATGGATGAAGTTAACCCAGTGGACTAAAATGGCAAAGGTGAAACCTTTTTGGAACCACAGACGAAAAATGAAACCCTTGAACTAAACTGACAAAATGGCACAAACCACATGGACTAAAATGACATTTAACTCAAAAGATTATCATTCTTGCAAAGGTGGTACTAAATTTATGTTATGTTTTAAAAGTTGAAATTGATTGAAAGATGTACTGATTATGCATAATTAATAAAAGAAATGATTAGTATGGTTAATTACTTGCGTAGTAATTATTTAACAGCATTAATGGTTTTCCAACGAATTTCAAAAGTCACGGCTCGACACAAAGTTCATATTTGTACCTCATAATTGTGTTAACAGTAATGAGTAATGTCACTGTCCTTTAAATATAACTTTTTTATAATTTTATATGATAATGTTATATAGTACAATGTTATATAATAAAACTTTAAAACTTCTCACTAAAATCTCAAATTAGGATTTCACGACGCGGTTGCTTGTTGTTCAAGTAACTTACTTTCAAAGTTGCTTTTAAACCGACTGGTAAATCTAGATCTAAAGTTTATGAGGTATGCTCATACTCAAACTCCTACGTTATGACGAAGTTTAAGTCCTAAGCCCTTAACTATCTAACTACACGTATTAATAACACCTAATAGGGTTTTATGTGTATGTCTAGAAGAAGATAACCAGTTTTGTTGTGTAACTATCCGACTACACGACTTAATAAAGCCCAAATAGGAATAAATGTCTAGCTTTAAATATTATTATAATGTTACTAATGAAAATGGACCTATAAATATTATTAAATGAACTTGATATAATAATGTTATTAAAGAAATGGACCAATAAATAAGTAGCATGGTTCATGGTTCATTTTGTTATCATATATAATTGAAGCTTATATAAATTAATTTATTACCATAACTTTATTTGTATGTGCCATTTGAGTCTTTATTAGGAGAGGGGGCACTTATCTCACATACCCTAAGTCCCGTAAATTCATTTGCAATACGTCACTTAGATCATGAGGTATGATAGGGCTTGGGTTAGGATCTGGGTTGGGGCATTGGTCGACACATGGAAATTCAAAACTCAAGTCTTCAACCCACTTTGAAAGGGGTATGGTGGGGCTTGGGTTCAACTTTTTTTTATATATATATTTATAACCATTCACAGCCCGCCATGTCAGCTTGCTCTCCCGCCCCACGCCCGGCTTGAAAGCCAAGCCCCAAGGGCCACACCCCAACCCAAGCCCCATACCCCATGGCCTTATTTCATCAATTACCCGATTCAATGATGTCACTAACCTGGATCCCACGATTTTACCCTCTCTCTCCATACACACAACTCTCTCTCTCTCTCTCTCTCTCTCTCTCTCTCTCTTAAACCATCGGCAACAACTTAACCAGGGCCGGCTAAACCGTTTTGAAGGCTCAAAGCAAGCTAGAGATCCAAGGCCCTACACCCTTGCGAAAATTAACGTTGTAAATTAAGAATATTTAGGTTTTATAACTTATTAAGAATAAGAACTAGAACACTCTACTTTAACTAATTATTACATAAAAAATAGCAACAAGGTTCTTTTGATGAAAACAAAGATGGGGTTTTAGTGTTTTACCGATAAAAAAATTAGAGGTAAAAATATGCAACTGAATGAGTCCCAAAAAATTAGTTTAATTATCTCGAACACCTGACCTCTTTGTAAATTAAGAGTGAGTTTTCCACCAAACCAACATACCATCTTGATTTCATTCACCCAAACTTAAATATTATATACGCACTAGTAGTTTTTTTTTTTTTAACTTGGAGGCCATTTTCAAATGATGGCTCAAAGCCCTTGCTTAGGTTTACTTACCCTTAGGCCGGCCCTGAACTTAACTCAACCCTTACCCGGCCGCCCCTGCCCTCACCACCGGTGGTGGTGGTGTTTGCGGGCGGGTAGGTGTACCCGTTGGGCTACTCGCTAATGCCCCTTCCCCCTTATATGTATGTATGGATGTTACATGTTATTATAGGTTGTTTAGTCATGACTACAAACATCCTTATTAAATACTGTATACCTCTTACAACCAGAACTTACAAATTACATTACAATTACAATAATAATTTTAAGTGAGAGCTCATAATTAACTATACCTGCAAACAAATTTATCAAAATAAACGTGTGATCTACTTTATAATACGACTTCTCTTAGTATTGTAGACATAAGAGAGAAAGGGCGTTTTTCTTAGTATTCATGTAGATGTAGACATAAGACCATTCGTAGTGGAAGTGAAATTGAGTTTCTTTTTTTTTTTTGCCCCAATCACGCCCGCGCACCGCCCCTTTGGGCTTTTTTTTTGAATTTTTTTGGTTGGGCTTGTAGATTAAAACGCCGGATGAAAAATTGATGGACCAATAAGAAATTTCCAACTCATTTATGATAATATTATATGTTTTATTTTTCAAAAAAACTAATAATTAGGTAATCATTGTTGGGACATTATACCACTACACCTATTTTAGAAAAACGCCCCATAATGCCCTATTACTGGCTGGACCGCCACATGGCGAATAATGCCCAAGAGTTTTCCTTTATCACATTACACATGGTCTAAGACCATGTGTAGTGGTAATGTGTTATAATGCCCCCACCATGGGACATTATCCGACACGTGGCGTCCTAGTCAGCGTTGGGGCATTATAGCAAAAGTGGCGTAGTGGGGCATTATGCCAATAACCCCCATTCAATCATTTCACAATTATTTTTTTTAACTTAAATACTTCATTAAATTAAAAAAAAAATACAATACTAGAAATAAAAAAAACATCCGATTAAATTAAAAAAAAACACTAGTTTTCGTCTTCGCTTTATTCACCCTCGCCAACTTCGTCTTCCTCGTCCTCCGTTTCTTCCTCTCCCTCAGGTGGTACATACCGAACCGACCATGCGTGGTGTACCAAATCAACCATTAACTGGGAATGGTACGGTTCGTAACGCAACTCTCGCGCATTACTCACTCTTTCTTCCATTGTTGCCTGTGGATGCTCCTCTTCAACGGCTTCTGGCACATAATTCTGGCATATCGCCTTTCCTTCGTCTTCCAAAATCATGTCGTGCATAATTATACAATGGTACATAGCATCTCTCATTTTTTACTTGCTCCATGCACGACAAGGATTTCTCAAGTATTGCCAGCGTTGTTTAAGAACCTCAAAGCATCTCTCAATGTCTTTTCGTGAAGACTCTTGAACCTTTTTAAAGTATGCTCTTTTTTCATCAATAAGATCACTATACGTCTTTACAAAAATCGAATACCTAGGATAAATTCCGTCGCTCAAATAATATCCATGAGGGTAGTAGTTTCCATTTGCGTAAAACGACGCTTTTGGAGCTTTGCCAGAAATCCACTCCTCTAACAACGGAGATTGTTCAAAAACATTGATATCATTGCATGACCCGACCAGCCCAAAGTAAGCCGACCAAACCCAAAGGTCCTGTGAAGCAACCGCCTGAAGAATAATAGTGGGTCCTTTTTGGTCACCACGTGTGTGTTGGCCTCGCATCCGGTTTTTGTTTAAAATAACCGTAGTTGGCTTCCAAGTCGTCGACTATGCGTAGAAACAACCGCTTACTCATTCGGAAACGACGCCTAAAAAATTCGTTCGAAAATGTCGGCGCCTCATCAAAATAATCTTTCATCAAACGATCGTGTGCCGCGCGTCGGTCTCTTTCAATATAACCTCTTTTATTTGTTTCTGCTTGGGGGCGACGAGAATGCTTGACATATCTCACCGCTAGTTCACAAGCACTCGTAACTGCCTCTTGCTCAAGCTCCTCATCAGTCGAACCATCGCCATCCGCAAAATACTCGTTGTAGTAAAAATTTACCATGGATGAAGAACTAGGAGAATCCATCAAGTTTTTTTAAAAATGGTTGGGTTTTTTAGAGAGTTTTTGAGATTGTTTTTGTTGAAAGTGAATGAGTTTTGGTTGTGTATATATATATATATATAAAAGGTTAAAAAAATTAAATCAAACTAGCCGTTAAAGAAACTAGCCGTTGATTGGTTATTTTTTTTCGAATAAGCGTTTTAATTGTAACGCCGGGGTAATTTTTTTTCGAATAAAACGCCCTATAACGCCGGGTGTAATGGGTTAGGGGGCGTTATAGGGCGTTATTTTTGAAATTTAAAAAAAAAATGCCCCGGTACGGGCGGTCTAAGGCCGGAGGGTGTGGGGGCGCCACCCAGGCCACATCACCATCTATAGCGCCCCTAGGCGCTATACATCCACACCACGAGATTTAAGAGGGGGCGCTATACGAGGGGCTCCATCATGTTAACGCCAAAAATAAAAGGTTCGATGGGGCCCACTAGATTTAATCCAATTAAATCTTTATTTTTTAATTTTGTTTAATAGGGGGCTCCATCCACACCATGCAAATTAAAGGGGGCTCCATCCACACCATGGATCCTACGTGTCGCTTACGTGGCCTGATAAAACCCCTAGGGGGCTCCAACAACACCCTCCAGCCTAAGACCCCCCGTAGTGGGGCGTTTTTTTTTATTAAAAAAAAAACGCTGAAAAACGCCCCCCCCCGGCCCATTACATATAGGCATTGTTTGGCGTTTTTTTTGAAAAAAATGAATTGGCGTTTTATATAAAACGCTGAATATGTGCATTGAGGCACGAGGTGACCGTTGCCAACGGTCATTTCTTTAATATTTTTTTTAAATTCCAAAATTTACCCACTATATACATACTACCCACTTTTTCCTATTTTTTTTATAAAAAAACTCACACTTTCTCTCCTACTTCTTCTATATTTTACACAAACATGCATCCATTCCGACCCCCCTTTGGTGTCCCCGCAAGACCCATGAACCCAAACACAACCCAACCGCAACACCCGTTTAACCTTCAAGACATGGACCCGAGCATGTTAACGTACGCGGCTTACTTGAGTGGCGCCACTCCTTTCGTGCCTCCCACCTTCGGCTTTGGTCAAGCCGGCGGGTCGCAACCTTCACAACAACAAGCTGAACCCGATGTCGATGTCGTGCCGGAGACGCAACCCGAACCGGTGCCAGAGAAATCGAAATGTGGCAGAAGGTCGCATAAGAAGAAGGAAAAGGACGAACCTCGACGTAAAAATACTCACCTTAAATGGACGAAGGAGGAGGAATGCACGTTAACTCGGGCATGGCTCGACGTTTCGGAGGACCACGAAATTGGTAACTTTTATATTTTTTTTACTTATTTTTTACTTTTATTTTTAACATACAACTTATATTTTACTTTTATTTTTTCAATTTGTAGCAAACTTTCAAACGGACCCCGTTTTTTGGGATAGGGTTCGTGCACTCTTTTATAGCATGTGGGGTCAAGGCGAGCATCGGGACAAAGATTCCATTTCTAGCAAATGGACCGACATCAACAACAAGTGTCATGCCTTCCAAGAAGTGTACCAACGTAACTACGATAATCGCCCGAGCTGTGAAGGTGACGTCGGGGTTTTAACGAAGACTTTGGACGAGTACGAGAAAACGAAATGCCCTTTCCCGTACTATAAGTGTTGGGATCTGCTACGAAAAAGTCCAAAGTGAGCGCTAGTAGGTACCATGACGTCTAGTAGTAGACGTCGAGCTAAACTGTCAAAAACATCATCCTCCGTTGACCCTGAAACACCGACATCGGATGTCCGCAATGTCGATCTAAATGAGGTGGTGGACGTTGACGAGGAACTTGAAGAAGAGTTGACCCGACCGCCCGGTAGAAGAAAGGATAAGCGAACCGGGAAAAAAACGGTGGAGTCGTCTTCCGATCTCGAGTTGAAGGAAGATTTCGAGGATATGAATTGTCGTCTCCAAGACATTCGCAACCTCGGCCACCAACGTTATGAGATTATGAAAGAACGAGCGGCCGAAACCAAAAAGTTTAACGAGATGCAAGAGGCGAGGCAAATGGAAAAGGACATTGAGTTTTTGTCCAAACCGATCGACCACCTCCAAGGCGACGCGTTGATCCTTGCGCAAATGCATCGCCAAAAAATTCAGGAAAAATATGGACTCTAGATCATCTTCTTTTTTTTTACTTTATTTTTTTTTCGGTTTTTTTGTTTTCTGTTTTTTTTTTTCGGTTTTTTTTATTTCAAGTAGTGTAATTTTTATTTTAAATTAATGAAGATTTTTATGTTTTAAATTAAAAAAAATAATTGTGAAATGATTGCATGGGCGTTATTGGGCATTATTCCCACTACGGCACTTTTGCAATAACCCTCAATAATGCCCCATGCTGACTGGACTGCCGCGTGTCGTAAAACGCTCCATGGTGAAGACATTATTTGGCTAAACCACTACACATGGTCTAAGAGAGGCGTTTCTTTAGTATTCAATTCCTACGCTTAAAAGCAACATAAAAAACAGTAGTTGTCTTTTATAAGTTGTTCACTTAGAAAAATACCAATTTGCTTGTCATAAGAAACCAAAGCTTGTATATGATTTTGATTAACTTTCACAATTCAAATCATGCACCAAGCAAGTTAATTGTAAATTAGAAATTGAAAATCAAACTAAACTAAAATGTTAAATAATCTGCAACTTGATGTTTATCTGTTCAGTAGCATTAATAAGTCAAATATAACGATCATGGATTGCAATATTACCTTACCGTGCAATGTATCAATCACCAAACATCTTGACCCCTAATTACTTGGCAAAATGATTTGGGTGAAAAGGATAGCCATAAAATGATTTTCTATTTTCTTTTAAATCTAGAGTAAAATGCTAAAATATCCCCGAGTTTAGGTCAATTTTGTCGCTTCAATCTAAAAAAGTTTTTTTTTTTTTTTTTTTTTTTTTTTTTTTTTTTTTTTTTTGGTATTTGGGTCATTGAGGATTCATAACTCATTTCTTCACCTGACCGTATGTATTATGTTGGTTTGGTACCCATCTACCAAATATGGGACTTCTTGTGTAGGACGAGTGGTAACTTCAATGGAATTGGTTATATACCCCCCGAAATCGCAATCTGTTAAGCTCATATAAAAGAAGGTTTTACCATTGGTGGAGGGTTTCCCACCGGAAAGGGGTTTGCAACTACAAGACGAGATACTAGAAAATGGCCAGGAGGGTAGATCAATGGAGGATGAGCGTACGTAATATCACTAGTACGGTTATTTACAAGAGGTCTTTTAATATGTGTCTAATATAATATATTAATATAATATAATAGTTATTTGTTTTACTATTTAAAACATTATGTTATTAACATTTACTTTACTTGTTTTTACTAAACTCTGAATAAAAGTAAATGGAAGTTATGATTTGGGAGAGACATGATATGAATGACTGGTAGTGACCAACAGATTTTGCATGGCCATTGATAACTAGCTAACAACCATTCATGGGTGCTTCATCATCTTCTTCTTCTATCATCATTATCTTACATTTGCTCCATTCACATAATTATTCATTTCCTCATCTTTATTACCCCCATATTTACCCGTTGAATATTATATATTGATCAATTAATAAATGATTTGAAAATACTTGTTGCCAATATTTTAAATAACATTTGTTGACTCATGGATATATAGGTGAGTAATTATTTTTTAAGTGGAAGATAAAAAATCATATTATAAATATCTAAATATCATTAGAAAATATATTTATTTAACATTTTAACTTCATTCTTCGAAGTATGTTCTAAAAGCAGGTAATTCTTCTTTCAAATGAAAAATAGATGGAACTCGATTTCCTTAATAAAATGATGAGATCTTTGGGAAAATTGGGACGATCCTTGTTATCTTAACTTGGTACTACTTCTTATACCATTTCAACTAGGCACGTCTCATAAAATATTAAAAAAAACTTGTGGGCCCTCCATGAGATAAAAAAAACAGGCGTTACCCGCTAAATCGATTGGGAATTGATATTTAATTAGTGTTTTTTAATGACGCGCGTTGCGCGAAAGGCATTGGTGTTTTCGACCGACATCATCCTGCAACTCTTCTTTTAACTGTTTCACTTCTTGTAAAGACTGAACGTAGACCCTAACTCTTGTTTCACCACGTAATCACTGTAAAAATTACAGGATTCATGTTTGGGGCATGGGTTGACACGTGGACTTCGAGCCTCCCCGCTGGTGAGTGACGTGTTGGGCCGGTTAAGACAAAAAAAGCTTAAAGCGTTAGGTAGATTTCGAACAGGGCGAGCTTGTTAAACGGCTTCCGCTCCTTGCCCCGGAACTTGATGTTGGCCACCGCCACCCGGTTTTCGTGACTTATATCACCACCCGGGACGCTATCGTAGTAGGCTTTAAAACAGTCGAGCTTCGGTCGTAGCTCGCGCCACTTGTGTTGGCACGCGTTTAAATTGTGCCGGTCGTTCCCCACGTTATGCCGATAGCTAGCGAAAGCTTCCGACCAGTAACGGGTCTCACCGGGTTGGCGCCCCTTCATCGCGTTGTGCCGATATCAACTGTGGGTAGCGGGTTCAGGTAGGTGGAGTGAAGGGTTGGGGTAGCGACGTGGACAGGAGGTGGAGTTGGGGGGGTTTTATAGTGACTTGGGTGAACCTTTTGGCGAAGCCAAACGGTTATTTTTTAAAATTTTAACCTAGCCGCTATGGCCTAGCCAACCAAGCAAATGAGAGCCGGCCACGGAGGAGCTAGCGTCAAACGGTTATTTTTTAAAATTTAAACGTAGCCGTTATGGCCTAGCCAACCCAGCCAATGAGAGCCGGCCACGGAGGACTGCTAGGCATGCCCAACGCTCGGGCTGAAACTCCCGCCCAAGGGGCGACGCCGAAACCCAAACCCACCCGGGGTGGTGACTTGGGCATTTGTACCCAAACCACGGCCCAACCCTCGCCCCATACCTCATAGTCTAATAAATGAATATAAGGTATTGCTCAATATTAAAATTTTAACCTAGTCGTTATGGCCTAGCCAACCAAGCCAATGAGAGCCGGCCACGGAGGACCTAGCGCCAAACGGTTATTTTTTAAAATTTAAACCTAGCCGCTATGGCCTAGCCAACCCACCCAATGAGAGCCGGCTACGGAGGACCGCTAGGCATGCCCAACGCCCGGGCTAAAACTCCCGCTCAAGGGGCGATGCCGAAACCCAAACCCACCCAGGGTGGTGACTTGGGCATTTGTATCCAAACCACAGGCCAACCCTCGCCCTATACCTCATAGTCTAATAAATAAATATAAGGTATATCACATAATAAATAAAGAATTAAAATGAAAACTGAATGATACTGTTCATTCAGTTTTCATTTTATCATATAGTAATTTGGATTTGACTATTTGAAATTTGGGCCTTTTACTTTTTTTTAACGGCCAACCAAATCACCGAATAAGCATCCTGGGATGCACTCAATCGAGCAAATGCATCCTGAGCCATCCTCTATAACGATTAGAGTTGGATGCATACCTGAGCCACCAAGCCACCATTTAAAAAGTAATTGTAAATGTTTATATATATATAATAAAAAAGTTGCGGGCCTTAAAGTTTTTGGACCTGAGTCATCGCCCACCAGGGTCATGCTCGGGGCCAACCCTGATTTCATCGATTCTGGCTTGAATACATTACAAAACAAAGGGTTTTCAATGGCCAATTCGTCCGTTGAAAATAACTTGGTGAAAATTAATTTTGTCGGTAATTTATAGATGATATTGTGTTCGAAAACCTAAAGTAGGCGAAGAAGTTCATAATGATTTACCAACATATTTTACTAAGGGGTAAATTACTTTTTGAGTCCCTGTGTTTTATAGGTTTTAACTAGTCGAGTCCAAAAGCAAAAAGTTTAACGACCTGAGTCCCCATAATCATTTTCTTTAACCATTTGAGTCCAAATTTCTAACTCCATCCAGCAAGTCTGTTAATTATGAGGGTAATTTGGTCATTTACACACAAAGTACAAGTCTTATATACACATAAGTACAAGGAACAGGTTTTTAATGCACACAACTAAAGAAGCCTGCTCTCTTATGACGATACTGATACTGCAGATTCTCGTTCTTTGAATCCCAGAAAAACGAAGCTGGGTTTATCCTCATTTTCTCACAAGTCACACGGTTATGAGGAATTGTGCCAGGTGGAAACCGTATGGATACAATCGCTGCAGTTAAGTACCTCATTTTCTCTAGTTTTACACATCTTGAAACAGTGGGTAGAACAAACAAACAATTAATCATAGCAAATCAAACAGTAATTAAACAGATAAATCATACTAAATAAAAACAGAGTGTGCGTAGAACAAACAAATGATTAATATCGAGAATAAACCTCAACGACAAAAATCAAGACTCCTGCGGCTTCTCTGGCTTTTGGCAGAGAATCATATGCATCAGAGAAAAAATCCCTGTTTCGTCCCCTCTAGTGAGGTAATCAGCAGTCTTAAACAGCATCTCATGAACATCCACGGTCCCATTGGGTGCAATCCCAATAGTCTCAAGCACCATAACCAGGCAACACATCCCCCCTCTCAATCCCATGAATAACCTCCGCATGTTCCGGATCTTCACCCCGGTACACCCAACAATTGCATGCATCGGCCCCCGACACAACACCCAACATCTAGAATCTTCTGACCAGGCTTAATGTAACATCCTTACAAATATTATTGATTTACTTATAAATATCGATAATTAAATGTGTATTTACTATATACACTTATGAAAATATGGGTTTATTAAAACTTTTCTCAATAAAAACAATACTACATAATATGTATAAGTTCGTCATTTCAAAATGACGACGAAACAATGTGTGGAAGCTTGTAACTTGATCGTGTTCGGTTCTTCGTTGAGCTTGATCGTCATCCGATACTCCAATTATTACCTACATATCATAAATCATGATATATATTAGTTATATGAAATCTATAACTAATCTAGCTAAGCCCGAAAGCTCAATACGATGACCAGGTGACTCGCATGGGTAATGGCGACTGATAAACCAGATGAGTAGATAACTTGTCTGGGTTATGGCAACTGATAACCCAGATGACCAGATAACTCGTATGGGTTATGGCAACTGATAACCCAGATAACCAAATAACTTGTCTGGGTTATAGCAACTGATAACCCAGATGACCAAATAACTTGTCTAGGTTATGGCATCTGATAACCCAGATATATATTTAACAAGTCTGGGTTACAGAACTTGGCCATTTTTCCCTTTTTAGTAAATGCTGCGTAACTTTTCTGATATTTGTTTGTTTAACTTGAAACTTGTTTCTAATTGATCTAACACATTTGCCTACATTATTAACCCCTAATCTTTAACCCGGATTCGTAAATTTTATGATTTACACAACCATTACCGGGTTTATGCTTATTATTATTTTGACCCGTTATGAGATTTAAGCACTTTAAGCTTAAATTATCCACAACCCTTCTTATCTTTTATTCCCGCTTAATGATCTTTATTCATCTATCATCACAATTACAGTTGTGATGGATTATGATAGAGAAATTCATTATACTACTATTCTACTCTCGAATTTGACAATTTTACAAAAATGACCCATTACACATACCTGGCACGGGTCAAAACATTGACCCGTTTTAATACCTTACATTATTAGTTACTAATTAAAAGCAATGCAAGCCATACGCTATTCTTCCTGTGAACACAAAACTTGACAAGCAACCATTAGTCGTTATTGTCAATGGTGATAACATCACCATTTGACCCGTTTGGTCTAAATGACCCTTTTACCCTTTTTTTACCATCAAATATGGTTTCTTACCATTTTTACTTGTTCCGACCCGTATTGGTTCGCGTCGGAACGTCATATTTCAAAGACTCATTTTAAATACTAGATCACTTTGTTATTAACCAATACATAAGTAGACGTTCTACTTAAAAGATGTAAGCTTTACGTACCTTGCATCCGATTATGTTTTTCCCGCGTATTTGATCTTCTTGACCTGCTTCTTCCCAAGCTTCCACCTAGCTTGTCAAGCGTCAAACTACCATTTATCATTCGCAAGATGGTTAGATTAATCGTCATTTATCACGACTATTCCACCTTACGAACTTTATATCAAAATTACCATTTGATCCTATTATAGGCCAGTTTGACTTTTAAAAGTGAACTGCCTATTAACATATGCAAATACACAATTAAGTTTAACAAACTCATCTTAGCATTTCATCAAATACTTGGTAGGCATTATTTTTAGGCCACCATTTTAACTAAATTCCCAACCCAGTTCGTATCATTTCTTTCACTTTAACAAGTTCATGTAATAGTTAACATCAAGTTAACTTAGCTTTTAATTGTCACTACTAGTTCACCCATTTATCATGCTATGCTAGAACTAAAGGTTTTCATCTCTATGTGAAAACCCATTTCATCATATTACTAGACATTCATCCGAACACCTAATAAAAATCAAATTCTCCATACAAACTAGTAGACATGATGACTTCAAGCACCTATTAAGATCAATAATACATAAATTTCATCATTTCATACAAAACCCATTTCATGTAATGTATGAACACTTGACCTAGTCTCAAATTATTCAAGTATTTCTCAAATACTAACTAGTATGATGATCATAAACATAAATACATCACCAATTTCATCATGCTACTTAAAATATTGAACTCAAAGTTATCGCCTTCAAGTTAATCCACATACTCATCATCACCAAAGCATAAATTACAACATATCTTATGATCTCCAAGCTTAGATGATCACGAATTTATGTTCATGCATGTGATTTGGCCCTAATTCATCCTCCAATTTGATGGATTAAGGATAAGCAAGGGTTTGTTCCTTGTTCTTCTTCTCTGATCGATACTCTCACACACACTTAATGTGTGCTATGCTTTATTTTGTTTATTAATAAACCTAAGTTTCACACTTTTCCTTTTTGGCCCCTCTAGTTTGTCTAAATATTTAAACCCCCATATAACACTTACTAGCAATTAAACAATTCTCATAACTAGGTTTAAATATTCCTAGTTAACTTAATGGGTTTGGGGAAGTTATAACCCAATTTATTTTAAGTCCCGTTAACTCGGGGTTCTTATAAACTTTGTTTTCTCAAAAGCTTTTATTCTTTTTTTATATAATATTAGGTTTAATTATTTAAATCCTAATATTTACCGGGTTATTTTTTACCACTAACGGTATTTTTACCCGTTCATTATTATTAACGTGGTTTGACTATCAAACCCGTTTTCGGGGTGTTACACTTAACATTAATCAGATCTACTGCCATCTGCTCATGGATTTTTGTAGATTCAAGGTTGATTTAGCGGGGATGGTGTTGTGGTGGTGGTGGTGGTGACGGTGGAGGTGTAGCGGTGGTGGGTGTTGTGGTGGTGGTGGTGGTGGTGACGGTGGAGGTGCAGTGGCGACGGTGGTGTTGATGGTGGAGGTGTGGTGGTGGGATGGAGGTGCTTTAGGTTTAGAGAGGGAGAGAATGAAAGATGATAGAGAGAAATGCACTGGTGTTTAGAGGAGAAAGCCAAATGAGAGAGTTATAAATTAGTTTATTTATTTATTTTTAATAGGGGTAATTTTGTCATTTAACAAAATTTAACAAAAAAATTCTAACACTGTTAGAAATTTGGACTCAAATGGTTAAGAAAAGTGGCTATAGGGACGCAGGTCGTTAAACATTTTGATTTTGGACTCAAGTGATTAAAACCACTAAAACACAGGGACTCAAAAAGTAATTTACCCTTTACTAAGGGATCACCGGTAGAGAGTACTACAGACTGGTCGATTACCGATGTAATATGGTTACAACTCACATACTATCATCGACGAATCAATGACTAAATTTTCACCAGAGGGTTCTTCACAAAATGGTTACTGACAGATCTCTGACGGCTTCTTATGTCGATGATACATGCTTTTGATTATAATACATAAATAATCTAGTGAATATAGATAACACATTACAATCTAGTAATAACAAGTACTATAAATCTTTAAATCATAGTGATAATACGTACTATGAATCTATAAAATTTCTCATTACAATCAAAACTTGTTTTTTTATAGATATGTTTCTAATTAGTATACGAGAGATAATCTAGTTAAGTAGTGGGAGGGTACTATAATGGTGGCGCTCTAAACTGTCGTTGGCGCAACAGGTCTTCTAGGGTCGTTCAAAGCAGTTCTTAGAACTCCTTCCACGTCACCTCCCGCTCCACGTGCATCACTGTGTCCCGTGCCACCAAAAATATCGTCATTGCCACTTCCCGTTCCCCTTGTTTAACCTGCATTGTCGCTTCCCGTGCCTCATAGATTCCCGCATCATCCAAAACTGTTGCTACCCCTACTGTGCCTACCTCATTCAAAACCCAGTTCATCATCTCTAAAATGAACTAAAAAGAAGGGGTGTGCATAGATCGGTTTGGGTTGGTTTTGACCTAAAACCATAACCATAACCGCGATATCGGTTAATGGATAACTATAACCATAACAGATCGGTTATGGTGGTTATGGTTATTCGGTTTTGATGGTTATAGCGGGTCGGTTATGGGTGGTTAACCGTGTATTTAGCTTAGCTAAAAATAACTTATTTTTTTAACATGGAATAAATTGTTATTGCATATTGTATATATTAGTATATTGCATAGTATTAAAATATACATATAATATATAATATTAGTACCAATTATTATCAAATATTGAAATAAAGTGATATGATACATTTCATAAATTCAAATAAACATCTAACCAAAACCACAAAACGATATGAAAAACTATAAATACTAACAATCTCTAATAAACAATATCAAATATTAAAAGTATGGTGAAAAGTCCTAAATCCTACAAAAATTTATTACATGTCGGTTCGGTTCGGTTATGGTGGGTATGGAAAAAATGATAACCATAGCCGACCCGCTACTTTCGGTTTTAAAAAAACCATTAACCGACCCACCGGTTTTCTATTTGGTTCGGTTTTTTCGGTTCGGTTTTGTCGGTTAATTCGGTCATGGTTCGGTTAATTTGGTTTTTTGCACACCCTTACTAAAAAGTCAACATAGGTTAAACATGTTCGATCATGAAACATTAGGTTAAACATAGAGTTAAAGAAACATAGAACTATAGGATAGACATAAGAATTTCTTATTCATATCACAAATTACAATGTAGACACTTTAGTTAACCCAATTTCAGTTACAGTTAGAAAAATTACAATCACAATTACAATTTTCACACTTTAAATCACCTAAATGACAAATCTAATTCTAGTTGGATATTTTGTGTCTAAATTTGATTATACCTTTGTGTATATATTTGTGTTATGTGATGTTTCCCTTAAATACATTAATACGTAACACAAACACAAAGTTGTAGTCAAATATAGACACAAAATACCTAATTTGGCAAACATGTAACCATCACAAAGTATATACAACTAACTGAGTAAACGCAATTAGCTAATATATATACACAATATCCAAAAATAGTATTGAGGATGTTTTAGAGGTGGTGTGGTGGCGACATAAAGTGTTTCAAATGTAGTGCGTGGTTGTAAATGGTGATGGAAGGTTGAAGACAATGGTGCTACATTGTGGTTGGTGTGGTTGGTTGTGGTATCCCGATAGTGTCGCATGGTGTTGGTGTCATGATATGTAGAACATACGTTCACAAATAAAAAAAATCATTTATTATTTTCCATTACAATAGAAAATAACAAAAATTACAAACTAGAACAAAAAACAAAGTACTAAATAAATTACATTTCTTCTGGAAATTACAAACAACAAGATAGGAACTCTATACGGATTACAAAGAAATTAAACAAAGAAGAGAAGAGAAGAAAACAAGGTAGCTGAGGAACGTTCAAGATGCTTCCTTTAAAACAGATTTTGAGCCACCCAGGTGAACCAGTATGTTTTGCAGGGTACAACAGCCTAAGCAGGTTGTACTGCCGGAGTTAGCCTTGTACTTGAAAGAGTACCGGGAATAAGAGCACGCAACGAAACTAAGTCTGGAAATTCATTAGATGCAATGTCTGGTATGAACCACACGAGTTGTGTGTTTTGTATATCTCTAGAACAAAGCACAAGCTTTTATATAATCTTGTTTAGAATTCCCAAACGAAAGGTTTGAGTTTAATACAGAATTCAATAAAAAATTAAGTCTCTAATTCAATGACATAATGACTTCTGAGAACTTGATTAAACTAGACCAGTAGGAATGTAAACAATCTCCAGCTGAAAAAAACCCAGTTCAGTTTTTTAACCGGTTTACATGATGGGAACCACAATTGGTCCTAATCGATTCGGTTAAAAAACCGATTTGAAAAAAAAAAACCGGTTTTTAACCGGTTTTTATAACAACCCTCCAAAAGGCCCCATAACAAATCATAATCGAGACCCCGAACGCGCTTGACGGAAACCCACACGAAAAACGAGAAAACCCAGTTTTGGGTCTCGTCGCGCTACGCGACGGTGAAAAGGAAGTGCGGTCGCGTGACGCGACGCCTCCTTGTTCGCCAGAAGACACATAGCACCACATGGCATGCCTACGTGGTGACTCATGCCACCTATGCCCTAGACTACCCCTTCGCGTTACGCGAAGTGAAAGAGGAATCTGGTCGCGCAGCGCGACGAGGTTGAACTTCAGCTATAAATTGGACGAGAATTGGACATTCAAACTCATTCAATTCTTTTCTGTCTCTCTCGAAGTACTGTTATAATACCCAATACCCCTAAACTCTCAAAACTCTGCTTCGTAAACAGCGTGCTAACCTAGATCACTGGTACGATACCGTGTCCGATTGATCTAAAACCAAATCAACGGACATTAAAGTATTGCCTGTATAAGGCTATACTTTGTTATCTACGTTGAGGTTTTGATCTTGTGATTATCATTAAAGTTTGAATTGGGTTAATACACTAATATGTGTTGCATTGTGCGTTTAATTAGGAACCCAAGACTTAGACCAAAATGCTATTACTGAAAACCCTAAATCTGCAAAGTGAGTCATTCTCTTTTATTAAATGCTTTCAAAACCCTAAATGTTTTTCACTTATATATACAGTGATTAAGTTTTTGTGTTCTGAAATTACTGCCAGTATGTGGGCTTTTGTATACACTACTTGATAAGATTTGCTATTGGACAATTGAGGGCCAATAGTCACTACTAGAAAATTGGGCAATTGTCACCAAAAATTTGCCACCTAAAAAAACCGTAGCAAATTTAGCCACCAATTTCCCACGAAAATGTGAATTCGGCGTATTTGAGATGACATGGTAGCTAGGCGGTCAAAAAAAATTGTGACCATTTATTTTCGGTTGCAAATTGGTAAGAAAAATAATAATTTATAAAATAACGTGGCTAAATAAAAAGGTGTGGTGGAATTGCCACGGTATTAGCGACCAATGAAATTTAAGCGGCTTTAATCACGTTATTAGGGTTTTAATCACCTCTAGATACCTCCAGTACACCATTCCAGGTCTAAATCAAAAAACATAGCCATCACTCCATCCGCCCACATATTAGGGTTTTGCTACTTCACCGCTCGAAGGTATAATTCTTGATTAGGGTTTTGCTACTTCCCCATTTCAAGGTATAATTCTTGATTTCCCACACATTCCCCATTTTTGTTTTTTGTTGATATGGCAAATTTTAATTTAAGCTTTTCTCTCCATCATCGGCGCTAGCGACTCTTAATCCATTCAAGCAACGGTAATGAGTAACCAATACGCAAGCAGGCAACAAATTTGATTTTTCAGAACGTTATTTTTATTTGGAGGAAGAAAATGGCTTTGACTGTGATGATTATTGTAAGTCTCATCGTAACCCTCTCTGTTTCCCTATTGTTAGTCTCATATTTTTTCTATATTTGTGTTTTGATTGGTTACCTAGGGTTTTAGTTGTATTTTTTCAGTATTGGTGAGCTTGAGGTTTAATATAGGTTGTTGTGGATGTCGTATTGTATGCCAGGCTCAAGAACTTAGACTCGTCTACTATGCAGTAATGTTAAATCTTTTTGTATTGAGCTCTAGCCTTAGTTTTTCAATGCAGGTAATTGTTCAGATCGTTACCAGTTTATAATAATTCATTGATGTAAGGATATGAGTTTAATATACCAGCTTTATGTTTGATTCAGAGATGAATTTATATAGGTAATATATTATACTTTTTTTGGCCATTTATGAAGATTTTGTCCTGCTCACTATGAGCTTTTTGAGTACTGTTAATTTCTCTAAAATGCTAGTAATATTCATATTTAATATTGATAGGTTATCAAAATAAGGGCTTTTGTTGGGTCATTAACATAAGGCCTTCTGTTGGGTTAAATTCTCAATGATTGATAACTTGTTATAGATCTTTTGAAATATATAATACATGTGAAGTTGTTATACAAATACATATCTATATGTCTATTCTTTCTGTTCCCTTATATTATTTTATCTAAAACCAACATAAGTCCTTATGGCTTATTGTATTTTTCTTGTTTTTTCAGAGGCTTCAGTCTTATTGAGATGATGTCAAACAGCTTCAGTTACGCTATGCAACATCACTTATTGGGTAAGTATAATTTATTGATTCGCTCTCTATATTTTTAATTAGTCGGGTTGTGAACAATACACACTTTTTTCAGAGGTCCATCGACTCCAGCTACTTTTGTGGATTTATATGCTATTTTGAGCCCACCTTTCCTGAATTTATGACAAAGAGAGGCAGGGGCGTAGCTTAGTGTAAAGTGGGGGATGCACCCGCCCGCCAGTGTTTCGGTTAGAAATGTAAAATTTCCTATTTTTCGTCCAAAATTTTTAAAATTAAATAGGATTGTCTCCCCAATTATTTTGCCTAAATATTTATACAATATATAAATTGGGTCCCATGACTTTCCGTCCCCTCGGAACTTTTGGTCAAGCTCCGCCACTGAAGAGAGGTGTCTACACTCTTTTCTATCCGGTTTGCTTTAGTTCTCAATCATATGATCAGTTCTACTTTACCGCGTAGTGTTTTTTCCTTCTCATCTTTTGTTTTTTTACTTTGCAGGGGCTGCATTTGCTTTTCCAATTCCCTCTCGGTATTCCGACTGTTGCCATAATCATGGTTTTAAAAAACGGTTGAGGCGTGCGCCTCGAGGCGCGCCTCAAGGCGAAACGGCCAAAAAACAATAATAAACTACTATTATTGTTTTTGTATGTTCCATCAAGTCACCAAGTTCTTACCATTGGGGTCTCTATAAAGCTCTTAGAATACATTAGTTATCATTTAATTAACTATATACAAAAATAGAAAAATGGATGAGAAGTTTTGTTTGTCGACCAAGCCAACCCTTTTGGCCCACACAAAAACTAACCCGTTTCAGACCAGTTTTTACCCATCAACTAGCCCACCCATCTACAAGCTAATAATGATGTTGAAGACTATTTTTCACTTGATATTATGTTAATAGAGTCCCCATCCTTTTAAATTATGCTAACAAGAAATGGATGGGATTATCTATCTCTAAAGATACTGTGTGCTTGTATGGCTAGTGGTCCATAGGTAGGATAGAAGACAAGACCAAAAACTACCTGTTTAATGGTCTCAACTCTCCAATGATAATATGGCATCAGTTATAACTATAATACAGGTATGTTAGTTTAGTTATGCTAATTATGTTTAGGAAAAAACATTAGTTATAACTAAAATAACGGGTATGTTGGTTTATTTATTTTGCTAATTATATTTAGGAAATAAAACATTAGTTGTAACTATAATAATGGGCATGTAAGAAGAAAGAGTTGGAGAAAACTTCAATATGTGCTACTCTGTTATTCTATGCTGAATGATAGAAAAATATTGTAGTTGATAATAGGGTATGTTATATGAGTTGGGCTGGGTTCTTAAATTAAATAAATCTGAATAATTTGTACTTATCTTTATTTCCTTTTGTCCCTGTAGGAGCAAGCAGATGAATTTGATAAACTCGTTATACAAACTAGAAGTGTATAACTAAGATTAGATTTTGTTCTTCCTCAACCAACTTGACCCGTTATCAGTTTTCTTTAATTCTGACTTTTGGATTTTCTTTATTGGTTGTTTCGTAGATTGAAAAGGTAAACTTGATTATCAAGGAGCTCGTTGAGGGAAAGGATGGAGAAGAAGAAAAGTTGAATAGAATTATTGCGGGGCCGTCGGCTGAAAAAGAAAAAGATAAGGTGGATAAATATACTATGCTCAATAGGATATCACAAGTTGAAGCTATGTTAACAGCTATTGTTCTTAGATATGTTATAAACACTTGGTTTTGAATGTTTCGATGTTTATCATATTAGGATAATTCCAGTGATTTAACTTTTTAGTTGGTATTTATTATTAAGTTGTTTTATATGATTTTGTAACATGGAAAACTATAACAGAAATGTTTTATATAACTTTGGGATTTTGTAATTTTATCTGAGTATTTATATAATTTTGCAATTTTATTGTAATGTAAATGTTATGAAAACAACAGGAAAAAAATAGAAAAAACAGGAAACGTGGAAATAGGGAAACAGATGTGGTAGCATATATTCAATGTGGTAGCATATATTCAATACGGCAACTAAATGGTAGCAAATTGGTGGCTAAATAGTGGTAATATACGACAACTAAATGGTAGCAAATTGGTGGCTAAATAGTGGTAATATTGGTGGCTAAGTCGTACCAAAACCATGGCAAAACAACCGTAGCAATTTGGTAGCAAAAAGTCCTGGTCATGTGGCAAACAAGGAGCGGTCACAAATTATTTTGACCGTTTTTGTGGTGGCAAAAATCCGGTAGCAAAATATGAAAGTGGTAGCAATTTGGTGGCAACAGGGCAATTGACACGGGTGTTTTTGCCACCGCACTTTCGGTTGCTAAACGGTGGCAACATGGCAATTGTGACCATTTTGTTACCGAAAAAGTGGTGGCAAAAGCCCTATTTTCTAGTAGTGAGTGATATGACCATAGTTACAGGAGCTGGCACCGAGTGACAAATACTAGTTTGAGTAATTGAAAGATATAAACAAATGTAAAAACCCTTAATCTTGTAATTATAACGATGTGTTTTTGTACAAATTGAATGAACTCACCAGTATTTTTCGCTGATCAAATGTTTTTAAAACGTGTTTCAGGTGATTTACTGTGAAGTGAAGGAAAAGTGCTACGAGGCACTCAAGCTTAAATAAGTGGCTATGTAAACCTGAATAAAACGTGTTTTGTAAATTAAGGGTTTATCCCTATAAAAATCCTTTATGTAAATATGGGTTTCATCCCACAATTTATGAAATAAAAACTACGATGTTTTGAAAATTCTGATATTTTTCCTGACACCAGGTCCTGATGAAAATTCCACTGCGATAATTTTAATGAACATCGCTACCACTTGTATTTGCTCACGGCTCCCGCCCAGGGTAGGGTCGGGGGTTGTGACAGAAGGTGGTATCAGAGCCACTGGTTTAAGCTAATTAAGTATTATGAGAATACTTAAAATTAGTAGTCAGGAAATAAATGAAATAACTTCTGTGAATATTGTGACGCTAACCAAATATTATGTATTCGATTTTCAGAGTTCGTTGTTTATTGTTTTTTACTAACATTATGAGTGATAGAGAGTTATCTGATGCTTTTCAGAACATATCTGTTAACAATTCAGATATGGATACTACCGAAGATCTAGCTGGTACACAAACCGGGTACGAAGCAGACAAAGATGAACCAATCATATTTCAGACTCAACCATTAGAAAAAGCACCTCCTAAAAAGAGGAGATTGGACTGGAAAGTAAAAAGGGACAAAAGAAGAAGACAAACCCAACGTCAACAAAAACCAAACGAACCGGAGAACCAATCGAAAACCCAACCGAAGACGAAAGTTCAAACCCAACAACCATGCCATTGTCATGGGAAGAATTAGACCAACGCCTGGCCAATTGTGAAATGTTCAGGCCAATAATTGATGGAATTAATCTGAATATGCCACCTTACTCACCCATACCAATGAACCCAGAACCCATAAATCCTGAACCAATCATACCACAACAACCACTTCTAAACCCAGTTGAAGAATGGTGGACCAACGGCTGGGCATTTCAAAACCTAATGAATGATCCTTTTCCATTTTACCCAAACTACCAACCTGAACCCCCAGCATATCCCCCAATGAACCCCGAGAATGTGGCAAAACTTCATCACTATGGAGAAGAACTGATGGATGCAGGAAACCGGATCCAAACCATGGGAGAGAATCTCGTCTGGAAATATGACGAGAGAGAACACCACTTTTGAAGACGAAACTAACCTTATAATATATATATATATATATATATATATATATATATATATATATATATATATATATATATATATATATGTACGTATAATGTATTTTCTGTGTTTTTGTATACAAGATAAAAAAAACTAAAACTAATATATATACATATGTGTGTGTGGTAGTGTACGTAAGATATACGAAGCATAATATATAAAAAGAGTAGAAGTCGCAATGATCGACGATTTTGACAAAATGCTCTGACTAATTGTGTTCATGATATTTTGATTATTTTATTACTTATTCTGTGATATTAATATTTGGAATATGTTTATAATACAGATGTCGAATGAAGTTAATCAATCGACCCAGAACAATCGTGAAAACTCTTTGGACAAAAGTGCAATAGAAAATATAGTAGCTCGGGGAATAGCTGATGCTATACCTTTAATTATCGAAGCTGTTAGAAACCTTGTGCCTATAGAAAACAATAAAGTTGTGAGTAGCAAACGTAATCGTAGTACCGATTTCAGCCACAATGTCAATGGAGATAATATATCAAAGCTCCACTTCCTACTTCCGAATGTACTTACAAAGACTTTCTAGCTTGTATGCCAAATGAATTCGCAGGCTGTGAAGGAGCCAAGGCTGCTCTGCGATGGTTGGAAAAGACTGAAGTTGTTCTTAAGATTAGTAAATGTGCCGTAGATGATAAAGTAATGTATGCTTCGAATCTCTTTAGGGATGAAGCATTAGAATGGTGGAAGACGATTCTTTAGGCAAAAGGGAGTGACATGGCCTATGCCATGAACTGGAAGGAATTTAAGGAAATGATAGAAAGGAAATTCTGTCTTCCTCATAAAAAGGAACAAATCGCTAATAAGTTCCTAAATCACAAAATGTTTGATGCGAATTGTCGTGAGTATACGACAAAATTCTCCGAATATGCAAGAATGGTACCAACTCTGGATTCGCCAGAACCTGTACTAATTTCTTATTGTATTTGGGGATTAATTAGTGAAATCCGTGATATAATCAAGGCAGCTAGACCTCATACTATTGAGGAAACAGTCGAACTAGCCAACACTTTGACTGACGTATTAATCCGCACGAGAGAAGAAAACAAGAAGAAAGAATTAGCCCAGAAAATTTCCCAAAAATTTTGCTCTGGTAGAACCTACAAAAGTAGAGGTGTTGGGCAGTGATTGTCAGACCCCAACAGATGGCGGAATCATCGGGGCGTGGCACTAGGCGAACGAGATTGCTCAAGAGAATCCATAACAACTAATATTTAAAAGGTCAATTGTCCCATACCAATCAACAAACATTGCATAAACAATTATTACAGACTGCGTGTTCTCAAGAGCAAAACAAGTTCGACAACCTAGATTTCTATTAGTGGAGTTTCTAGACTGCATATCTTGATTTCCAGCATAGCATAACATCAACCTGCCATTCGAATGAGTGCGAGGTGTTTTGTAAATTGTTGAAAATTCAAAGTTTCGTTAAATCTTTTAAACATTGGAAATTTTAAGGGAAATGTCACCTGGTCGGATGGTCATTCGATCGGATGACCACTCGAGTGGGCGATCTGTTATTTGAAAATTTTTATAAAATTTTATAAGTAAAAGTTTGAAGTTTAACGAAGATGGCGTGACGACATGTCAAACAACGGGAATACATCAAGCTCAGCTCATTCGATCGGTTGGTCTCAGCCCATTCGGTCAAACTTACTGTTCTTGATGAAGATCCATGTTCAACCCGTTAATCGGTCATCCCTTCGGTGGAAACCCATTCTCAAGCCGGCTCTCCACTAAGAAACTAGTAGAGAGTCTGAATGAGCCTAGATTCCATCGGTTTTGTGTAGAAAGTTGAAGAAAAGTTGAAAACAGTTAAAAAGTGTTGAAATCCTTTAGATCTAGAACCAATCTCAATCAAATGGAGTTCCTTAACCGTTTGCCGGAGCAAAACAGGTGGAAACCACCTTCAAGAGGTCCAAATCAGTGATTTCAGAGAAAAAGTAAGTGTTTGTGCGTGATTTTGATGGAGAAAATGATGTAGAAGTGATTAGTGATGAAGGTTGTACAAGATTTGAGGATAAATAGTTACGAAATAGCCTTGAATTGTGATTAAAAATGACTGAGAGCGACTTGAGTGCGTGTGATCGAATGGAGGTGTCAAATCAGTGAAAGGAGGCCTATGGGTAGTATTTATAGGGTGAGAGAGGGAGTTAAGTCGGTGGAGAGTGGCGTGTTCGGTCGAATGGCCTTTCGATCGAATGGCCATCCGGTCGGATGGTCATCCGGACGGATGTCCATTCGATCGGATGTCCATTCGGACAACCGTGTTACGTTTTCTAGTTTTCCAACTTTCGTTTCGTGCGTTAAGTGTTGCGTTGCGTTTAATCGAGTTGCGAGTAAGCGTTGCATTGAGATAAACACATATCATCTAAACAAATAATCACAAATAACACACATAAGAACTAGAATGCATAAAAGTAAATCCGCGTTCCGAGTTTGCGTTGCTATAGCGTTTAGTCTAAACAAGCGATGTAACATGCGATAAAATATGTTTAAATAGTAGCATTCAAAATGCGTTAACTGCGTTTTGAATATGCGTTGAAGTCATGCGTTTAATATGCGTTTGAAAACATAGTTTAAACCCATTGCGATAATCGAAATCTCGGGAGTACAAGCGATTACAAATGAAAAGACGGTGATAGTAACGATCCGAAAAGTCGGGTTGTTACAGTTATCTTCACCGCCTTTCTGTAAATTCTGTTAAAGGAAGCATTCAGGAAGACGCACTAAGTACTGCAATTTCTACAAAATGACTTGACATACAAAGAAAGAATGTAAAAGAAAAACTAATATTTGTTTCAATTGCGGAGAAACGGGTCACATTCGCCCATATTGCCCGAAGCTAACAAAAGAACCTGACAACAAGGTAAAAGCAGCAGACGAAGCCAAGAAGAACGCACGAGCTTTTGTACATACTGCGTAGGAGGCAGCGATGATTCTAGACGTGATCGCCGGTACGTTTCTTGTCCATGACGTATATGCTAAAGTATTATTTGACTCTGGTGTAAATCAAAGTTTTATAAATACTGCATTATATCAAGCGCTTAATCAACCATTGAATGAGCTTAGTCAAGCTCTTACGGTAGAAATGACAAAAGGAAACTCCACCAACATACGCGAAGTACTTCAAGGAGGGAAGATAGAATTATAAGGACATAAGTTCACGGTAAACCTGCTACCAATGAATCTAGTTGGATTCGATGTAGTGTTAGGGATCAATTGTTAGTAGCCAATCCTGCTCGAATCCTATGTGATCAGAATCTGTTGAGATTCGTAGGCCAACAGGAGAAATGATCATGATCCGAGTAGATAAGCAAACCAAGTCAACCAAATTTATCTTTGTGTTGAAAGCTGCAAGCTATACACGGAAGCAAGGCATAGTGTGTATAGTCTCGGTTATCATTAAAATTAGAGGCAAGGAATTGAAGGAAATTCCGGTAGTATCTGCTCGCGGATCCCGCCCAGGGTAGGGTCGGGGGTTTTGACAATTTTTTTTGTTCAAGGATCCTAACCAGCATACTAACCACCGATTCGGTTTGGGTTAAAACCAGTTTTTAGACAAGCCGGTTAAAAGAAACCACTTTTGGTTATTTTTTCCGGTTTCGGTCATAAACCGTTTTTTTGTACACCTCTACTTGGGTGTGACTCATCACCTATGAATGCATTCCTGTAGATTATTCCACTTATAAATCAACAAAGGACGTATCTCTTTACCTATGTGGAACAAGCACAATTTCACACACATTAAATTCCAACACACAAACTTAAAGCTCAAGATCTCTTATTCATCTTGGCTTTATTGATTAAATAATCATTATACTTATCATTAATATAATATTATTTAAAAATTTCCAACAATCCCCCACATGAATGGAGATCGGCCCATACAGAAAGGTGTCATGATAGAATTTCAGCGATTAAGTAATGCAGAATAGGTAGGTTTTCCTTTGAACTCTCCTTTGTGACATATACTTTGTCTCCTCGCGGTTAGTAGACCCGATGTCCTTGAACCAACACCTTTTTATGTAGATGTTATCACACATTACTCTTCCTGGTCTGATTAACCCCTCAGTTGTGTACGTTATTGTCATGGAACACTGTCATGGTTTTGCGAGAGCTCTAGGAATTGTGCCCTCAATTCCATTCGAAGTGACCCCACTTCTCTCTAACATAGGTGATTTACAAATCAATAAAAGCCACATGCTTAACCTCTCTTGATATCACTGATTTATAGTAGAAATGAACTAGGAAATTTGCAACTCCCTTTGTATGTTGAGGTACCCCCCCCCACAGTGACCTTAGTTTGTACAGTTAGGTGGTCCTATTGAGCCCAGATCATGGGATCTCCAATCCTATAGGATATGTTTTCCGTTGTACAAACTTACTTGTAATAACCCTCATCAAAACTATTATTTATTGTATTATTTCATCCAATAGGAAACCCTAATTGAGACACCCAAGTGATTCTGCACAAACCCTACAAATTTCAGAACAATCAGAATCAGGATCAGGACCCCTAAAACTCAGGGGGGGGGGGTAATTCCCTACTCAACGTTTATCCTTATAAGTTACTATAAAAATCGAATTTAATCATTTCGTCGACTCAGCTAGCCTACACACACGCGCGACAAGACTATAGTGATTTCGTGTCCCTTACGGACCGTAAGGGAAAAAAATGCTTACGGTCCGTAAGCATGTTAATTTTCGTGTATAAATAGCAGACATTGGGACTTGAATTCTGGCGATTGAACGACGATAAAATTCAAATCGTACGCAGAGATATCGTCCAAATACTCTAAAAAACACACACGAATCACTAATTAGTATAGCGGGGTGCTGCTGCGATACCGGGTATTAACTCAATCGCTGCTACGATTCAATGTCCGATCGATTGAAACTATCCAATGGATGTTTTAGTACTATCCTTTGTCATTTGTTGTGATTCCGACAGGATGTTTGAGTACCACCCGAATTCGGGGAATACTTTGTCATTCGTTGTGAATCCGATGGATGTTTAAGTGATTGCACTTTGTCATTCGTTGTGAGGGTTTTAATCTCGTGAGTTATCGTAATTGCTGTATTAAGTTACCCACCTAGTTCGTATGCACTAGGTTACAAGGTTAAATCAATAGGCTAAGCTCTGCCTGTATAAATCTGCAATATATCAAGGATTATCTGTAGACTAAACTTTGGCCATATGAATCTGCATGCTTATAATGTGAGTCATTCTCTTTTTATCAACTGTTTTACAAAACTCCAAATTATTTTCAAAGTTATAATTACAGGGATTAAGTCTTTGTAATCACCAAGTTACAGCCGGTATGTGGGGTTTTGTATACATTACTTGATAATCTTCACCATTGGGGCAGCCAATGGGTGATATGACCATAATCACAGACACCATTGGACAATTAGAGGGCCAATGGGTCGAGTGACAACGTACCGTGGGTAGTTGGTTTGATATCAGAAACATTGTAATCGCTCTTAATACTGTAAATTATAACAAATGTGTCGTTTTCAGTAAACTGAATGATTCACTCAGTATTTTCCGCTGACAAAACCTTTTGAAAACACGTTTCAGGTAATTATAGTAGATTGGAGTAAAAGATGGATATGGCACTGAAAGGCATCAAGAAGTGGCTTATTTTATTAATTAAAATCAAATTAAGAAATATTGTTTTATGTAATAAAATTTATCTTTATTAAAACTACCTTTGTAAAACATGGATTTATTCCATCTATTTAATAAATAAAAATCCGATGTTTCTAAACTCTGATATTTTTCCTAACTCACGGTCCTGATTAAATTTCCGCTGCAATATTTTTCAAAATAATCACCGGTACCACTGGGCTGTTCGCGACTCCCGATTCCGTCCGGGGTGGGTCGGGGGTCGTGACAGAAGGTGGTATCAGAGCCACTGCTTTAAGTCTTTAGGTGTTGTGACAATAATACCTAAAAGAGTTAGGAGATTGCTATTAACTAGTAGCACACATTATAGTATTTAGACTTGAACTTAAGAAAAGATGCCTTAGTATAAACTTCAAAATAAGCTAAGTACTTATATGAATAAATTATGATGGATTTTTGTATGCCATAAGAATGGTAATTAGAATATTGCAAGATATGATAAATAAGCAAGAATTAATAGTAATTATTGCTTATTGATATTACCTGGTCTAGAATAAAATATGTTATGGAAATACAAATTTCCTTGATTCTGGATAAAAGTCCTAATAAAAGAGGCACTTTTAAAATCTTGAAAAGATACTATTTATGGGAAATAGAAAATTTTCTCCGGTAAGACTGGGTATGATGTAGCAGATTCTCCAGCTTGTCCGGATATACTGAGGTTACCCCTCCGGCGCGAACTGGATAAGACGGGGTAAATAATATGTCAAATCAGTGACAAGATTTCCCCTAAATAATATCATGACCTGATATCTGACTTGTTTTTGGAAATATGAATCTGTTAAATACATTATGGTATGTTTATTTCAGCATGTGAAATATGTGATTATATAGATATATATATATATATATATATATAAGAAATTCCACAAGTCAATATGGAATAAAGCATAAGCATAAGTGTCTAGATTTCTCTATTAGGAATCGCTTTTCCGATATCAAACATTATTTCGTTTGATCATCTGTCTCATAGCTCGTATGATAAAATAAACAATGGAAACCCTTTAAAACGCCATCAAAAGAATTTCTAACGCTTTACCATAAACTGTTAATGCAAATAAGAAATATGTAAAGTTGTGCTAGTACACAAGAAAACACATAAAACTTAAATTATACACAGACGTTGAAATATATCACACACGATTTTAAGGCAAAACCTCTGGAAATTATAATTGGGTATGACAACAACAATGCTCTTCCCAGCAGTGGGAAAACTACTGATAAAAAAGCAGCACTCTGGCACGTACAAAAAAAAACATGAATATCGCTGAGGTACGTTGGAACAAAATTTCACAAACCATCGGTGCACAGCCTAAGTAGAGTCATAATTATTATCACTGCAAAGGAGTCACATACCTTTGCAAAATCCCTATTTTATTTTTATTCGACATTTCCTTTGCAGATTCCCTATTTTATTTTTATTCGACATTCCCTGGTAATTTCACTTAACAACGGTTATCACACGAAATTTCAGATAGAAGTTCTTATATTTCTTTCATTAAAATTCTGACTTCTGCATATAAAGAGTTGACTTTCGTGTTTCTATTTCCTCTAATAGTCATCATACCATGAGGATTTCTTTCATAGTAGCAAATATTGATCTATTTCATTTCTTGGTAAATCCACACATGCACTATTCATTATGCATGTGATTCATTTGATTTATGAAGACCACTGGAGGACTTCATTCCGATTTGTTATTTTATCCAAACTCAAATATCATTCCGCTTTTTGTACTATGAACCGCATTATTGCAAAACAATAACTCCTTGATATCGAGTCAATGAATTTCTTGAAAAATTTAATTTTCTTTGACATACATAGTTTCTATTGTGACCATGTCCGAACTTTCTTATTAAAACTTGTTTTATTTAAATCAAGTTCAAATTATTTGACTTGCTCACATTACATATTCATTTCAAGATTCCATATGATGGATGGAAGCTATCATATTCAAAATAGTCCCAACAAGCATTTCATTTGTTTTGAACCATAATAGGCTTGTTTAGTCTTCGACTTCATTAAATCATTTCTTTGATCACGATCACCTTGTACTGATGTTTTCACAAAAATTTAAAATTTGCACTAATCGCGTTTATATATATCATATACGGATTTAATTATTTATATAAGTCATCTTAACACAAATCGTGTGCCAAGATAATGATACCCAAATTTTTGTTATATTTCAGTGTATCTCTTAATAATTCTTACAACATCAATCTAGCCTTTTTAGTTAATTATTGCTTTAACATCTTCAATCGAAAAACATTATATAAAATTAATTATATATGGAAACTTACATAAGTGATTACCTAATTTACAAAATAGTATTACTATATTCTTATTAAACCATTGAGGTAAAAAATTTATATTTTTATATATATGTATAAAAAAATTATGTTTGAATTATACTCTCATTTAAGTGTATGTTTAGATAATTATTACTAATATCAGTTTTATTATTAGTAATAAAATATTAATATTAATATTAATAGTGTTAGTATTATTTTAAAATACTAGGGTTATTGTCAGGGGCAGGTATTAAATAGCCTAGCCTTAGTTAGGCATGGACTGGCCACCTATGCTTAAACAAGGCAGCACTAACCAATATCCGCCATGATAATGACTAGTTAATTAAGTCATCATACTTATTTAGTAAATCTTAATTATATATAAAAATATTTTACTTTGTACTGTAAAGAGAAGACATATTTTCATAAAATAATATAAGAATTAGAGGGACCAATAAAACTAAATAAGTAATAGTCTATCACATGTTTTGTGGTAACTATGTACAGTAACGCTCTGGCAAGAAAATAACTATATAAGAATAATATGGTAGTCATCAACTATGTTGGGTTAGGGGAACATGGTAATATATAAGAATAGTCCCCGTTTTCACTTATTTACAACATTTGTAAATACATTCACAACGTTATATGATTTCAAAATGAAAATAAGTAATCACATTGAATCAACCCATTAAGTATTATATATATTTACAAAATATTTCACAAATACTTTTATACAATAAATATTTTTACACCTTTATTTACCACTTTCATTTAACGTTATAAATAAAAGTGAATTCTTTTACAAAATAATAATACTAAAATATTTTGTAATGTAATAACTTCATTGCAGTCTTTTGTAATGTGTATTACATAATAAATATAAGTTATTTTACACAGTATAGTAAAATACTATAATATTTATTTAAAAGTAGTGACCATTTACATATAGTAAAAATGTGTAATAAATAATATATATTACAATTGCTTTACAAATATAATATAAATTGGTCATGCCAAAACAACTTGTTCTTATTATATTTCGATCTATAGGACATAGTATGAAAAAAATATGGTCACTAATAGTGTACTATCACATTGTTTCATAATTAAAACAACTTGGAACTTTAAAATGATACACTAACTCTATTTTCTTTCCGTATATCCTTACAATTCACTCATGTCAGCACATTGATTTTCTCATATCATAATTTAATATTTGACAAATCATTTTTCATGCCTTTATTTCAATTGGAACCTGTCAATTCTAAAAGTCTTACTCAGTTGCCAATCAAAGTAAGTTTTCTTTTGACAAAGAATTTTTATTGATTCTAAAAAGTCCTTCACATTCATTCTAAATATCTATTAATCATATATCTTTTAGATTGAACCTAGTCACCTTAGAAATTATATCATTTCATCTCATTCGTTTGTCATCAATTTCTTGAACTAATTCAGTTGAATCTTTGAATCCTACTTATGGTACAACTCGTATTCACAAAATTAGATATTTTGATTCTGTGACATCTATCTTAATATTGTTTAATTTGACTAAAATATAACATAAGTCTAAAAGAAATATCATAAACCAAATCTCGAGGACGAGATTTTTATTAAGGTGGGGAGAATGTAACAACCCTCATCAAAACTATTATTTATTGTATTATTTCATCCGATAGGAAACCCTAATTGAGACATCCAAGTGATTCTGCACAAACCCTACAAATTTCAGAACAATCAGAATCAGGATCAGGGCCCCTAAAACTCAGGTGGGGGGGGTATTCCCTACTCAACGATTATCCTTATAAGTTACTATAAAAATCGAATTTAATCATTTCGTCGACTCAGCTAGCCTACACACACACGCGGCAAGACTATAGTGATTTCGTGTCCCTTACGGACCGTAAGGGAAAAAATGCTTACGGTCCGTAAGCATGTTAATTTTCGTGTATAAATAGCAGACATTAGGACTTGAATTCTGGCGATTGAACGACGATAAAATTCAAATCGTACGCAGAGATATCGTCCAAATACTCTAATAAACACACACGAATCACTAATTAGTATAGCGGGGTGCTGCTGCGATACCGGGTATTAACTCAATCGCTGCTACGATTCAATGTCCGATCGATTGAAACTATCCAATGGATGTTTTAGTACTATCCTTTGTCATTTGTTGTAATTCCGACAGGATGTTTGAGTACCACCCGAATTCGGGGAATACTTTGTCATTCGTTGTGAATCCGATGGATGTTTAAGTGATTGCACTTTGTCATTCGTTGTGAGGGTTTTAATCTCGTGAGTTATCGTAATTGCTGTATTAAGTTACCCACCTAGTTCGTATGCACTAGGTTACAAGGTTAAATCAATAGGCTAAGCTCTGCCTGTATAAATCTGCAATATATCAAGGATTATATGTAGACTAAACTTTGGCCATATGAATCTGCATGCTTATAATGTGAGTCATTCTCTTTTTATCAACTGTTTTACAAAACTCCAAATTATTTTCAAAGTTATAATTACAGGGATTAAGTCTTTGTAATCACCAAGTTACAGCCGGTATGTGGGGTTTTGTATACATTACTTGATAATCTTCACCATTGGGGCAGCCAATAGGTGATATGACCATAATCACAGACACCATTGGACAATTAGAGGGCCAATGGGTCGAGTGACAAAGTACCGTGGGTAGTTGGTTTGATATCAGAAACATTGTAATCGCTCTTAATACTGTAAATTATAACAAATGTGTCGTTTTCAGTAAACTAAAGGATTCACTCAGTATTTTCCGCTGACAAAAACTTTTTAAAACGCGTTTCAGGTAATTATAGTATATTGGAGTAAAAGATGGATACGGCACTGAAAGGCATCAAGAAGTGGCTTATTTTATTAATTAAAATCAAATTAAGAAATATTGTTTTATGTAATAAAATTTATCTTTATTAAAACTACCTTTGTAAAACATGGATTTATTCCATCTATTTAATAAATAAAAATCCGGTGTTTCTAAACTCTGATATTTTTCCTAACTCACGGTCCTGATTAAATTTCCGCTGCAATATTTTTCAAAATAATCACCGGTACCACTGGGCTGTTCGCGACTCCCGATTCCGTCCAGGGTGGGTCGGGGGTCGTGACATTACTCCAAGGGCTTTAGTCCTATTCCCAGTGACGGCTTATGTTTTGCCTCATTTCTTAAGCATTTTGTAAACGGATCCACAGTGTTACCCTTTGACTTCACATAGTCAATTGTGATAACTTCAGTTAAGAGTAGTTTTTGTATCGTACCATGCCTACATCGTATGTGCCTTGATTTTCCATTATACATTGCAAATTGAGCTCTACCAATAGCCGATTGGCAATCACAATGTATGCAAATAGTTGTCACATGCTTAGGCCATCTTGGAACGTATTCTAAGAATTGACGTAACCATTCTGCCTCTTCTCCAGCTTTATCAAACACAATAAACTCATATTACATCGTGGATCTAGCTAGAATAGTCTGTTTGGATTACTTCCAAGCTATAGCTGCTCTTCCAAAGGTAAAGAGATAACCAATTGTAGACTTGAAATCTTTCGTATCGGATATCCAGTTAGCATCACTAAATCCTTCCACAACAGCTGGAGTTTGGCCACAATGCAGTCCATAATTCCTCGAGTATCTCAAATACCTTAGTAATCTTGGCTTACCTTTCCAATGCTCGGAACTAGGATTACTTGTATACCTACTTAGCCTACTCACAACATATGCTAAGTCTGGCCAAGTACATGACATGAAATATATGAGACCACCAATGATCCTTGAGTATTCAAGTTGAGCAATAGTCTCACCTCTATTCTTTGACAGATGTTGAGAGTTCTCAATTGGAGTTTAAGCCACACTCGTGTCTTTGGGATTAAACTTCTCAAGGATTTGACTTAACACTAACCTAGTTTGGGGTTCTGATGATCTTCACCCCAAGAATCACATCAGCTAGACCAATATCTTTCATGTCAAATCTTGCTTTCAATATGTATTTAGTAGATCTGATAATCTTATCGTCACTCTCATGATAAGCATATCATCTATGTAAAGGCATAAGATCACATAACCTTTAGACATGTCCTTCACATAGACACACTTGTCGCACTCATTTATTTTAAAACCACAGTTAAGCATAACTTGGTCAAACTTTTGATGCCGTTGTTTTGAAGCTTACTTCAAGCCATACAATGACTTGACGAGTTTACACACCTTACCCTCTTGGCCAGGAGCAGAGAAACCCTCAGGTTGCTCCTTGTAAATCTCTTACTCTAATTCCCCATTGAGGAATGCGGTTTTACATCCGTTTGATGTATTTCCAAATTTCTCAAAGCTGCAATTGCAAGCACCAATCTAATAGAAGTTATTCTTGTCACACCCTGACCCGCATCTGATTGGTACGGGGCATGATGATTGTCCATAGCTCATGACAACTGTAATAAGTTTAAATATTTAAAGCATCCAAGTTAAATTGTCACACATAATCATAGAATTAATTTAACAAAATTGAAACAAAAACTCGTAAGATATAAATTCAAGTACAATAATATGTTTTATTACTAAGGAACATCCTATATGTCTTCAACTAAATCCTCATACTTGTGTACCTGTATCTTGCGTAAAAAGGTTTTATGTCAAAATAAAGTTGGTGAATAGATCTAGATTTAAATAAAATATTTTGCTTTATTACTTGATTTATTTCATTTTATTTTTAAAAATAATTTAACATGCAACTTCAAGTGTAATAGAAACATCTATATCATCTCATAATAACAACAATCACCGCAATAACAACAACAACAACCACATCCACAATATGAAACAATAGAAATAATGAGATTCAAGCCCCAAAGAGTGAATCTAATGGTGGCGATACTAAATTCAACCCATGGTCGTGGGGATCCTAGTCAGCCGTGGACCACAATAGAAACATGTGACACAAAGCGAGTAAACACATAGATACACGTATATGCAACAATAGATACTAGAAACAATAAAAACATGAGTACGGAACATGTAGCGACACATTGATTTTGCATGTTATTTATTTAAATAGAAAACAATATAAATAAGACACATGATACACCCCAAAAATTATTTAATAATAAAAAAGGGGAAAGAAATAGATCTACTCACAGGTTGCGAATAATTAATCCACAAGAATGACCTCACGACAAGAAACAGATTATATATAAAATAATAACAACAATAATCACCCTAGATATAATAAACGAAATCATAAACAAACAGACAATATATCAATTTTAGGAAATTGGGTTCTCCTATATATATATATATATATATATATAGGAGAACGGTGAAAATTGTGAGAAAACGGTGAAAATTGTGAGAACAGTGAGAACGCGTCCACTTATATATATATAGGGTCAGGATTTAGGGAAAACGGTGAAAATTGATATATTAACAGACAATATATCAATTTTAGGAAATTGGGTTCTCCTATATATATATATATATATATATATATATATATATATATATATATAGGAGAACGGTGAAAATTGTGAGAAAACGGTGAAAATTGTGAGAACAGTGAGAACGCTTATGGATCGTCAGATCAAAACAATCTATGGACTAGATTGGCGCGGTGGTGTTTTCGTAAATAACACCAATTCTATTAAGTGGACGCGCTTCATTAAGGGTAAAAGGGTCTTTTACCGCTCAAATTCAAAACGCCAAAAAAATGATAACACGCGATTCAAAACAAATAAAACGACATTAATACAAAACGCCAAAAATTAGTGATAAAACGCGTTGGAGATTACAGGAAGATGAAACAACATAGTAACTGAAATTCAATTATTAACATTTATTAGAAGAAATTCCCTCCTAAATTACGCGCCAAAAACATCATTATATAAACGACGTTAAACATCGCTTCCATAATCACTTCAATCCATCATTTTACAAAACATCTTTTACCAAAAACGCCAAGTTTAACCAAAACGACAAAAATGGCAACCATTGTTTGGTGGAGATACACTCTGGGGATCAGAAGATTCGTTATACGTTTTGACAACAGAAGGAAGGTGTATGTTAGGACAATCAAAACAATTTTGAAGATGGAAGAAGAGGCACAGGAGGGTATCCTATCACTTGGCATCGCTCTGGATAACGAATGTCATGAAAGACATAAGCTTACAAAAACATTAACAAGAAAATTTGGACCAATCAAAGTAGATGGAAAAACGGACCCAGTGATAACATCATGGCGTTTTGATTAGGAAACAGACATAGTGACTGTTATATGTGACAACGAAGAGCAGGAAGACTACCTGCTTGAAAACATCATGACAAAGCCGGGGATTGGGTTTATGGAAGAATTGCACAACGTCACTTGTTTGAACACAGACATGTACTTAAAAATGGCATTGATGCATCAAATGGAGGCTTCAGAATCTTCAACAACAAGAAGCCGACGAAAGTGAAAGTGATGACATGGATGAAAGTCTAGATGAAGAGTCTGAGGAAGAAAACGAAGGCAGTGATGGATACTTCTCAGATAAACTACCTTCTAACGAGGAGTTTTATTTATTTATTTTTTTGGTTTTCTTCTGTGTAATCTTTTTTTTAGATAATAAAATGCTATATTTCTCCATTTAGTTTCAAAAAGCCAAAAAAATACTACAAAAGGTTATTGCTTACAAAACGCCAAAATTATAAAAAAATACCATTCCTGTTTAATATTTTCTCTGTTATTGTATTTTGTCATCTTGGTTTACATAACGCCAATAAAAAAACGCCAAACTTGGAAGATGGGATGTCTATCACCCTAAAACTGATAAAGCTGAACAAAACAGTAGATACACACAGTAACTGAAAAGACGGTTACTTTATTACTATCATTTATTATAATAAAAATCCTCCTAAACTACGCGCCAAAAACATTCTATAAGAGAGAGGTCTCTACACAATGAATTGATCACACCAAGAAAACAAACGCCATGTTTCCTATAAACCACTCACTTTAAACGCCAAAAAATAGTTAAAAAAACCACAGATGACAAAGCTCGTTTCTTCTATATCCACTATTGTTCTGCATGAAGTTTCACTGAATGGATTTTTCTCTGAGGTGGGTATCTCTATAAGCTTTTGCTGAATGAGATTGACAAATATTCAAGAAAAAGATACTAATGAAAGTGATATGTCATCATGTGAGCTTTGTTCTTGATGAATATATGCATGGCATGAAGGGATCAATACCAGTGTAAAATCCTATTTTGGACTCCTTTATTATAAATAGCATTCAAGCAGGAGTTGATCTTCAATGACGTGTCACCAAACAAGAATATCACACCAAAACACATGATGCCACTAAATAAGCTTCGTCTAAAAAGACGGGCGTTATGTAGGAAAATTGACATCTAACTAAGGTATTCAAAGGTTCAAAACATCAAAACAAATTCAAGAAGAAGAGGTTGATGACAGTGAAGATTTGGACGAGAAATTAGATTAGCATTTTTATTTTTTTTCAGTTTCTATAGTTTTGTTATCTAATTATCTGTTGTTTGTTATCTAATTCTCTACTAATAAAATACATTATTATATAAAACGCTAAAAACTACAAACATCAAAACCCTAATAGTATTAAAACTGTGAGAACGGATGCTGGCAAAGCACCTTATTACTATATAAAACACCAAAAAAATGTATTATTAAAAACACCAATAATTGACTAAACGCCATTAAAAACATTTAGTCTTATTGTAATCTTATGAAAATATTAATGAATCGTAATTAGTTATATTAACAACGCCACGAACGCCAAAAAATTGACCTGGGAAATGCGATAACGCCAAAAAATTATCTATATGACACGAAAACAATTAATTCAACGTGACAGGTCCAAGAAACAATAAAACGCCAAGTAGTTAATGAATATAACTAACGCCAAAATATCTTAGACGTTAAAAAATGAAGCAGCATGTTACGCGAAATTGGGAAATAAAGAAGATCGAAAAGACAAAAAAGCCCTCACGCCCTAATCATATCCCGCGCCATGTGTTGGGCCAGGATGCGTTCTCACCGTTCTCACACTTTAGTGCGTTTTCTCCTGATCCCGTTTATATATATATATATATATATATATATATATATATATATATATATATATATATATATATATATATATATATATATATATATATATATATATATATATATATATATATATATATATATATATATATATATAGTGTTTATAATGGCAAAATTGTAAATAGTGTTTACTATTAAAATAATTAATTTTCTATATTAAGGGTATAAAGGTAAATTTAACATTTTTAAATTCAAAAACCCACATGCAATGTACATGCAAGTTCCCCGTCTTTTTTAAATGTCAATAACTTTTAATAGGTAACTTTTTAAAAAAAAAATTACATCATAAAAACGAGTGTTTTTTTTTTAATCTTTAATATGAGTAACATATTAAAGATGAATGGGTATTTTGTTACACCAAGATGCCGTTGAGATGAAAATGACAAAAAATCACAAAAGTGAAGAGTAATATGGTACGAAAAAAGTTGTTTTGGATGAAACTGGTAAACACACCCAAACCTCAAGGACGATTTTGACAATTTACTCTTAATATAGTATATAACTATTTAAATTGAATAATTTTCAAACTAGATCGTCAATTAGAATAAAGTGGTATGTAAATGGGCGATAAGTTGCGCCGCAAGTTCGCAACCCCTAATATATCAAAACTGATCCTCGTAAAAATAAAGCCTGGGTCCTTTAAGGGTCAAAAATTACAATACATGACCATGTTAAGAAATTCCATAACCTACTAGGTTAGAAAACAAATTGTATTAAAAGCAGTTACCTCCTACTATACGTTTAACATGAAAAAGTTAATCATTAAAATATAACTTAGCATATATTTGTTACATTTAGGTCACTTAGTTTTAACATATATGAAAAAAAAGAAACCCACAACAGTGACTATTACAAGAATTTGAGTTGTTTTCTTACTTGGGGAACTAGAGTTTGAGTTGTTTTTTACTTGTTAGATAAAGGTTTAGTATAACATTAACAAAACTGATTTATGTTAGATAAAATAGTCTCTTTTCTTGTTTTTTTAACGGCCAACAAATCAATCCCGAACACTTTCTAGGTACCCACTGGACAAACGGAATACTCTGAGAGTAACCCGAGTCCACCACCAATTCCGGGAAACCCCGGTAACCCACCCGTCCGTAAACACGACAATGAAATTACCGGTAAAACCTGTTTGGCTCAAGGATCCAACACAGGTTTCCCTGGGTCTACGATGCGTACCGATGAACCGGTTTATACCCAAGTTCAGTTTTGAGTTTTAACGAGGATGAACCGGTTTCTCAAACACAAGTTTACTTGTTATGTATGTTACTTATCTTACGTAAATTTAGAGGGTGTTTGGGATTACTTTTTGAAGTGATTATTTGATTATTGCATTTGTAAAACATAAATAATCTAAAAAAGTGTTTGGATGAAAAAATGATTATCTGCCTCCAAAACGCAAGTTTGGAGAAACATGTACCTACATGCTTTTTCAAAACGCAGTTTTGAAAACGCAAAATCTATTTTAAAATATCTATTTTGAAAACGCAACACCAAACACCTCTTAGTATATTATGATTATTGGTAGCTAAAACTTCTTATTTTATAGTGTTTCCTATAAAGATAGTTAGGTTCTTGTTGGTGAGGATAATGATGAAAGTGAATTTCATATTTTTTAAGCCATAGTGAACTTGCATTCAACTCTCTCATGCCATAAACGTATTGTAGACTTTTATTTAAAAACTTTGTTGGAAAATTGATTTTTTATAATGAAATTAGAGCATTCACATCCATTCCATCATATTTTTGCCCTAAATTACACTAAAAAACACTATATTTTCTCTCTCCTTTTCAATTAAATAATATTTTTTATACCTTTATTATTACATTTTCTCTCTTATCCACTCACAACCACTTTCAAAATATATTAAAAAGTTATAGGGGTTGGACAATGTACCCCCAAATATACAGATGGACAGTAACATTTTTCTCTCCTCCACTCACAACCACTTTTTATACTCTTTATATTATAAAAACTCTACACATATAATTTGATGACATGAATGTGAATGCTCTTGTATAGTTTTAGATGAGTTTTTGAGTTAAAGTTATATTTTTATGCAATTAAAGGGTCGACTAGTCACCTGGTTAAATCATACGAGACAGCTAATTGACCAATTTCTAAACCCAACCCAATACAATATAGAAACCGGTTTTTAAAAGATTGTGTTATACACACATGATTACTAAACGTTCAATTACTTTGTTATTATAAACACAGGATTTTTTTATGATCTAGGATATCTTTTGTTGTCGATGTGTCATACGTGTTGTGTTTTGTATAAGACAAAAGGCAAATTCACCTAAAACCATTGGTCTGATAACTACCATATTTTATACGAAATACACACAAGCACAAGCATGCACATATATAGATTCTCATTCAGAAATAGAACCATCATCGAAAACACTTGAAAAAATTTAGACCTCGAATGATAAAAAAATCTGGGCCCAAAACAGTGGTTGGGGAAATGAATTAAAAAAAACAAACCCTTGATAGTGGAGTTAAAACTTGAACTTGAGACCTTTACATTATCTTGAGATGGTTTTTCCATTCTACACCAACACTTTTTTTGCATAATGTGTAAATGCATATATTAAATATACAATTAAGTATATATATAAAAGCTCATAGAAACCTTTCGGGCCCTTTAAAAATTTGGGGCTCGAGCGACGGCACGGGTTGGCCGGCGCAACCGGCCCTGTTCACAAACATATACATGTTACAACTAGGGGTGTGCAAAAAACCAAATTAACCGACCCATAACCGAATTAACTGACAAATCGAACTGAAAACACCGAACCAAATAAAAAACCGGTGGGCCAGATAATGTTTTTTTTTAAATCAAAGGTAGCGGGCCGGTTATGGTTATCAATGTTTACATACTCACCATAACCGAACCGAACCGAACAAAACTCGTATGTAGTAAATCTTTATTGGATTTAGGACTTTTCACCATTTTTTATATATTTGATGTTTTTGATTGAACGTTTTTAGTATTTGTGGGTAATTTCATATAGTTTTGGTATAGATTATATGTATTTTTTAATATTATTTAATATACTAATATATACAAATATGTAATAACAATTTATTCCATATTCAAAAAAAAAAAAAAATTGAGCTAGTTTTAGCTAGTCTTAAATTCACTATTAACCACCCACAACCAACCCGCTATAACCATCAAACCATTACTGATTGCTTATGATTATGGTTATCCATTAACCAACATCGGCAATTATCATTAAGGTTTTAGGCCAAAACCGACTCATACACACTATTTACAACCCACACACAACAATGCATGATTAGGGCTTGAATTTGGGTGTCTAGGTCTTAGAAATATATAAGGGTGGAATTAATAGACATATAACGGGCCATGACGGGGAAAATTTAGTATAATCTATTTTGTTAAATAGATCACAAAATTTAGTATTTTAGTTATTTTTAACATGAATATAGTATTGCTATACCTTCTGTTATTTATAAAATCGAGTTTTATTAAAAAAAAAAAACATCGACATGTTATGCGTATAACATGCCTAGTAATATACATATATTGCACTATACACATAGCTTAAATCAATCTCATATACTTTTCAATATGTCATAGACTTTAAAGACGCGTGTCGCTTCCTAATGGCTTAAAATAAGAGCATTTTCTTACATCCTAACCAAAAAAATTAATAAATAAACAAAGAAACCAAATTATTGTCCTGTAACATGAACCCTTTAAGGTGACTATAAATTCTCTAATGAAATAGAACACCAACCCGACCTCCATTTTCTTTTCTTAATTAAATGTGAGGGAATTTTTCATCATTTCATATAATAATAATTACCAACCATTGCAAAGGGTGATGATGGAATTTCATTATTACTACTGCCCTTAAGTGCATTTAACCCTACACGTGACCCCTATGTTTCATAATAAAAGCCCATCCATCAAACATTATCCTTTTTTACACATCTTTAATCCCCCTTTTTCTCATTTTTATAATATTTGTTTAGTCATTTTAATTAATAAGCAAGTAATTGCAACACCTTTTAACTATTTATCTCAATCATAAAAAATATTTTGGAATTTTATAATTATTATTAGCAATGTAGAGTCCATAATACCTTATGATTGTCCACGTGGATATATCATTATTATTTTTTTCAAGATTCACATTTCATATACTTTCAGTCTCAGAATCATATCTTTTCCTTACCCTCTTAATCAACATATTCTTTTGGTTTCCACTTGAGTCTTGATTTGAATAATTGAAAAAATTCAGAGATTTATTTATTTTATACACAAAAAAAAAAAAAAATCAACTTCACGTCTAGTTTTAGTATTAATCAGAAAATTTTAATTGCTTATCACATACCATTTTGTTTTACATTCACTTAAACTAGTTTACCAATAGTGTCTTTAGTTTGCTATGACATTATACCCCCTTATTAATAATAAAAAAATGTTACCAGTTGAAAAGTCAACATCCATCCATCCGGCTCTGTTAGAATATCCGAATGCACACAAACAAACGTCTAGACATGCCCTCCAATGGGATCCATCCACCGCCTAAACGTCCGAAATCTCCCGTTAGAGGTGATGTAATCTGCCCATAACATTATAGCCTAGTTGCATTCTGAGGGTGGGATAAGGCTTAAGGACCATTAGATCCTCGGTTTGATTCTCACAAGGGGGTTTTCCAAGATTTATTGGGTTTCTGTTTACTCCTGAATTGGTGTACATGCATTATTGCCTACTCGAGATGGATATGATCGGATGATTCCGCTGGTGGCACAATGATACTCTAATGGTCCATCAGTGATCCAAATTTACCGTTCAAAAAAGGTGATGTAGTGCAATATATTAAATTTACTATCAACTCTATACAATTTTATAATTAGTGCCACTGCCGGCTCATATTATCTCTTCTCATTTCCATAAACCGGCCCAACCCAGTCTATGGACTAATCGCATAAAGTCGGCCCAAACCTTCAAAAATATTGGCACTTCAAGAGTTCAAGTAATTACAATATGAAATATGAATTAGTTTTCTGTGTGTTATTCACTGATTTGCCATGCGTATTATCAGCTTGAATATATTTTTTTTTACTGAATTACGAATTCATTAAAATAACCGTTGGTTTAATTTTGGTTTTACTAATAACCAAAAAAATGTATGGCATGTAGTGGTGGACCCAGAATTTTTTTCATGGGGTGCGAAAATTTTTAGGGGTCATTTGGTTATCGTTATATAAAAAAAAATCGATCCGGATTGGGTCGGCTCGAAGCAAAGTATTAGATAATATAGATGATTTAAACGAGACACATAGATTAAATTCACTAGGGTATAATAACCATCTTTTAACAATCCACCATAAATAAATAAACAAGATCAGCAAATAAAAAAAAAACAAATTATAAAGAAAACAAACTTAAAATGAGAAATTAAGAAAAACAGAAACCTTCTTTTGTGTTATTATTATATATTTTAAATTTGACTAAAAATTCTGAAAAGAAAACGTGTTAGTGCACATTACACACCACTCAACCTTTTGCAACTAAGTTTTAAAAGATTGGTAGAATTACAAAAATACCCTTTAATAGAAAAGCATATTAACATAACAGATCTATCATCTTCTCCAACATGGCTGAACGGTCTGTACGCAAACTAGTCGGAAAAATAGTTGGATTTTCAAAAGTTTATCAAAATTAGGTATCTTCTTAGAGGTTGGTTTCAAAAGTTCAACTCAAGGGTGCGATCACAAAGTTTTATAGGGTTTGTGGGCAACTTCGGAGACACGGTTTAGGGGCATATCCTCTAGTTAGGATTTTGCTACAGGGGTCTCACTTCAACGTGCGGCCCCCTCGGTGGAAAATTCTAATTTTGAATTAAGTTTGCATGAAAACTGATCAACAGTAGTAATCGAAGATCAATAGCATCTTAGTCTAGCAGTGGTAAATGTTTGTGCATTTGTTGAAAGCGGTCATCACTTGCAACTAGACAGTCAATGGTAACTTGGTTGACATTGATGGAGCGTTACCCACAAATACAATTGATGTAGTTGCTAGCAGATGTAACCTCCAACTGTTAACCACAACTGGAATGTGGCGATGGTTTGACACGTATATAAAATGATCATCATCTCATCCTTTCAACATATGAATTAACCCTTCGATGATTTTCACAGAGAAGAACTTCTTGTTTTCGAGAAAACACATTTTGTCTTATCCAATTATTTATTTCAACCACGTAATATTTAATCTGAAAGTCATACGAAATCAAAAACCTACAAGTATAGCTCACGAACCTTTCGTTGAATGTCTGGTTCATTAGCTAGTATGTGATATTGTAATGGAGTTATTTTTTCATATTAGAAGAAAATCGTGCATTGTGTTGTTTAGGTCATACTATTGAATTTCTTGCTCCCAAAGGCCAAAAAGTCAGTTGTTTATGTTAAAATTGAAATATCCTGACTGTTATGTAATTCTTCTAAATAATAAAAAGTTATTGATGGTGTAAATTTACAAGTGTTGTATATAGGGGTGCACAATCTACATTTTGTAAAGGAGTAGAAGTCAAGAGACTTTATGATAGAACCCAAATAGAATAGAAGGAAAATATCTCAAAGAAAGTAGCTTTTGTAGAGTATAATCATTTTCCTTTGTAAGTAGCTGATTACCATGTTATTTTTTGAACAACAAACACACAAATCCCTTGAAAATTACTTCTAAAATCAGCCTAATGCCCACTTTGTGAGAATTGAACCTCACCACTTTGATGGAGGATAAAACTTGATGTCACTAGACCAAGAGGCCATTATGACAATAGTTACCATATTTCTATATCTTGAAAGTTTAGCAGGGTTAGAATTCAAAACTTAAATTTTGGTTTTTGAGATAAATTGTGGCATCCAAGTAATGTTAGTGTAGTTCCTAACATGTTAGAAATGTATTACCATGAACATCCATGTTTATGCATATAAGGGTTCTTTGTGGATTTTGTTTAAGTTTTACTATGAGTGAGATTATGAAACTGTGTTATATATACTAAGATTTTCTAACAATTGATAATAATCACCATGAGCTAGATTTTATTAATATTAAGCATGTTAAACATTTGTATTCTTTGGATGTTTTAAAATTTTTGACAAACTTTGCATTCGATTCCTTTTCAATTTTATCAACCTATTGATTAAAATTTTCTCCTTTTAACAAAATCAATTTTTGATACATTCTTTGATTTATCTTTTGACTTTGTTTGATTATCACAATTTTGAAAAATTTTTAAGCACTTCAAAAATCTTTTCATTTATCAAACTCTTAAAATCATTAACTTTAATCTCATTTTTTAAACTTGCATCACTTCTCTTTGAGTGTACTGAATCAGATTCAGCTTCGGAGTCAGTCTCTGAAACTTCTTCAGGATGAACTACCAATGGAGTTTTTGGAACAAAATCAACAAATTCGGTATTAGTAGAAGGCATAGGAGCATAATCATGGTTGAAAGGTGGAGCTATCTTCTTGTAACCAACTCCAAACATTTCATTTTCCGAATCCTTAACACGTGGACTATTTATGCAATGGTCTAACACTTGTGACGAATTTTCAAAATTTTCAATTTTACGCTGAAGTTCTAAAATCAAGTTGTCTTGTTCAAGAATAATTTTACTCTTTTCCAAAACTGCATTTTGATTAATTTCTAATTAAGCTATTAAATCTTGATTTTTAACTATAGACAGAGCCAACCTTTTCTAAAATTCGGAAATATCTTTCTTTAACGCAACCACTTTAACCCTATATTCTTCATTCGAGACGGATAAAGCTGCCAAAGTTTCTCTAGATTTCTCAAAATTAGTAATCAAGTTACTGTTGTGGAGAGCATATCTATTAATCTTTGCTAAAAACTCAACACATCGAGGACACCGTTTATCTATAGAGATAGAATTTACCTCAATGTCTGCCATAAGTGCGTTCTCTTGAATCCTGTTAGAATTAGTTTGCCTTTTCAACTCTTAGTTTGTAAACCTTTGCACTTGTTCGAAATATTGAACTCAAATCTTTCAGACTCTTCACTTTTTCTTGTATTTTCAACTTTCTTCAACAAAGAATTAGTCTCTTCTTTTTTCTTTTCTTCAACCTCATCAGTCTTGTTCAAATCCATCTTCACTTTCAAAACCTCTACAACCACAGTGAGCTCTTCAATACTCTCAGCTTCAAAATCAATACCTATGTTTTCATCCTCTACAGTTGTAACATCCCGAAAATGCGAGTTCATAAATTTGCAATTTGATTGCGATTAAACTAGTAAATAAACTAACTAGGAATGACACTAACCAAGTTAGTTGGTCACTTATAAGTAGTTAGGAGTTAAAAAAAATAAAGAATGAAAAATGAGGGACTAAAAGTGTCTAAATGAAAACTATTTTAATAAAAATAACAAAGTTAAAACACAAACACACTTGTCTGTGTGTTGTGGAGATCGACCAGGAGACAGGGGCGACCCCAAGCTCCATCAAAACCCTAGTTCATCACAAAACTCACAAATTGAGGGCTTAAACCAAGCCAAAGTCGAAAATCGAGCATAGATTAGTGATCCTTATTGCAAGGGGATTACCAGGTATGTAAAATTTGATGAAAATTCCCCAACTTGAAATTCTCACAAATTCGGGAAATCTGAAATTTATGGTTGCATGTTGGTTTTATGATGGATTAGGAACAATATAGTGTCTAGGGACAAACCCTAGACAAATACAAGTTGAAATCATGTGAATTTTTAGTGAAATCTATGAACACCATTGTAGGTGATTAGTGGGTTATGTATAATTTGATAAACACAAGGAAATTGGGTGTTGTTCTAGTGTAATTTGACAATTTTGAAGTGATTTCAGAATTTTAGAAGCTAACAATTATGTAAAATGGGTTGATTGATGGGAAATTCGGGCTAAATGATAAGCTAGGGATTTGCTATATAATCATGTAAAAATCTGCCCTTAAAGTGTTTGTGAAAATGTCTCAAAGAAGGCTTAAAAACTGAAATTCAAAGTTGAAACGCATAATTATGATGTTTCGGTTTACTACACGATATATGGTTTAAAGAGAGTTCTAAACATGTTATAAATGAACTCTATAGGAAAGGACGCAGGAGCGTCAAACGGACAAGCAGGTGGCGAATTGCGTTTGAAAGGCTTACTTTGAAGGTACGTAACTTGACTTGTTACATTGGGTAAATCTTAATAACTAGCATACGTGTAGTTGAATCGTAGAACAAAGGTTGAGTTGATCTAAAGTGATGATGTTCGCTATACTGAATAATAAGACAAGATATGGTTAGAACTTGTTGGTGGTCATCATAATGGAGGATTCCGTAAGATGAGCCAAACGGGTCGAATAATCAAATAATGTGTGGCAATGCTTCGTATTATAGTTAATTGGTCTTTTGTTATTGTTGATAAAAGACATAATAGAATACGAGAATTTAACATGTGGGCTGTTAGAATGAGAAATCCGAGAAATTGGTTTGGGCAAAACAACCAAATCAGTCAAAACATATATTTGCAGAGGCTACCGTAAGTAACGGTATCCACCGTAACTTACGGTAGAGGCCAAAAGCCTTACGGTGGATTCTTCCTGATTTACGGTGAACCAGAATTGTCAAGTGACTACCGTAACTTACGGTAGGCACCGTAAGTTACGGTAGAGCCTGGAAATTTTTTGTAAATTTTGCATATTATAGCTAATAGAACCCGCTTTGATCGTAGTTTCGATTATGTAACATTTCTAAGTACTCTAATACTAATGTTTAAAGTAAACATTTCAGTTTCTAGGTGTTCAAGGAATACGGATGGCGGTCAAGCAAGTTTTCAAAGAACCGAACACGAACTTTTGAAGCTTCCGCATAAATTAACTTTGTTTAGACAATGTTTATGATGTAACAAATTTGCTAAATAACTTATGAATGTTTGAATTAGTCGGTAGTTGACTAATGGTTGTTGCCTTAGAACTTTACTTGTGGAACTTGTGTTTTAAATGGGATATCTTTTATATAAAATCTTAGGAGTTATTGTTAAATTCGTGTAGTAATTAAGAGGAGTAATTAAGATGGGTGTTACAAGTTGGTAATCAGAGCTTAAGGTTGTCAACAAAGTGTTCGGTTCAAGCTTGATCGATCGTCCGGTAAGGAATTAACTTATTATGTTAGTAGATTATACCATGTGTAAGAAACGAGATGTGAATTGATGTGCATGGGAAGAGTATGTAAATTCACTCTAACCTGGAAAGTGCACTAAAAGTGAACGGTTAAAGCAAGTAAGGAACTTGGCTAAACCGAAGCAAATAAAGTTATGTTACAAATGAAATGTTTAACGTTTAATGTAAACATTTCAGTTTCAAGATGTCGGAAAGAAATGATGATGATCCAGTGCAGAGAAGCACTGAACAAATGAAAGAGATTATTGCCGAAGAAGTGGGGAAGGCAATTGAAGGTAGTCTATCCGGGTTTATAGACAAAATACAAAACACGGTGGTATCATTAGTTGAAGAACGGGTCAAAAGGTTGGAAGATAGTGTCAACCTAATAAAAGAAAAATCGGGAGAACGCAAAGGGTGTTCGTACAAGGAATTCATGGCGTGTAAACCGCCAATCTACAACGGGGAGGTTGACCCGATAATTTGCCAAAGATGGTTGGGCGACATTGAAGGGGTGTTTGAAAGGACCCATTGTGATGAAAGCGACTTTGTTGCTTACGGAACGGGTCAGTTGAGAAGTCAAGCCAAAGATTGGTGGGACAACAAAAAGAATGAAATAGGAGCCGAAGCGGCGGAAACCATGACATGGGAGGAGTTTAAGACGCCGTTTCTTAAACATCATAGCCTCAAGGCGGTTATTAACAAAATCAAGGAAGAGTTCATGCAACTTAGGCACAAGGGCGAGACCATAGACAAGATTACGGCGATGTTTATGGATAAGATGAAGTTTAGTAGTGAGTTGGTAACGAATGAAGAACAGAAAATATACTACTACTATAACATGTTGAGCGCTGAATATAGGGAGTTTATGACTCCTTCAAAATACGAGACCCTTACCGAAATCATAAACGTTGCTCGGGAACGAGAAATTGAGTTGAAGAAACAAGTTGAAAGGGGTGAGCGAAGGGCACAAGATGTGAACCCAAGCCCTACAAAGAAAGCCCGAACTGGAGAGTTGGGAAAGAAAGCAGATGTTAAAGGCGGGTCGCCAAGTTGTAAGGTGTGTGGAAAAGGGCAAAAAGGTAAGTGCCGCTTCAAAGACAAGCCGTGTCCAATATGTGGGAAGACGGGGCACACCGCATCGATATGCCCCAGAAAGGTTTCCGTCTGTTACAAATGTTATCAACCCGGCCACAAAAAGTCCGAATGCCCCGAATTGGTTGGGAAGAGAGACACAAAAGAGTCTCCAACGGAAGCTCCAAAGGAAAGGCTAGGTCCTTTCAACTTGCTGCGGCTGAAGCAAAGACAGAACCCGATGTGGTCTCAGGTATATTCATGAATAACTCGATTCCTGCATGTGTATTGTTTGATACGGGTGCGAATAAATCCTTCATTTCGCATGAATTTATTCGACATCCTTCATTTGTATTGACAAAGTTATCTATGCCCTTAGAAGTTGAAATAGGGGACAACAAAAGCTTCATAGTTTGTGATATTTGTCGAAGTTGTAAATTAAACATTGATGATGAAGAATACTTAATAGACCTAATCCCGATGTCAATGGGGGAATTTCAAGTAGTTGTTGGGATGGATTGGCTGTCTCAGCACCACGCGAAGGTCGTGTGTTTCCGTAAGGAAATAAAGCTAACATCTCCTAGCGGAAAGCACGTTACAATTTATGGCGAAAAGGGAGGCAATCCTATAATATGCTCAATGATGAAAGCTCACAAGCTCATGAAGCATAGATGTAAAGCGTTTATGATATACGCAAATGAGCCCGAGAAAGAACTACCGAAGATTGGAGACGTACCCGTGGTATGTGATTTTGAAGACATATTTCCGGACGATTTACCGGGAATGCCGCCCGAGCGAGAGGTGGAGTTCAGAATTGAATTGATTTCGGGCGCAAAACCCGTAGCTAAAGCGCCATACCGACTCGCGCCGTCGGAATTACAAGAGTTGATATCACAGATTCAAGACCTGCTTGACAAAGGATTCATAAGGCCGAGTGTGTCTCCTTAGGGCGCACCTGTATTGTTCGTGAAAAAGAAAGACGGAAGCATGCACATATGTATCTTTTACCGGGAGTTAAACAAACTCACGGTAAAGAACCGATACCCGCTTTTGAGAATAGATGATCTATTCGACCAGTTACAGGGTGCGAGTTGGTTTTCAAAGATTGACCTTAGATCGGGGTATCACCAATTAGCGGTCAAGGAGGAAGATGTGCCGAAAACGGCTTTTCGTACGCGATACGGACATTACGAGTTCCTCGTGATGTCATTTGGGCTGACAAATGCACCCGCGGCTTTCATGGACCTCATGAACCGGGTTTGCAAACCAATGCTAGACAAATCGGTCATCGTGTTCATCAATGATATTTTGGTATATTCGAATAGTGAAGCTGAGCATGCACACCACTTACAAGAGGTGTTAGAAATACTTAGACGAGAAAGATTGTATGCAAAATTTTCTAAGTGCGCCTTTTGGTTACGAGATGTGCAATTCCTCGGCCACATCATAAGTGCCGATGGAGTGTTGTTAGATCCGTCAAAGATTGAGGCCGTGTCAAAATGGAATCCCCCGAAGAACCCTTCGGAAATTAGAAGTTTCCTAGGACTTGCGAGGTACTACAGGAGATTCATTCAATATTTCTCCAAGATCGCGTCACCGCTAACAAAATTAACCCGGAAAGAGGAGAAATTCATTTGGGGTGTTGAACAAGAAAGGGCGTTCAGACGCTAAAAGAGAAGTTAACTCAAGCTCCGGTATTAACGTTGCCAGACGGAGTTGAAGACTTAGTGGTTTACTCAGATGCTTCATTGTCAGGGCTCGGATGTGTTCTGATGCAACGGGGCAAAGTTATAGCTTATGCCTCGAGACAATTGAAGATACATGAGAAGAAATATCCCACGCACGATCTTGAATTGGCTGCGGTGGTATTTGTGTTAAAAATATGGAGGCACTATTTATATGGGGTAAAGTGCACCATATTCACCGATCACAAAATCTTAAAATACTTCTTCGATCAGAAGGAGTTAAATATGCGTCAGAGACGATGGTTGGAAACGGTGAAGGATTTTGATTGCGAAATACACTACCACCCCGGAAAGGCAAATGTGGTGGCGGATGCTTTGAGCAGTAAAGCGAACTATGTCCCAATATGAGTAAGATTAATGCAACTTGTGGTGACCTCGGGTTTACTTGAACGTATCCGAGAGGCGCAAGTAGAAGCAGTGAAAGAGGAGAACTGGAAAAAGGAAAGGATTGTTGGCCAAGTTAAAGATCTCGAAGTAGGCAATCACGGTTTGAAAACACGTTTCAGTAGAATTTGGGTTCCTAACACATGTGGAGTTAAAAAGCTTCTACTAGATAAAGCTCACAAGTCCCGTTATTCCATCCATCCGGGGGCGACCAAGATGTATAATGATTTAAAATAAAACTATTGGTGGCCCGGGATGAAAAGAGATATTGTGAAATGTGCGGAGAAGTGTTTGACCTGCTTGCAAGTTAAAGCGGAGCACCAGAAGCCATATGGTAAGTTGCAACCATTGGACATCCCAGTTTGGAAATGGGAACAAATCACCATAGATTTGTTGACCAAATTGCCCAAAACCAACCGCGGGTTTGATGCTATATGGGTAGTCGTAGATAGATTGACGAAAAATGCTCACTTCATTCCGATTCGTGAGACTTATACATCTGAGAAGATGTCGGAGGTGTACACCAATGAAATCATAGCACGTCATGGGGTATCGATATCCATTGTGTCGGACAGAGATACTCGGTTTACTTCAAATTTTTGGCGTGAATTCCAAGAACAAATGGGAACTAAACTATTCATTAGCACCGCTTACCATCCGCAAACTGATGGGCAGAGTGAAAGAACAATACAAACATTGGAGGATATGCTGCGGGCTTGCATTATTGACTTCGGGGGTAGTTGGGATGTCTATCTACCCTTGGTCGAATTTTCATATAACAATAGCTATCACGTGAGCATTAGAATGGCCCCGTATGAAATGTTATATGGTAGAAAATGTCGAACCCCGGTATGTTGGGGAGAAGTGGGTCCACGAGGACTAGCACCTACTGATATAATCCGAACTACGAATGAGAAGATCGACATGGTCCGAACTCACCTAAAAGCGGCTCAGGATCGACAAAAGTCGTATGCGGATAAACGAAGGAGACCGATTGAATTTCAAGTGGGCGATAGAGTAATGCTGAAAGTATCGCCGTGGAAGGGAATAATACGATTCAGAAAAAGAGGAAAGTTGAGCCCAAGATTTATTGGGCCATTTAAAATCATCGAGCGGATTGGAAAGGTGGCTTATCACCTTGAGCTACCAGAAGAATTGAGTGGAATACATGGCACGTTTCACGTGTCGCAATTGCGGAAGTGTCTAGCGGACGAAACAGCTTATATCCATTACGATGATATCGAATTGAATAATAGCCTGAATTATGCGGTGAGACCAGTGGAGATTTTAGATCGAAAGGTCAAGCACTTACGAAGTAAAAAAAAATCAATCAAGTCAAGATCAAGTAGGAGCATAGGAAAGGCTCGGACACTACGTGGGAGTCCGAAGAGAAGATGCGACGTCTTTACCCTACTTTATTTGGTACGTACTTTGGTTTCGGGGACGAAACCCTTTTAAGGGGGGGTGGACTTGTAACATCCCGTAAATGCGAGTTCATAAATTTGCAATTTGATTGCGATTAAACTAGTAAATAAACTAACTAGGAATGACACTAACCAAGTTAGTTGGTCACTTATAAGTAGTTAGGTGTTAAAACAAATAAAGAATGAAAAATGAGGGACTAAAAGTGTCTAAATGAAAACTATTTTAATAAAAATAACAAAGTTAAAACACAAACACACTTGTCTGTGTGTTGTGGAGATCGACCAGGAGACAGGGGCGACCCCAAGCTCCATCAAAACCCTAGTTCATCACAAAACTCACATATTGAGGGCTTAAACCAAGTCAAAGTCGAAAATCGAGCATAGATTAGTGATCCTTATTGCAAGGGGATTACCAGGTATGTAAAACTTGATGAAAATTCCCCAACTTGAAATTCTCATAAATTCGGGAAATCTGAAATTTATGGTTGCATGTTGGTTTTATGATGGATTAGGAACAATATAGTGTCTAGGGACAAACCCTAGACAAATACAAGTTGAAATCATGTGAATTTTTAGTGAAATCTATGAACACCATTGTAGGTGATTAGTGGGTTATGTATAATTTGATAAACACTAGGAAATTGGGTGTTGTTCTAGTGTAATTTGACAATTTTGAAGTGATTTCAGAATTTTAGAAGCTAACAATTATGTAAAATGGGTTGATTGATCGGAAATTCGGGCTAAATGATAAGCTAGGGATTTGCTATATAATCATGTAAAAATTTGCCCTTAAAATGTTTGTGAAAATGCCTCAAAGAAGGTTTAAAAACTGAAATTCAAAGTTGAAACGCATAATTATGATGTTTCGGTTTACTACGCGATAAATGGTTTAAAGGGAGTTCTAAGCATGTTATAAATGAACTCTATAGGAAAGGACGCAGGAGCGTCAAGCGGACAAGCAGGTGGCGAATTGCGTTTGAAAGGCTTACTTTGAAGGTACGTAACTTGACTTGTTATATTGGGTAAATTTTAATAACTAGCATACGTGTAGTTGAATCGTAGAACAAAGGTTGAGTTGATCTAAAGCGATGATGTTCGCTATACTGAATAATAAGACAAGATATGGTTAGAACTTGTTGGTGGTCATCATAATTGAGGATTCCGTAAGATGAGCCAAACGGGTCGAATAATCAATTAATGTGTGGCAATGCTTCGTATTATAGTTAATTGGTCTTTTATTATTGTTGATAAAAGACATAATAGAATACGAGAATTTAACATGTGGGCTGTTAGAATGAGAAATCCGAGAAATTGGTTTGGGCAAAACAACCAAATCAGTCAAAACATATATTTGCAGAGGCTACCGTAAGTTACGGTATCCACCGTAACTTACGGTAGAGGCCAAAAGCCTTACGGTGGATTCTTCCTGAATTACGGTGGACCAGAATTGTCAAGTGACTACCGTAACTTACGGTAGGCACTGTAAGTTACGGTAGAGCCTGGAATTTCTTTGTAAATTTTGCATATTATAGCTAATCGAACCCGCTTTGATCGTAGTTTTGATTATGTAACATTTCTAAGTACTCTAATACTAATGTTTAATGTAAACATTTCAGTTTCTAGGTGTTCAAGGAATACGGATGGCGGTCAAACAAGTTTTCAAAGAACCGAACACGAACTTTTGAAGCTTCCGCATAAATTAACTTTGTTTAGACAATGTTTATGATGTAACAAATTTGCTAAATAACTTATGAATGTTTGAATTAGTCGTTAGTTGACTAATGGTTGTTGCCTTAGAACTTTACTTTTGGAACTTGTGTTTTAAATGGGATATCTTTTATATAAAATCTTAGGAGTTATTGTTAAATTCGTGTAATAATTAAGAGGATTATTTAAGATGGGTGTTACAACAGTCTCTGCCATAAACGCCTGAGATACAATCGCACCAGCCATTTCTTCCATTGCGATTCCACAATCGTAAGGTTCAGACACAGATTGTAATGTTTGCACAACTAATGCATTACTAGTAGATGCAGTGACGATGGCTGCAGAACTATCACTAGCATTAGCATTTGTTAATGAGTATTTGAAGTGGTATTTTGATTCCTTTGATTTGGTCTTGTTGTATTTACATGAGATGTACCACTTTTTCTATTAGGACACTCCATTTTTGGTCTCTTACAGTCTCTTGCGAAATGTCCATAGATACCACAGTTATAACATTTCAATTTTGTCATATCTATACCCATTCTCGTCTTAGTTTGACCACCAATAAATCTTTTACCACTCTTTTGCACCAACGTTTTCGCCCTTCGGACCAATAAAGCCATATTAAGTTGAAGATTTAATTCGTCCATTTCATCTTGATCGATTTGATCAAAATACTCATCTAAATTGGAGGTCTCAACGAACTTCCCAAAGGCAAGATTTTCATAGGCAGTTATAAATGATGCTAATAAAACCATGTTCTCTTCAGTCAATTTTAAATAATGAGGGTCTAGACTTGGCACATTCAAGTTTTGTGTAGAAGTTCTTTATTTCACACTTGTAGATGCACTCCCTTGATTAACATTTGATGAAAAAGAAGACGTACTTCCACTAGAACTTAGATAAGCACTCGGGCTTGAAAGTTCTCTAAGTTCATTGTTTCCAGAAAACAAAGCAACTCCAGCACCAATATTTATCTCATTTCATTTGGCCTTATACAAAACCGGATCTTGTATTTTATCAAATGTTTCAGCTTGATCTTCCATACTCCAAGAGTATCCCTTTAACTTATGTACCTCTTGTTCTAATGTGAGCTTAGAATACAATGGATTTTCCTTAATCAAGGTTGTATACATGTTCCATTATTTGGGTAGACTATTAAAAGAATCAACCTTTTCAAATTCTAAATATATTCCGATTTGACTTCTATCAAGTCCACAAAGTAAATGATAGTATCTATTCACTAAGTCGTCATATGCTTCATTCTTCATGGCCTTGAAGACTACAAATTGTGTCTTTAAGAGATAGCGTCTTCTTTTCTTATACAACTCATTACCCTCGTATCTTTGAATCATGCAATCCTACAGCTCCTTTGAAGTACTTTTCTTCCTAAAAGTATGTAGGATTAATTATGGTATGGCCATAGTAATCATTGACAAAGCCCTTTCTTCAGCTTTATAAAGCTTCCTTGAATCTTCGGTTTAAGCTACATACGATACAACAGTAATCTCATGACTTGGTACATCACCATATCCTTTAGTAATACACAACCATATCTTCACATCCTTTGATTTAATAAAACGTTCAAATCGATCCTTCCATGCTGGATAATCCATATCGGGTTGAAGAATCGGTGGTTTATCACTACTACCCACTTCAGTATTATGCTTGATATTTTGTACCACTAGTGTTAAACTATTTGCCATTTTGAAAAACTTGAACAGTAGGTTTTTCTGTTAACACTTAGAAAATATTCCAAATCTTAGTAATTCGAAATCCACATACTATTATTGAATCCACAGACTATTACAAAACACAAAATACAGAACAATCAATACTCCTGAATAATCTTCAAACTCCGTACTATTGAAATTCAGAGCTATTATCAGAGAATAATAACCCGGATCACTTAACCTGAAAACCGACGAATAACGTATAACATGCAGACATTTGAATTAGTACCTTGGACCACCAAACACTCGGAACAGTACTTGTAAGGTTGCCTAACCACTCTAAACATGATCTATCATGAACAACGAATCACGTATAACATGCAGAAACTGTTATACATTCACATTGTGTAAGTAATCAATCAGAAAGAGTAGAAACAGAAGATTTCATCAAAATCGCAATTGTATACAAAAACAGAGAAAACACAGAGTTTTCTCAGATCTACAAATACCCAAAAGTTCTAAGGAATACAAGTTACACAAAGTATTTATACCTAACTTTGATACTATGGAAATAACACATGTTCCATAGTATCCATTCTAATAATACGGAACTAAACCAAACCAAAGAATGTTCCGAATTATATAAAGTAATTCAGAACTTACATAAATTCGGACTATTCAAATACATTGACATCTTATACAAAAGTTATAACTAAGACCATTTCACTTCTTAGGTTTATCGTATCCAACACTTCATCACTTTTAGTGCACTTACAAGTCCCGACAGGTTAGTTAGTTAAACGATTATTTTGCCGGTTTATGTTAAAAATACTACTTTAACGCGTAATTTTCATAAATAAATGTACGGATTTAATAAAATTCTGGGAATTTTTATATAAGACTTTACTAATATATATATTTTAGAAAACTATTTTCAGAATTTAAATCATTTTTCATATTTAATAATTCAGTTTTATAAATCTGATTAATTGTTAAATTGGCGATTAATATCACTGACTTCCAAAAATTCCAAAATATTTGCTAAAGTGTCAAAATACACCCAGAAACCCCCTGTAAAATTTTCTGATTTAATTGAGTTTCCGAAAAAAGATTTTCGGGTGTCGAAATGTCGATAAAACATGCCTTTTAAAATCATATCTAGGTTTAACCAATGAATCCCAAATATTTTGTGGATCGTTTTTATGCCAAATACAGCCTCTATGCAAAAATTTATGATTTATTGAATCCGTTTACTATTTTTCCCGAATTAACGCTATTAAATACCAATAAATTCACCATAAATTCTCAAATATTCCTAAAAATTGTCAAATTTTGCAGAGACTCTATTTTTACTGCATGTGATCACCTGTAAAAATTTCATGAGCTAACAATACCCACACCACAAGTTATGCTTAAACAAAGTTCTAGTGCCCCTTAATTCAGTTTTCGGCGTTATACCTTCCGATTCTCGATTCCTTAAGAAATTTTTATGCTTTCAAATTCTAAGTAAGACTAAGTACAATTCCTACATACCATATACAACACAAACATGTACACAACATCACAAATCAAGTCTTGCATATTATCTTTTTCGGTTAAGTTATTAACCACGCATTTCTTGCCGAACTATTGTGTTTTTAAATCCATAAGCACAATTTTTCATCATCAACCATCATGAATGGACTTTTTATACATATTAAGGATTTAAGCAGCCTCATGGCCAAAAGATTAGTTTTCGGATCAAAACAATTTCATTTTGTTAAACTTAAGTTTTAATCATAAAAAGGACTTAAAACACTTGTAAAACTCATATTACCTATGTTCTTGTGGGAAAAAAATTGAATTAGTTGAGAGTAAATATAAGGGAGGTTGTTTGAGAATTTTTGGCTTGCAAATAAAGAAAATGTAAAGTATGTGTATGGGTGCAGTCTGTTCGGGACTAGGAAGAAAAAAAGAGAGAGGCGGTTGTTTTCTTTACTAATATTATGTTTATTATAACTTTATAATTAATTCAGCTGCTTCACTCATTTTACTCTTGTAACTGTCCAAATATAGCATCTTATAAAATTATGAATATGTCGTTGACACAAGCTTATTTTTCTCTACGTTTTGACCTAAGTTTCGTTAAAAACTGAGTAGGGTCAAATATAATATATTTTATTATTATTATTATTATTATTATTATTATTATTATGAAATGGGCTCTTATACTACTAAATATTCGTCAATATGTTTTTCAATCACAACAAGCACTGTAACTCTAGGTTACCTTTTAATGCACCAAATTAACTAATCCACATCCTCAGAATCATATAAACCATGGTTGCTCACGTATCGAACCTTGGTAGTACTTATCGATTACAATTCTTATTTATTGATAAAGTTTCTTTGTTTACCGGGATTTTCACAAATGTTACAGTCTCCCCCAGTTAAAAGAATTTCGTCTGGAAATTAATATTAGGTCGTCTGCTTTATTAGCTCAAAAGAGTTCAATACCCGTACTTGGGTCAAGCACCAAGCGAATATATAATTCGCGTTCGTGTTAAGTTTAATGGATATGGGTGATGATACTTCTCGTTATGTTGTAGTCCTATGATCAGTTTGTCCACCATTTCTATGATTCTTCTATCATAATTGGAGTTTATCATTAACGTGCCCCTTTCTAATGGTACGATTATAACGTCATCAATAAGGTAGTTTTTCAAGTTCGAGACATAGAAAATGCCTTGAATAGCACTCAGTTCTTGTGGCTCATAACTTGTATGCAATCGGGCCTATGTTATCAATGACTTCATAAGGCTTCATGTATCTTTAGAGCTAACTTGCTAGGTTTCCTAAATCTTATGACTTCCTTTCAGGGCGATACTTTCAATAATACTTTATTTTTTACTGCAAACTATGAACATTTTCTACACTAATCCGAATAGCTCTTTTGTTGGTTCCGGACTAGCTTAAGTTTACTTTTGATCTTATAGTTGTTGTCAGTGATTCCTTGAACAAGTTAAGATCTAGTAATTTGTTTATCACTGACTTCTACCCAACATAAGTATGATCTATGTTTCTATCCATACAACGCCTCGAAGGGTGCAGCCTGAATGCTACTATAATAATTTTTATTGTATGAGAATTCAATTAGTGGAAAATGTTGATCACAGCTTCCTCTCAAGATCCAACACACAGACTCAGTATAATTTTTCTAACGTTTGGATGGTTCTTTCACATTGCCCATTGGTTTGAGGGTTATAAGCTATACTTAAATCAATTCAAGTTCCCAGTGTTTCCTTCAATCTTTACCTGAAGTGTGAAGTGAAACGACTATCCCGATCTGGGATTATAGCAATAGGTACTCCATGCCGGGCCACAATTTTGTTAGTGTACAGTTCTACAAGGTTCTCCATTTTGTAGTTAGTATGAATAGGTATGAAGTGTGCGGATGGGGTCAGCTTATCTAGGACTACCCAAATTGCATCATGGCCTCGAGGTGTCTTAGGAAAGTGGGTTACAAAACCCATCATGATTTGTTCCCACTACCATTGGGGAATTTCCGGTTGTTGTTACATTCCTGGTGGTTTTTGGTATTCAGCTTTGACTCGGGCACTAGTCAATTACTCACTAACATACGTAGCTACATCCTTCTTCATGCCTGGCCACAAGTAAAATTCTTTAAGGTCGTGGTACATTCTACCCGTATTCAAGGGAAATAGAACACGTAGAATTGTGTATTTCATCCATGACTAGTTCTCGTAGTTATAAAGAGTCCGGATTCTTATTCGATCCTTACAATAATATACTTGATCGATTTTGCTTTCAAAATTACCTTCATTCCCATGTAAGCCTTTGTTTGTCAATTGGGTTTCACTTAGTGCTTTTTCCTAGGCAACACAGATATGGTCTTTAAGACTTGTCTGTGCAATCATCCCTAAGGCTCTTACTTGGAGCGGTTTCACATGTTCTTTTTAACTCAGGGCGTCGGCTACCACGTTAGCCTTACCTGGGTGGTACCGAATCTCACAATCATAGTCATTTAAAAACTTCACCCATCCCCGTTGCCTCATGTTCAACATCTGTTGATCAAAGATGTGCTGCAAGCTCTTGTGGTCTGTGTAGATTGTGCACTTTGTACCATACAAATAATGTCGCTATCTCTTAAGTGCAAGAATGACTGCTCCCAGCTTTTAGTCATGGCTGGTATGATTCTTTTCATGTACCTTTAACTATCGGGAGGCATATGCAATAACTTTGTTCCTTTGCATCAATACACACCCCAAGCCCCTACCAGATGCATCACAATAAACTACAAAATTATCGGTTCCATCAGGGAGAGTGAGAATTGGAGCACTGCATAACTTTTGCTTAAATAATTGAAAAGTTGTTTCTTGTTCTTCTCCCCACTCAAACTTTCTATCCTTCTGAGTTAGGAGAGTTCCGGATTGGGCAATGCTAGATATGTTTTCAATCAAACACCGATAATAACCGGCCAAGCCCAGAAATTGACAAATTTCTATAGGCGATTGTCACACCCAAACCGATGGCGGAATCATCGGGGCGCGACACTAAGCGAAACAGATTGTCCAAGAGAATCCATAACACTGTTAATGACAATATATTAATCGTTAACGTCCCATACCATCAACATATAAAGTAAAAATAGTTATTACAGATATTGTTCTCAAAGACAAATAACAGCTCCGACAACTCAGATTTTATTTGTAGGTTTCTAGACCACCCTACTCGATTCATCAGAGCAAAGCATAACATCCTAAACACCTATCACATACGTTAAAATAAAGTCAATACACACAGTGTAAAGGTGAGTACACGAGTTTAATAGCATATAGCAAAAGCGTTTACGCTTAACCATCATGTAACACGTAGAAATGTGAAGCAAGTAAGCTATCGACAATGACATATGCAACCGACATGACTGCGAGTGTAGAATGCGCAACACATTATCACCTCTGTGACCATGTGAAGTAAGACCCTTAACAACCCCTGTCCACGACAGGTGCTGAGTCCAAACTATAGTACTATCGTTGCTAAGGTGTCAGGCAACAATCACTGTGTAAACATAACATACAAGCATTCATCGAAAACACGTAAAACATGCGAGAGCGGTTAGCGTTTAAAAGTGTTTGCGTTGTGTGTTGATGTGATTTGATATAGATAATGTATGTAACATCCAAAAGTGCGTTAAATGAAAAAGGGTTCGAGTATACTCACAGTTCGTCTTTAGCTAGTAAACACAGTACTTGGATTGAAGGGAGTGCAGGGAGATTAGCCTGATCACAGAACGATAGCGTGAGCATTGAACAGTGCGTAATAGGATGAGGGTCGAATGATGAGTTGATCGGATGACCATCCGGACGGATGGTCATCCAGACGGATGACCATTCGGTCGGCTGGTAATTCGATTAGAGGAGAGTAAAATGTTTGAACTTTTGAAGTTTTTGTTGTAGTATAATTCAAGTCATTCGATCGGATGGTCATCCGAACGGATGGCCATTTGATCGAGCAACCTTTTATTTGTAAACTTCATAAAATCAGTTAAGTTAAATAAAGTTTTGCGGTTTAACGGAGACGATATGACGACGTGTTAAACAATGGAAGTCACATCAAGTCCAACTCAGTCGATCAGATGGGAATCACCCCATTCGATCAGACTTAACTGTTCTTGATGGAATTTCATGTTCAACCCGTGAGTCAATCATCTCTTTGGTGGAAATCCCTTCTCAGACCAGTTCTCACTAGAGTATGAGTAGAAAACCTGAACGAGTCTGGATCCCATCGGCTTTAAAGTAGAAAATGAAGAATGTTGAAGAAAAGTTTGAATCAAATGAAAAGTGTTTAGATCTAGTCGAGTTTTGTGTTAAATCGTATGGAAATCCTTTAGATATGAACCGTTCTTGGTGAGATGAGGTCACACTTCAGTGTTCATAAGAACCCGAGGTGACGTCACCCTAAAACAACCCAAATCAGGTGATTTCGCGGTGAAAAGTAGTGATTTGATGGAGAAGATAATGAGAAAGTGTGTGCTGATGGTGGAAGTACAAGATTTAGGAAGACCACTTACGAGAATCGCTTGAAATCGAGAGAAAAGAGCTTGAGAGCGTCCTGGTCGGATAGAGCTGTCACATCAATGAACAATTGATGTGACAGGGGGTATTATAGTGTGAGAGGGTGAGAGGCGGTGGAGAGTTAAGTGGGTCGGATGGCCAGTCGATCGGATGGCCATCCGATCGGATGGTCATCCGGTCGGATGATCATTCGACCGTATGGTCATTCGATTAGTTGGCTTGTGCGAGTTAGTTTTTCGACTTTCGTTTCGTGCGTTGAGCGTTGCGTTGCGTTTAAGCGAGTTGCGAGTAAGCGATGAGATAATATTAACAAGTAGTTACACAAATAACATAACACATAAAAAGCATCAAAGTAAATCTTCGTTTCGTGTCGCGATGGGATTGCGTTGCGATAGAGTTACGATTGCGTTTGCGAATAACATTCCAAAACATATATAAAGCATACACAAGTAAGCACATAATAACACACATGTAGAACAATACCAGTAGTTGCATTTCGAGTTAGCGATGCATTGTGATAGCGTTTAGTTTAAACATGCGATGCAATATGCGATAAAATGCGTTAAATAGTAAGCGTTGTATAACATAGTTTAAAATACAGTGTAACCCATTAACGATAATCGAGGTCTCGAGAGTACAAGCAATAATTAAGCAAGAAAAGATAGATCTGAATAGCAACCTGACTTTGACGTTGACTTGTACTTTGACTTCACCCGAAAAGTCGGGTTGTTACAGCGATCCAGTCATATGCCAATTCTTGATGGCTTTGATGTGCGTTAGGTGTAATATAATTTTGGTGTATATTTTAAGCCCTTTTTACACTTTTTAGCCAAGTTTTAAATTTATAAACACGATATTCACTAACACTAAACACACATATGGGCAAGGGCACCCATCGTGGACGTAGTATAGTGTTGGTAAGATACCGAGGTCGTCCAAGGACACAAGAGCTTTTAGTACCGGTTTATCCTCAACGTCTAATCAAATGAAAATGTTAGAAAAAGATTTTTTAAACTAGAAAAATAAAACTAACTAAAATGCTGAAAATAAAATAAAAGTAAAAACAGATAGACAAGATGAATCACTTGGATCCGACTCGTGTGTAGTGTAACCTTTGATTATTTTCGCACTTTTGCACTTGTTTAAGAGATTATCTTAGTTATTGTAGTAGGCCCCTCTTTTGAAGGTGACGTTACCCTCAACCCAGTAGTTTGAGTCAGCAAGGATACAATCCTAAAGGGTCGGATTATTGAAAGATAATTAATTGAGTTATTAATGCATAATGTGGTAGGCCCCTCTTTTGAAGGCGACGTTACCCTCGACTAAGTAGTCTGAGTCAGCAAGGATACAGTCCTAAGTAGCCGGGTTAAAGTTTTAATAGTAGTTTAACTTATGAGGGGGTTAAAGAGTTTGGACCCCCGCCATCCAATACCATTGGGTATTAAAGGAGGTCCTACTAAATTTGACCCAGGTCCTTTGCAGGATCTATACACTGAACAATGGCAAAAGTCTTACCAAACCGTTCCCTTAACCCCCGACCAGGTAGCCAACATACCTTCATATAGACCGTGGAGATATGAATGGTGAAAATCTTTTATTTTATATAGACAGTAAAATAATGCCAAGACACCACGGACAAACGATAAGGAAGAATCACCTTCAACATAAGAAACTAGTAATTAAAGTCATTAATACAAAACCAATTAAAAAGTGCAAAAGATTAAAAATAAAAAGTATTACACTAAACACTTGTCTTCACCAAGTGATGTAAGAGACTTAGGCAAACATGGCCTTTGATTGTCAAGAACTCTTACGATCAATCTTGGATCCCGAGACGATTCACACACTCTATGATGGACAATGGATGATGGTGGTGGATGATGGTGTTGTGATGGTGGTGGGTGGTGGGTGAAGTGTGAGAGAGGTGGTGTGCCAAGGGATGAGTTGCAAGAGCTCCAAGCACTCATATTTATAGGCTGAACACAAGCCTGGGCACGGCCCCGTGTCCACTGGGCACGGCCCCGTGTCCATCCGACTCTCTCTCTTCATTAATTGCAATTCACAATTTCATTAAATGCGTCTGCAACAGTTGACCACGCCCCCGTGTCCGCTGAGCACGGCCCCGTGGTGGGCAGTAGAAGCTTCTATCACTTTGTCTTTTCTGCTGACACTTGGGCACGCCCCCGTGCTCACTGAGCACGGGGCGTGTTCAGTCTTCTGTCTTCTTGTTTTGCTTTGGGAAGATGCTGTCGGGAGGTCGGGCATGCCACCTTTGTTCCTTTTCTTGTATTTATGTTAGATTTAGCTGTATTTTTGCTTCTTTTGTTCATTTGAGCTCATTTAATCCTGAAAATACAAAAGGAAGACAAAAGCACATTTTTCCAACATTAGTACTAAAAAAGGGTTAGTTTTATGCCACAATTGATGTAATTTATATATTGCATTTTGTGCACATCAAATACCCACACACTCGAATTTTGCTTGTCCTCAAGCAAAACTCTTTATAATGTGGCTTTTTCACTCCAAATGAAATGGGTAGAAGAGAAGTTTTTTGGACTTGTCATAGAGTGTCGGGATTTCTAAGATTCTTTATTTAAGTTTTATTTTTATTTGTTTACAATCCTATTCTTCATGATTTATTAAAAACGTTTCATAAGATAAATTATTTATTAGGGCATAACTTGCCTTTTTAAAATTCCATTTATATACAAGTTCACATACCTCACGGGGGATTACTCAACACTCGGCCGAAGGTGTATTTTTAGTGAATCACTCGAGAGCGGCATGGAACTTACTCCTACCATAGGCTTGCCAAGCAATCAATCCTCCTCCTATTTAACTATATACCTTTGTAAATATCAAGAGGACTTTTTGGGTGAAGGGTTAGGCTTGGGCTAAAGGTGGGTGGTTGGGTTAGTGGTTAGTAAAAGGGCGAAAAGCGTAAAAAGCATCGGTTTTTTTTTAAAGACTTTTGATTTTTCACAATTTTATTTTTATTTTGATGAACCATTTCTTTCAAACAAGGTTAATTTTGATGAACTTGTTTGTTTATTTGGTTTCATCAACTAAATTTTTTTTTTGAAAAGTCATAAGAAAAACCGAACTTTGTTACTAAAAGAAAGGGTTAAATAAAACGGTTTAGGTGGGTAAAAAGGGTGGTTGTTTTGGGTTAAGAAATGAAAAGGTTTAGGCTCAAAGGGGTTAACTAGGGGGATTTTGGGTAGGTGGTAAAAAAAATGAAAAATAATGGTGTAGAAAGAAAAAAAGGGGTTAGTCCTAATGCCTCCATCATTTACTTAGTTGGGTTTAAGTTGGTAAGGACCGGGAATGCATTGTCGTGGCAAGTTCTAGAGTCGTACGAACCAAGCGGCTATTCACACAAGAAACAAAAAATGAGCATTTAGTGTAAAGATATGTATTTGTATGCTCAATAAATGCTCAAAACTCACTTTTGTGGGAATGTGTTTTTATGTGATCAAGTATATATAATCAAATTTTAACTAAGCTTTTCATGTCGTTTCATAATTTTCTTATGTTGGTTCTTTTTATCACGACGCTATCGGTTGTAAACTTGTAAAAATATAACCTTGTTAGAACTTGAAGTTCCCAACTTAAACTTAGACAAGTAAAAAAATTAAATTTTTTTTTGAAAAAATCTGGGGTGATTAGCGGTTCCAATAGAGTTTTGTGTAAGGCTTGTTAATTAGGACTTGCAAGATTCAAAGTTTTAGCATCCCCCCCCACACACACACACTTAAATTACACATTTTTCTCAATGTGTCCCAAAAATAAGTTTTTAGGTTGATTTAATGTGTAAAATGGTGTTAAAAGCAAAATTTTATGTTACTGGCACTCTGGACACGGCCCCGTGGTGACCGGGCACGGCCCCGTGTTCAGGTGCAGTGACAAAATTTAATGAAGAGGAACAGAAGCCTGGACACGGGGGCGTGTTCAGTGAACACAGCCCGTGTCCAGTTACCTGAACTGGGCGATTTCTGCAAATTGTGCAGCACGAGGCCGTGTTGGGCGGACACGGCCCGTGCTGAACTTGCTGTAATGACGAAATTTTTGTCAGATGGCCCTGTTTTCGTGCATGGGGTGATGTTTCTCGTCTCCCTTGTTATCCTTGACCATCCCGAGTGTGTTTTATTCCTGCAAATTAAACTAAAAATTAATCTAAGCTAAACTAAGGATAGTTCCGCGGAATGCCTCCGTGGTGCGCCACGTTTATAAGGGTCCTTGGCTAGACCCAAAGTGAGGTCATATATTTTCCGAGCGGGATGTTTTGCATCCCATGTTGCACCGTCGGAGAGCATCATCCAAACTCGAATCAATGACCTTCATGTAATTGAGCGGGTCATCGTCCTCTACTCTCTTCCCAACTCCAAACTTCACTTCCTTATCCACAAACTTCAAAGTAAGTGTTCCGTCGTTCATGTCTACCACTGCTTGCGCGGTGGCTAGAAATGGCCTCCCTAGTATGAGGGGGACTTCGGTGTCCTCTTCCATATCTAGTATGACAAAGTCGGCTGGGTAGACGAAATTGTCGACTTTGACCAATAGATTTTCAGCGACACCTTGTGGGTATTTGACGGATCTGTCGGCAAGTTGTATACTCATCTTGGTAGGACTTGTTTTTCCTAGGCCGAGTCGTTTGAACATTGATGCAGGCATGAGGTTAATGCTAGCCCCAAGGTCGGCTAGTACATTACGAACGGGGGATTCCCCGATCGAGCAAGGAATTGTGAAGCTTCGAGGATCAATCTTCTTTTGTGGGAGTTTGTTGAGTACGAGGGCGGAGCATTCTTCTCCTAAGTTAACTAATTGCAGTGATTCAATTTTCCTTTTATTAGTGAGGAAGTCCCTCATGAATTTTGAGTATTTAGGCATTTGAGTTAGGACTTCGATAAAAGGAATATTAACATGAAATTGTTTTAGTAGATCTTCGAATTTTGCGAATTGCTCATTGGTCTTTTAACGAATTAACCTACCGGGGTATGGAACCAGAGGAGCCTTGGTAGGCTCTTGAATTAGAGGATAAGTCTTCTCTTGTTGGGGCAGTGTTGTGCTTCCCTCAGTTGGCGGTGGTGGAGCTTCTTCGGAACCCACGGTATGGTTTCTTAACGTTATGAGATGGACTTGTGCTTTTGGGTTTGTTTCCGTATTACTTGGTAATGCGCCTTGTGGTCTCTCGGAGAAATTTTGAGCTAATTGATTTATTTGTTTTTCAATGTTTTGTATACTAGCTTGTTGATTTCTAAAATTCGATTCCAATTGTTGAAATCGATCCGAGTTTTTCTTTTCAATGTCGGAGATGAGGCGAGATACAGTATCTTCAAGCCTTTCTCGTCCACCTTGTTGTTGAGGAAAATTTTGTGACTCATTTCTTGGTAGTTGAAAGTTTGTTCGTTGGTTTAGGCTTTGTTGGTTACTACTATTGCCGGGTTCTCTCCAACCAAGATTAGGGTGGTTACGCCATCCTTGGTTGTAGGTACCCGTTGGAGGACCCGACGGCCTAGGTCTATTATCAATGTAGTTTACCGACTCTGGTTGATCATCTGTTTCTTTCATACAACTCCAATTTTCATGTGGCCCACCACCCCCTTCACAAGCCATAACCGAGACCGTTTTTGTCATTTCTAACTTTTTTATTTTTGAAGAAAGGGCCTCGATTTGGGCTTGTAAAGAAGGGCTTTCATCAACCTTATGGGCGCCCGGGGCAATAGATTTATTGCCTCGGGGAGTGTGCCACTGAAAATTGGTTTGAGCAATTTCCTCAATTTGATTGTATATTTCATGTGGGCGGCGATTACCTAAAAGTCCCCTGGAGCTAGAGTCAAGTGTTTGTCTTGTGTGTGGCAACAACCCATTGTAGAAAGTGGATACTTGTTGCCATACCGCAAGACCGTGATGAGGACACTTTCGTAATAGCTCCTTGAACCTTTCTCAAGTTTCATATAAGGATTCCCCATCCTCTTGTGAATATGTATTAATTTCAGTCATTAATTTAGTCGTTTTAGCGGGAGGGAAATACTTATATAGAAATTTTTGGGCTAGTTCATCCCAGGTGTTTACCGAACCAACTAGGAGGGCGTTGAGCCAAGCTTTTGCTCGGTCTTTTAGTGAAAATGGAAACATTCGAAGGCGGATGGCGTCATTTGATGCTCCATTGATCCGAAAGGTATCACATATTTCTAAGAAATTAGTAATATGTAGATGGGGATCCTCGTCCGCAAGCCCATGGAAGGCTGCGGAGTTTTGAAGCATTTGTATCAAATGTGGCCGAAGTTCGAAGTTGTTAGCTTCAACATTCGGTGCATTGATAGCGGCGCGAAGATTACCCACGGTGGGTCGTAGGTAATCCATGAGGGTACGTTGGTCCGCCATTGGAAGTGGGTCCCCCGAAACTTTCTCTTGGTTTTTAGCTTTAAGTCTTTTTCTGAGAAAGCGTTCGGGTTCTTCTAGAGGTTCTTTTATGTCTTTACTAGAATATTGGTCAGGAAGTTCACCACGGCCCCGTGCTCAGTGAACACGGCCCGTGGTCGGAGATACAACGATTGTTTTCCGGATCCCTGTTACTGGAAAGTTGGACTCGGCCCCGTGTTGCACCGACACGGCCTCGTGCTCAGCTCTCTGTAACTCGGAAAATAAAAATTGCCAGTGACACTGCTGGGCACGGCCCGTGCTGAGCTTTGCAGAAGCTGAAAAATTAAGAAAATCCTAAAAAAATAAAAATAAAATAGAAAAAATGATTAGGCCGCTGATTCCTAACTTTCTTAAAATCCTTGTGTCCCCGGCAAGGGCGCCAAAAACTTGATGTGCGTTAGGTGTAATATAATTTAGGTGTATATTTTAAGCCCTTTTTACACTTTTTAGCCAAGTTTTAAATTTATAAACACGATATTCACTAACACTAAACACACATATGGGCAAGTGCACCCATCGTGGACGTAGTATAGTGTTGGTAAGATACCGAGGTCGTCCAAGGACACAAGAGCTTTTAGTACCGGTTTATCCTCAACGTCTAATCAAATCAAAATGTTAGAAAAAGATTTTTTAAACTAGAAAAATAAAACTAACTAAAATGCTGAAAATAAAATAAAAGTAAAAACAGATAGACAAGATGAATCACTTGGATCCGACTTGTGTGTAGTGTAACCTTTGATTATTTTCTCACTTTTGCACTTGTTTAAGAGATTATCTTAGTTATTGTAGTAGGCCCCTCTTTTGAAGGTGACGTTACGCTCAACCCAGTAGTTTGAGTCAGCAATGATACAATCCTAAAGGGTCGGATTATTGAAAGATAATTAATTAAGTTATTAATGCATAATGTGGTAGGCCCCTCTTTTGAAGGCGACGTTACCCTCGGCTAAGTAGTCTGAGTCAGCAAGGATACAGTCCTAAGTAGCCGGGTTAAAGTTTTAATAGTAGTTTAACTTATGAGGGGGTCAAAGAGTTTGGACCCCCGCCATCCAATACTGTTGGGTATTGAAGGAGGTCCTACTAAATTTGACCCAGGTCCTTTGCAGGATCTATACACTGAACAATGGCAAGAGTCTTACCAAACCGTTCCCTTAACCCCCAACCAGGTAGCCAACATACCTCCATATAGACCGTGGAGATATGAATGGTGAAAATCTTTTATTTTATATAGACAGTAAAATAATGCCAAGACACCACAGACAAACGATAAGGAATAATCACCTTCAACTTAAGAAACTAGTAATTAAAGTCATTAATACAAAACCAATTAAAAAGTGCAAAAGATTAAAAATAAAAAGTATTACACTAAACACTTGTCTTCACCAAGTTATGTAAGAGACTTAGGCAAACATGGCCTTTGATTGTCAAGAACTCTTACGATCAATCTTGGATCCCGAGACGACTCACACACTCTATGATGGACAATGGATGATGGTGGTGGATGATGGTGTTGTGATGGTGGTGGGTGGTGGGTGAAGTGTGAGAGAGGTGGTGTGCCAAGGGATGAGTTGCAAGAGCTCCAAGCACTCATATTTATAGGCTGAACAGAAGCTTAGGCACGGCCCCGTGTCCACTGGGCACGGCCCCGTGTCCATCCGACTCTCTGTCTTCATTAATTGCAATTCGCAATTTCATTAAATGCGTCTGCAACAGTTGACCACGCCCCCGTGTCCGCTGAGCACGGCCCCGTGGTGGGCAGTAGAAGCTTCTATCACTTTGTCTTTTCTGCTGACACTTGGGCACGCCCCCGTGCTCACTGAGCACGGGGCGTGTTCAGTCTTCTGTCTTCTTGTTTTGCTTTGGGAAGATGCTGTCGGGAGGTCGGGCATGCCACGTTTGTTCCTTTTCTTGTATTTATGTTAGATTTAGTTGTATTTTTGCTTCTTTTGTTCATTTGAGCTCATTTAATCCTGAAAATACAAAAGGAAGACAAAAGCACACTTTTTCCAATATTAGTACTAAAAAAGGGTTAGTTCTATGCCACAATTGATGTAATTTATATGTTGCATTTTGTGCACATCAGCTTCAACCTTACTGGTATCTACTTGAATCCCATGTTGGTTCATCACGTGACCCAAGAAGTGCACTTCCTTCAACCAGAAGTCACATTTAGAAAACTTCGTGTACCATTTCTCCCGCCGAAGTAACTCCAAAATCAGTCGTAGTTGTTGCTCAAGCTTAAGAGCAAGTAGTATAATCTAACGTATATTGTATTACAACAACAAGATTATTATGAGCCACCAAGTTAAAGCCTAATTTTGAATTTGCACATAATATACTTCAGGCCATAGTCCACTAGGCAATTGCTGATATTGATGATTGGCTTTGTTTTCCTGATCCATCTTATGATATCGGCTTACACTCCATACATTGCTTATATAAACTTTTGGAACTTGTGTGGCCATTGTATACCACAACGTGTAAGTGCAAGGACTGAAAGTATATAGATTGGAAGAGTGTAGATAAAGATTTAGTTGATGAGGTAACACTCAGTGTCGCCAGGAAGGTGTGAAGAGTGCAGTGTCTCTAGTGCTCATCACAGTGACATTTAAGTGTCGCAGGTGCACATCTCGATGACATCTCAGTATCGTCGATGCATCTACGATTAAAGAATAGATCTGACAAAGAATGGTGATCGGCGACACTTAACAAAGACATTGACACAGTGTCGCTGACGCCTATTATTGTTCAACTACCACAAAGTCAAAGTCGTTGAAAATGAAGTCAATTCGTAAGTCATCACTAGAAGATCGCACGAGGATTGACGTTGAAAGGATTCAAGATGTAAAGAGAACGAGACTTGTGGTTAAAGAAATATAATTTGTTTAGAGAAAATATATATATTTATACAAATATTTTCTTATTTTAGTAATTGTTTTAGTGAGTTATTATCTTTAGGGATTTAAAGTGTAATTAGTCTAATTATGTTTAGACTATAAATAGAAATAGTGAATTAGGGTTTGGGGAACACACGCATTAGTGAGATTTGAGGGTATTCATTGTTAACACAGTTTGCAAATCAATCTATTGGGTTTTTAAGATTAAACAAGTGTGTTCATCATAATATTCATATCGTTCTTCGTGTTCATCATCTTTTGGGGTCTAAACATCAAATTAATTGATATTTTAGATCTGTATCGTTGTTTGAAACATCATTAGTATCGTAGATCTGGGTTTCGGGACTTACATAAACATCCCTACCTCGAAGTGCTCGCATTAGGATGAGAAATATAAGTATTAGGCTGGGGATTAGTTGCGGCAATGTTAATTAAACATAAACAAAACAGGTGTATTAGTTAGTCCAAAAGACATAACTGGAAATTCATAGTGTCCGTATCGGGTTCAAAAGGCGGTTTTTTGAATATCATCTTCTTGAATCTTGACTTGATGGTATCCAGACTTAAGGTTAATTTTTGGAAAGTAGCTCGCTCCCTGAAGTTGGTTGAACATATTGTCTATTCGGGGATGTGGATACCAATTTTTGATAGTAACTTTATTCAGCTCCCGGTAATCACTACACCTATGAAGACTTTCATCCTCCTTCTTAACACACAACCCCGGTGCTCCCTACTGGGGATAACTAGGTCGTATGAACCCTCGTCTAGAAACTCTTTCAGTTGGATAGACACTTCTTGTAGTTTGAAGGGCACTAACTGATATGGTGATTTGGCGGTAGGGGCTGCTCTTGGTATTAAGTCAATATGGAACTCGACTTGTCAGGGAGATGGCACCCCAGGTAGTTCCTCTAGGAACACCTCGGAATAGTCGCATACTACGGGAATGTCGTCGATACGCCTTGGTTGCCACATTCATTATGTACGCCATACATCCTTTGTGAAGGCACTCTTGCATCTTTATATGAGATACAAGCGGTAACACTTTGTCAGAGGTTTTTTTGAACCTTGACTACTTCGCCACTTAGCAGTGAAACTTTAATCCCGTTCTTCAAGCACATAGTTTCGGCCTTTTGCTCTGTTGCCCAATCCATTCCCACTACCATTTCAAAATTTCCAAGTTCTATAGGTAAGAGGTCGATGTGGAATTGTTTCTTGTTAGGAATTAAGGTACAACTTAGGATTACTTCGTTAGTGGCTATCAGTTTACCGTTTAGCGAGTTCTATAGAACCTGAGTTTGTTAGTTCACAAGAGGGCGTATCAATTCGAGATTGGAAATGAGGGTATATAAAGCTCTTATCGGTATCAACATCAAATAATACAGAAGTGTACTGATCGGAAACAAAGAACGTACATGTCATGGTGTTAGGATTGTGAAAGGTAAAGTGTGTGTATGGGTGTAGTCCGTTCGGGACGAAGAAGAAAAAAAGGAGATTTGCGATTTTTTTCTTTAATAATATTATATTTATTATAACTTTATAATTAATTCAACTGCTTCACTTATTTTACTCGTGTAACTGTCAAAACATAGAGTCTTATAAAATTATGAATATGTCGTTGAGACAAGCTTATTTTTCTCTACGTTTTGACGTAAGTTTCATTAAAAAACAGAGTATGGTCAAATATAATATATTTTATTATTATTATAAAACAGGCTCTTATACTACTAAATATCCGTCAAGCTATCTCATGGCTCAAATCGTCATTTGACCTGTCACTTACTCGTTTGACAATACGTAAAATATAAATTTTATATTGAGAAAAATGTCCGGATAGTCCCTGTGGTTTCACCTTTTTTCACCTATAGTCCCTATCTTTCTAAAACTACTTGAATAGTCCCTAAGGTTTCATGTTTTGTTCTCGGATAGTCCCTGGGTCTAACATCAGTTTGTTTTCTCTGTTAAAATGATGTGAAATGACAAAAATACCCTTTCCTTAAAAGGCCAAACCATAGGGACTATCCGGGCATCTTCTTCATTTTTATTTATAAAAACCCACCACCACACTTCATCTTCAACCTCCACCCACCATCACTCTCCTCCACCCGAATTCGACCCCAAACTAAGCATATCTCGAATCCGAAATCGCACCAAATCTGGAACTGAGCCACTCGTGTCTCCAAAACAAACCTGAACAAAGCTGAAGCCGTCATCACCATTATCTACTCGCAAATCAACACATCATGAAACCCGTCGGACCAGCAGCCGTGCCGCCGCCGCCGTGAGCGGCGACGCCGCTCCGTCTCTGACTCTTCAGCTCTCTCTCTCGTCTCTCTGTTTCTGATCTCCGTCGTCGGGGATGAAGGAACCGAGGTGGTGTGGGTGCTGTCGTCTGGGAAGCAAGAAGGAAGCCGGTGAGGCTCCGGCTCCTCCATGAGTGTTCGCCGGAGAAGTGAATAGGAGGGAAAGAGGGTGTTGTTGGCTGGTAACACCATCGACAGCCGGTGGTTGACTGGCTCCGGTCGTCGTCGACCAGGAGCATCACGAGAGAGAGAGAGAGAGCACGGGGCAAAGGGTTTTGTGAGTGAAATGTGTTTTGTGTGTGTTTGCAGTATATAGATCGAGAGAGGGAGAGTTCAAGATGAGGTCTTCATGTTTGTGTGTTAGGTTTTTAGTTGAAAGAGATGAAGGCATTGAAGGTTTTGAGAGGATAAGTTTGCAGACAAGAAATGAGAGGGAAAGATAGATGGATCACTGTGGCGGTGATGGATTCGGATGGAGAGGAGAGTGATGGTGGGTGGAGGTTGAAGATGAAGTGTGGTGGTGGGGTTTTATAAATAAAAATGAAGAAGATGCCCGGATAGTCCCTATGGTTTGGCCTTTTAAGAAAAGGGTATTTTTGTCATTTCACATCATTTTAACAGAGAAAACAAACTGATGTTAGACCCAGGGACTATCCGAGAACAAAATGTGAAACCTTGGGGACTATTCAAGTAGTTTTAAAAAGATAGGGACTATAGGTGAAAAAAGGTGAAACCACAGGGACTATCCGAGCATTTTTCTCTTTTATATTTATAGCTTTTATAGCTATTACCTTCGGTTACCATGAGTTGGAAAAATTAATAATGTTAAGACATTTTGATAAGCATCTCGGGATAATTTTTGGTTTTCAAGTTATTGTCGGTAATTAACGCACTTACGCACCTCCAGTTTGGTAAATAGACACGAAACGAACGATTTTCCTGTTTGAAAAAAAATGGTCATATGTTAACGAAAACCCGAACGCTTTCATGTTTTTGCTTAAAACATCTTAAATAATTTTTGTATAAGTATTTTTAAGCTTGAGGGATGATGCAATGCATGTTTGGATGATACAGTGCGTGATTAAAATAAAGGTGTTCCGTTAACCGGAAGCTGCTTCGTTTAACGTGTTCGCTATGTGTTAAGGCCTCAATGACCCGTGTTACTTACTCATGATCATGTTCAAGGTAAATCATGCCCCCAGAAGCATTCACGACACAAACGGCCTTGTTTAGTTAGTCGTGTAACAATTACGTTTCGATATCCATAAATGAATCGTCTAATCTGTTTTTCAAGCACAACAAGCAATGTAACCTTAGTTTACCTATTAATGCACCAAATTAACTAATGCACATCCTCAGAATCATATAAACCATGGTTGCTCGCGTGTCGAACCTCGGTAGTACTTATCGATGATAACTCTTATTTATCAATAAAGGTTTTTTGTTTATCGGGATTTTCACAAATGTCACAGGAAAGTAGACAAAAACCGCATCGATGACAACAGATAAAAGAGAAAATGGACAACAGACTAAAACACAATGGACAATAGAAAAAAAAACAATGTAGGATTCCCTTTATGGTCTTCCACTATTTTCTCTAATCTCAACCCTCCAAATATAAGATCAATGGACTAGAATCCTTGTTACCCTTCTTATTTATTTTGCCATTTTTATTTGATTCTAGTACATGTATTTATGAGATAATAACCCGCATTTACGAATATAATTATTGAATTTATAAGTAACATTTAAGTTCATTTATAATATGATGCCAAAATATAATATTCATCTTGAATATTTGAATATTGTAATTAACATCTTTAAACAAAAAAGATTTTGACTTCTCAGATATCTTTATAGACAGAACCTAATATAGTGTTTGTGATATATAGTCACCCCAACATAAACATTTCATTAAAACTAGTGAAAATGACTTTTAGAACTTTTTCTAAAATGCTTGAGGTTAGTGACTGGGACTTCGAGGGAACAATTATTTTGTCATACGAAGATGTTAAAAATCATATAGTGTCTCATCTAAAGGATGATTTGAAAAACAAGCTTCTTATCAAAGGGAAACCTATTGAAGTTGTTTTGATCCACCAATATGATGAAGGCACTGATAAGTACAAAGTAAGATTTTTTGATGAGTACAAATTATCATTGTTTGTGGGACCCAGGAACTTGAACTTCATGTTATCTAATTGTCATGAAGTTTTGAAAGATTTGAAGTTGGAGGCCAGGGACACAATCATGTTCCAACTTAAGGAAATCAAAGGTGAAGAACTGCATATTTATGTCTCCTTTCAGAAGAACTCACAAAGCGATAGAACATAATTGTGATACTGTTAATGTTCAATTACTTATAATTTAATTTTAGTAAAAAATATAAAACTTACGTATAACATTTATGATATGTAACAAAATTAACTGTTAGTTTAATTAAATAAATAAATTATTGAATCAGTCTTTAAAAATCTAGAAAGAAATAGGAAACTAGAAACAATATGATTAAGATTAAAATACAGATTTGAAATATTGATATTAAATCCTCATGAAAATCATATAAACCTTACCCTCATATAAACCTTACCCTCATGAAAATCATATAAACCTTATAATTAAATGGTGACCCCATGATATGATTTTCTTTCCCATTTTAGCGAGAAGGGAGTCGTCTCGGTTCACATGTACGACATCAACTTTTTCTCTATTTTCTTCGATTTTCTTCAATTTTCTTAGAATGTATGGTGTCATTCTAGTTTTACCCATTTCCATATTTCACATTTAGTTAAAAATACATAACATTTTCTTTACTTTCTTCAATTTTTTTTCTTAAAATGCGCGGGGTCATCCAAATTTTACACATTTTCATATTTCACATAGGTTAAAAATACAGAACATAAAATATGTGTGTATGCATGTGCGACTGTAGTGTGTGTATATATATATATTGTGTGTATATATGTATGTATGTATGTATGTATGTATGTATGTATGTATGTATGTATGTATGTATGTATGTATGTATGTATGTATGTATGTATGTATGGGGAAGGATCCACTAAAAAGTGGATTTTACCTAAGTAGTCTAAGAAGGATTGTGATGATGACATGTGACATTCCTAATAAGTAGCAATGAATGACATTTTGGTCTTTATAAATAGGATTGAAAATGACATGTGGCACCCCTTTTGTTTTTTAATAATACAACAAAAAAATCTAGTACAAAAAAATTTAGCACAAAAAATATAGTACAAAAAAATATAGCATGAAAAAATTCAGCAAAAAACTGTAGTACAAAAAAATCCAGCACAAAAGGTTGAGAAAAAAAATTAAGACAAAAAAATTCAGCACAAAAAATTTAGCATAAAAATATAGTACAAATATCCAGCACAAAAAAAGTTATACAACATAGAAATACAACACATTATAGTGGGGTTTTTTAGTCTTCATATTTTATATAGTAATATGGTACTCAAATTAAAGATAAAAAGACGCTCGATTTTACGGTGAAATTTTTATGAAAAAATAATGTCGTATAAAAAGTTATGAACGTTTAAAAAATGGGGGTGGAATATGCATGTGTCTTGCATGTGGAGAGAGAAAGTTCATAAATAGAATTTTCCCAAGATATCCTTGCACTCCTCCTTTCTCCTACATTTTCATATTAACTATTGATTTGAAAAATGAATGGTTAAGATTACTTCTCATCCTACTTAGGCAAAATAAACTTTTTATTTGATCTTACCTCTGTATGTATGTATGTATGTATGTATGTATGTATGTATGTATGTATGTATGTATGTATGTATGTATGTATGTATGTATGTATGTATGTATGTATGTATGTATGTATGTATGTATGTATGTATGTGTGTGTGTGTGTGTGTGTATGTATGTATGTATTGTGTGTGTACATATATAAGATCTGTGTGTGAAATTCAAGCATGTGTATGGCATGTGTGTGTGTTTTCCTCTTGATGATCAACAAGCACTCGTATAATTTCGGTGAATTTTTTCTCCTAAAATCCGAGTGGTGGTGTTCTCACCAGAGGCCGTGGGTTACGGAGATAATCAAATAATCTATCAACTTAGAAAGACATATTCAAGAGAATCCTTTTGAACTAATTGCAAAAACTTGTATGAGATTCTGGCGCAACTGAAATAAACATACGAAACATGAAACTAGACCAAACTCCCGCCAAGGAGACCTATCACAACTCTTGGAATGCTAACACTATAGACATATGCTAACAAACCTCAAATTATGTCAAACAAACACTAGGGTTATCAGATAATCTATCAACTTAGAAAGGCATATTCACGAGAATTTGAATTGCAATAACGCTAGCATACCATAATTCAAACAAATAATGATAACGAAGATTTCTAACATAAACACTATTTTTTTTATAAAACCTATGGATGCACATACAATTAATCAACTAAAACCCTAGATTCATCAATCTCCAATCTTAGTCAATTGCCCTAGATGTGTAAACGAAAGTTTACAAGTCTAAGAATGAAATAATCAATCCTAGGAGTTTTCCAACATGCTAAGATAAAATATATCACACAAAACAAGTTTTTAATCAATTTGTATGAGATACAAATTCAGAATCATATGTGTAAGGTTATAAATATGTTAGATTGGTCAATTAAAAATCCTAAGCTCCTTTGTCGTGATATGTGTAAGGTTATAAATATATTAGATTGGTCAATTAAGAATCCTAAACGCCTTTGTCGTGAGAAAAGAAGAAAAACTAAGACATTTTAAAATATAACGCTATTTTAAAAATTATTTTAAACTTTTTTATATGTTTTTCATCGTTAATAACTTCCTTGATGATTAGCCATCGATGATACTCATTTGTTTATTGGGTTACACTTCATTTGAGAAAAATGGTGCAAAAAAGTTTTCTTTCAAAAAAAAAAAAAAAAAAAACTAGCGATTAACTTGTTCATGCCTTTACCAAGCGAGTTCAGTGTTGTTATCCCAATATTTGTATAATTTATGTTTTAAGTGTCATGTTGTTAGAGCATTCACAATAGCATCTTCATTTCATTCACTTTCTCAAAATTATAAAAAAGATAGAGTTTTTATTCATTTAACATCTATATCAGGTTTTCTATTTTTCTCTTTATCTCAAAAATATACAGTTAAGAATAAACTCAATCTCTCTATTTGATATGTGACTATCCTATCCCTAAACTAAATGTTGTGAGTGCATAAAATCGATAAACAAACAATAAATAAGTGTTTGTAAGTAAGATGGAGATAAACATAAAGAATGTGATGTGAGGAGTTTTTAAAGGATAAACAAAATTTTAAAAAATGTAATATGTAGTTAAATTATAAAAGATAATATAGAGGTGTTGATGTGAATGCTCTTCCACTCCGGGTGTATTAAGTGTATATACCAAGACAGCTAAGCTTAAGATTTTGACTATATATTATACTTTAGGGTATTGTTAACCAAAGGGCACCCGGAGCACTCTCGCGATCAAGGTTTGGGTTCGCGGATTTAAGCGAAACACGGACGCAAACCTTTCATCTTCAGTGTGATGGAATTTCACGTGATGGTACGTGAACCCGATCGTTATGGAGGAAAAAGGTGGGGAAGAACTAAGAACACATGTGTTGCGCTATGCATTGGTTGTTGATGGAAGGAAGTGTGAGGAATTTCTTGGGAATCGGCGAACAAGTTCAAATGATGAGCTAGAACACCACTGCAACTAGGGGGAGTGACCCGTTCCACCTAAGGATTCATCGTCTATTTAAATCACTTAACATTGTACAACTTTATTCATTCAACATATACATTCTTCTTACCACAACAAAAGAATCACCTCGAGCATATATTGATGCGACTACATGATTATATAATATAATTTTGCTGACTCCGTATCATATTAAAGGATATAAAGCACTTGCGTAAAATCTCGAGAATTCTGTTCACCGTCTACTTTTTTATAACATATACTGTATCTTTTTTTTAAGCGGCGAATTTATTTAAATCCTTGTCTATAGGACTTAAACCCAAGACCTCCCCTCCTAAATATATCATATACTATATATTGAAGCAAATGATTATTAAAGTGCCTATTTAAGCTATTTGTGTTTTAGTGACTCTGGGATTTACAATCTTTAAGACCTCGTTCAAGAAATAAAATAAAAATAACGGTTTTATTCGGATTACAGTACAAAAACAAGAACTGAACCAAAATACAATATAAAACGTAAACAACGACTAAGAACAAAATGCAACGAAATAAAGAAAAGTAGAAAACAAAGACGACCGAGGCATGTAAAGAACACGTTTCGAGTCACCCAGGTGAACCCGTCTCTTTCCCAGGGTACAATAGCAAATAGATTGCACTTCCGGGATTAGCCTTGCACCTGAAAGAATACCTGAAACAAGAGCTTGTGGGACAGAAAATTAGGGAAAACGTTGGTGTCTGTGTGTGGAGTATCAACCATAAGAATTTTCCGTGCTTTGTGTCTCTAGAACAAAGCACAAAGCTTTGTATATGATCTGTTTGGAATTTCACATCAAAGATTGAATTAGGGGTGTGCAGAATTCGTTTCGAATTCGAAAAATTCGAAATTCGTTTAAATTCGATTCGATTATCAAGAATTCGTTTCGATTATAAGAATTCGAATTCGATTCAATTCGAGTCAAGTAAATCGAATACGAATCGAATACGAATTTATAATTTCAAATTCGATTTGATTCGAAATTCGAATAAAAATTATACATTTTTATTTATTATTTTTATATATAATACATATATAACTTTTATTAGGCTATACTGTATATTATTCTCTAATTTTTTCCAAGTATTAAAATTAACGATTGCCAAACCCACTACATGGCCCATAACTAAAACCTAAGTAACATATATATATCAATAGATTTCTAAGCGTAACAATATTAACTTGTAATGTGAAGTGGTTATTCATGACTTCTCGTTTTAAATTTTAGACTTGTGGTATTTTATTTGGAACATTTTAATATGATATTGTGCTTTATGATTGCTTTAAAATTTATGTTTCATTTTGAAAGTGTTTTACATGTTTTTAAAGAATCTGAACTAAATCGAACTTATTCGAATTCGATTCGAATTCGAATTTTTAATCGAATAAGAATCGAATACGAATTCAAGGAAAAATAAAAATTATTCGAACAATTCGATTCGAATAATTCGAAAATTCGATATTCGATATTCGATTCGATGAACACCCCTAGATTGAATACGAAATTCAATGAAAAATATAGTCTAGAATTCAATGACACATTGAATTCTGCAGACTTGACAAGTGGGAAAGGAAATAGTCTCTAGTGCGCCATTAAAACGCCATATTACGCCCATTGCCCTTGTCCCAGTCCCGGTTCCTGCGCATTAGGGGGTACGGTTTCACGGCGGTCGAGGTGTCGACTTTGGACATAGCCCCAAGAAGGGTGGGTTTACACGTTACTTTGTTTGCCGTTAGAAAAAAAAAAAGAAGTTTTGCACCTATATTGGAATACTCCCCTTAATAAGCTATTAATACAAAATTCAATGTAATTAATTTGATGGTTTACATATCCAGAAAATCTCTTCTATACTAAAAATCAATCAAGATTCAAATTATGCACACTTTGGTTGGTGTGAATTGGCTAGCTACAACCATGAGACCATATGGCAATGCATATAATATCTTCAAGTTTCTTTGTTGAGGTGGGTGGCTCTACTTTCTTCTGACATTTTTAGTTGAGTTAGGTTTAAATTTTCAAAACTCCTATTGAAAACTGGATTATGGACCCTATAACTCTCATTCTTAAATAAAATAAAATAATAACCAGTGGATATTAAGTCCATCAAAAGTCACAACTAACAATACATTAGATAAGCAGCCAAAACTAACAAAAACCTTAATTTAATCACTCAACTTATGGTTGTAGATTTGTTTCAGATCTTCCACTTACCACTTACCTACCAATTCAATATATAAAAGTATAAAACCACCATGCACAAACCCTAAAACACATGCCTAAAATGGCTCAAACACTCCAGCACAATGAACATATAATTTGCAACAAAGAAAATGTTGTAGACATGAAAAAAGATAACATTCAAGAAGAAGATGAGGAAGATCTTTTCGAGATAGATTTAGAAGCCGTTGACAACCTTCCACCGCCATGTTATTGGGAAAGTTGTTTGACGGTGACGACAAACACCCTTTTCGCCAACTGTTTGGTCCCAATAACCGATGTTTCGTCTGCTGTACCTTTGGCTAACCCAAAGGATGCAAGACAGATGACATCGTTGGGACCAGGATCACGGAGGGTTATATGGGTACGAGGAGCAGAACCATTTCAAAGTTTCGCTGGGATGTCTTCTTCGGGTGCTTTGAGCATTTTGTTACAAAAGACGTTGAATGCTTCGTCGTCTTTGAACCATGGGAAATGAAGAAGATGGTCTGGCGGACTGGTTGTTATTTTTGGACAAGTCGATAATTACTTGTCGTTAAAAGTAGTCGATCTTTTAGTAGTGTCTATTCTATATGTCAAAACATTTCATGGATTTGAGTAACAAGTCGAAACGTATGATTTTAATACGACTCAAAAGTGATCGGGCCAACGCGTACAATATTTTCATAATTTAAAAAACATTTAACGTGTTAAATAGGTTTTATACATTTGGATACAAAAAGATTTCAATATGTAACATTTGCTCAAGTGACTCGTTTCCTATTCCGCTAACTTATTTAAACACGTTATGGATTAAAACAAAACCTATGCCAACCGTTGATAAGTAAACGGTTTGAAATTGTTCGAGTATGCAGTCATCAACATAAACAATTACACCTCTTTTAACATCTGAATGCAACGACACCTACGGTCCCATAGAGACCCGTCAAATGGCTACCCGAAGCTATAAAAACACAAATAAGCAAAAGAAATAAACGAGAAAGAACCTACAAGAAAATTCGGTTTAAAGACGACCGAAGAGTTAAATACACAGCACGCCATCCGGCTTGTGTCGGGTGAACCGTGTCCCAGAAGAACGTGGAAGCGGGTTTTTTACAAACCGTGTACAACGCCTTTCCGTTTTCATCCAAACTTCCACAGTTTGCATCACTGCTTGTGGCTATACAACAAGGTTTCAACTTGGAGTTCCCTAAATTCCAAAAGTTCATATAAATCCAAGAGTCCAAAATAGGTTCCCTACTAAGGTAGGAGTGTACATATTGTTGGTTTTTCCGAGTCATTTGAATCGGGTTATTTAAATTTAAAAATTTTGAAACTGAATTCGAATTTGAACAATTCGAATAAACCGAATAGTAAGAAAAATAAAAATTATAAATATAACTGGAATTCTTATATTCGGCTCAAATCTATTTGAAAATCACAAATTTGAACTCGATTCACAAATCAAACTTGGAGTTTGGTTCGGATGCTGACGAAATTCTAAATCAAACTTCATTATACACACATGCACCTAAAGTACAAGTAATAAATGTTTTATTAAGTTAAAATTAGTAATACCTAAAAATATAAAAAAACTTGAAACTTTAATTTGTGAAGATTAAAACTATATTTTTGTTAAAAAAAGTATGCCACAAATTTGTAATTATAAAGAATGAAAATATACAAGTTTACACTTATATTGTAAAATTAACTTACCTTCTAAAAAAGATTATAAAGTGGACAAAAAATATGTATAGGACATGAAAAAAGCGGTTTACTTATGCGGCTCAAGGGATCAGGCCTTTTGGACATATCACGGGCTGGCCAGGACCGTTTGTGCATTGCTACGTCTGAAAGTCGAACCCGGACACAAATAAGAATAATCAGGATTAGAGTATCGCGTACCCGTAAAATCTCTTTTACTCTTTAACGCCGTGTTGAACGCGCTAAAGATATCAAGAATGAGAAAACTAGAATCTTTGGTGTTATTGTTCAGCGTCATCACGGCCCGCTGCAACAATTGGTTATGGAAACTGGCTGCTGAATTCTGGCTTTCGTTGCATTGTTGATATGATGAAGTGACAGTTACCGTGGGAAGGCATCCAATCGGCTGTAGGGTAGTCACCAACACTCGTCGTACCCCCGTATCATGAATTAGTTTCAAATCTATTGCCATTTGATTGACAACTTTTGAAATGAATGAAGGCAGACCCTACATATAAACCAACCGATATCGATAACATAAACACATAATTCAGCTGCACATTACATATGTAGGTAAAGGATCAAATAAAAATAATATTAACGTACAAAACGTACGCATTGAGAGAAAAAGCAAAAAGTGGCGGTGTCATTTTGGTAATTATGAGCAACTTCAAAATAACCGGGGAAAAAGCAAAGAGTGTCTTTTGTAGAGTAATTTTGAGCATCTGTAGAGTAATTTTGGGAAATGTAGGGTAATTATCAAATTACTCTAGTAGAGTAATTTTGACTTCTTCTGTAGAGTAATTTTGGAAAATGTCTTGCAGAGTAATTTTGTTAGCATTTAGTTATAGGGTTTAGCTTTATGGTTTAGTTTTTAGCTTTTAGTTGGGGGGGGGGGAGGTTAGTGTAATTTTGATAATTACCCTACAATTTTGATAATTACCCTACACGACCAAAATTACTCTACATGAACATTTACAATGGTTTAGGTTTTTTTAGGTTTTTTTTTTTTTTTGGAGGGGGGGGGGGTTGAGTGTAATTTTGATAATTACCCTACAATTTTGATAATTATCCTACACGACCAAAATTACTCTACCTGAACATTTACAAAATTACTCAACAGAAGCTCAAAATTACTCTACTAGAGTAATTTTGAAGTTGGTGATAATTACCAAAATGACACCGCCACTTTTTTGACTTTTATTTCAATTCGTACGTTTATTTTATTTTCACGGGAACTTAACTCTACATATGTAATAAGGGAAATAGTTTATAGATTTGAAACTTAACATGAACCTTTTTTTTTTCTTTTTTAAACAAAGTATTAAATAAATGAACAACAAACTCCCATTAAGCATCTACAAATAGAGTTGTTAAATGGGTCGTGTTCGCAGGTTGGTAGGTCGTCTGAAACTAACCCGAATATTTGAAACTAACGCAAAATGCGTTAGGGGAGGTTACCTGCTCGGAGCCACCTGTAGAAGTGTAAGTCCCATAGTCATTGCCTGAGACTGCGACAAGAGCCAAGGATGATTTTAAATCCCGCTTAGTGTAGACCCCGTCTTTAATTAGCCCTTGAAGAAACCCAATCTGGGTGGTTAGGTTCGGCTGCAAGTTGCCTGTGTCAAACACCCCGGTTCCACCAAAAGCAAAGTTGAGTCCACCTCGCAACTTGTTCGGCGCATATTTTCTGAATTTATAAGGCAATGGAGACCTGATCCCCATAAACCTGGCTGCAAATTCATAGCATATTTAGAGAGTAACCTTGATGTCTTCTTTTTAATAAGCTAACATAATTTATGTTTCAAGACATGCAATTAAATTATCTTTTATTCACACGTGAATGCAAGCAGGGGCGCGGCTATTAAGGGGCCGGGGGGTGCCCGACCCCCTGAACTTTTTGCTCAGTAGTGTAATATATGTCCTTTACAATCACTGCAAATCATCAAGGATCTTACACCGATCCTTGATTATAATATCGATTGTGTTGCTTTTGATTATACCATCTACCAATATATGTATAAAGAGATGTTGAACCGCTCGCTTTACTGGTCCACTAGCCAAAACGGATTTAAGAACCGAATGTCGTGAAAAATAATTTAAAAAACTAATACTGTATATATAATTTAAAAGCATATATGATTTCGATACGGATTTTTAATTTTAATAAAATATAAAGACTAAAATAAATAAAATATAGTATTAGTGCCTGATAATTAAACCAAAAATTTGAATCTTATCCGACCACCTGGTTCACAAGGTCCAATCGGTAACCGGCCGATTCAAATAGAGACCATTCAAAAAGGCTTAACCGGACCAGCTAGGTAACCAATTTCCAATCGGGTCATGAAGACATCGGATCATAAAACACTAAGGGGTTGTTTGTCAACCTCTGAATGAGAAGAGCCACTATAATGCTTAACCGTTCAGAGGCAAATGTCTGACCAATTCAGATAAGATGTTTTAACCATTCAGACTCAGTATAATGCTTAACTATTAAAAGGCAAATGTCTGAACTATTTAAACATCTATTTGCGAAACAAACAGTCTGAATCATAAAATGCTGAACTAGTAAGAAGTCTAAACCAAAAGCTTATTAAAAACTAAAACATACTGCCCCTAACAACGATTGATAAAAATAAGTTTTAAATGATATGTGGCAATTTGTCTATATGTAGGTGGCACCTTCACAACCTAGCAAGTAGCAACAAACATATTAGCCCACTCACTCCACCGCTTTATAGGAGTTGGATTAACACATGGGATTCACTTTTTATTATTTGTAAACTTCATCTAAAATATATAATTTAAGGTGTTGAAACCATTTTACTGGTTTACCAAAAAGCCTTTAGCTGATACAACTAACCCGTTAGTTTATCGTTTCGAAACCGTAATTTATGATTCACCCCAAAATAACTATCAAAACTGACATAAACAGGCCATGAGTGAGCAAGCTATATTCTTGATTATATAAATCTTTAATGGTCCAAAGGAAATTCTTCATTATTGGTAGTGGTGGGGATAAAACGATAACGTGCCTATATAATTGCACCTTATAACAATTTTTTTTTTTTGAACGGTGGATAGGAAATATGAGTATATAGCAAGCTATATCCACTGTTAATTAATGATTAAAAGATTTAGTTTGGCTATTCAGAAAGAGGCTACGTTACCCATTTACTGATGTAAGCTCATGTAAAAACTAAAATATGAGTAGGCTTTAATCCTGCGTCATTATTCATTGCCTACAAGAGGGAATTATCATTTAGAGTAATTCAATATTACATGTATAAAAAAACACTAGTTTCTTTTAAAAACCATGATTAAAAAATCATATATTGGAAGAAAAGTGGAGATTTTTAACCTAATAATTTAATCACATTTTAATTCTACTTGTTCACCGCATGCTTAAGCCTTCGACCTCTCGTGAAGAAAAACATTATTTTACAAAGGGCTGAAAAATCTTGTATTATCGGGTTTAACAGGTCTCTAACGACGCGTGTAACACAAATATTAAACATGAATACAACTTGTTTAACTACTTTACATATCATGTTTATAACACAGTTTTACGTTTTATATACCAAGTCCTAACCTCATAATTATATTTATTTTTAAAAGTAAAAAAATCATGTTGTGTACTTTTTCAGTAAACATGTCTAATCGTGTTTTATACAGATATCTTTGTCAGCAATCTTAGCGGCGAACCCAGGAATTATTTTCTAGGATATAGACGAGGGTTCAATCATATTTTCAAAGTGTGCAATCAGGTTTTTTTTTTCTAAAAAATACACTAACTTTTTTAAGGGGTGTGCCCGTCCACCCAGCCATCAACCTGGGTCCGCCCCTCGCCTTAATAACTAGAAATGGATTATAGAACATACCGAGGTAATCGGTGAACACACGGCCATCAGAATATCTTCCGGCTGGCTTTCCGGGGAAAGTGAGACCATAAGGGGGTTTCCAAGAGCTAGCGAATGACTTCGGGTTGTTTCCGGTATCAACATACGAGTCTCCGAATACAAAAAGCTTCGTTGGTCGGTTTATATGACGATGAATGCTTTTGGAGATTGTGAATTCCGGTGTAAAGTTACCGGCGATGAGGAAAAGGAAGAATGTGTATGAGAGGAGACCATGGAGTTCCATTAGTATATAAAAAAACAGAAGAATATTGGTGTTTTTTTTATGAAGACGCGGGTGCTCTCTTATTTTAAATAAGTACCCTTCAAATTTGGAAGATATGACTATAAATGTCCTTGACTTTTTTAAAAAGTTAAATGTCAATTTAGTCCCTGTGGTTTGGGTCATTTACCAGTTTAGTCTAAATGTTTCGTTTTTGTCTGTGGGTCGAAAAAGGTTTCACCGTTGCCATTTTAGTCCATAGGGTTAACTTCATACATTATTTCCGTTAACGAGAATGAAAATTCGGTCATTTTATATGGCCGAATTGTCTACTGAGTTAACAGAATTACATATAAAATGACCGAATTGTCATTTCTCGTTAACAGAAAAAATGGATGAAGTTAACCCAGTGGACTAAAATGGCAACAGTGAAACTTTTTTGGATCCATATGCAAAAAATAAAACATTTAAACTAAACTGTTAAAATAACCCATACCATATAGACTAAAATGGTATTTAACTCCTTTTTCTAAATACGTTTGTAATTCATATTCATACTGAAGACTATATGCCGACGGCCTTTTGGCACTAAATATATTGTAATTCATATAGAATACTATATGCGGACGGCCTTTTGGCATAGTCCTATCCGGTGTTTATTCCGATAAAATGGTGTTGGTACAAGTATAATAAAGTATGTATTAGGTGAATTTTAGGTTTAGATTTTATAGTGTTGTGTGTTTGTGGTTTGAAAAAATATAGATATTATATAATAAGTTGATAGAATGTTTGAAGTTTAAAAAGAATAATAATAATAATAATAATGAAATACAAAAGGATTTTGCTAAAGATAAAAGTATTTGGTAACAAAATGATGTTGATGTAGATACCCTTATTTTGATAAAGAATTGAGATGTCATGATCTTATGAATCTTCGATATAACATTGAGTACATAATCACTTTACTAAAAAAGATCTCACATCAGTAGTTTAACTAAAAAGTAGATACCCTTATTTTGATAAAGAATTGGGATTTTCTGTGATAGTCCAAACAATGTGGCCTTCTTGCTCATACTCATCATCGTTGGAATCGGGTCATGCGAAGCGGCTTTGACGACAACAGATTTTAAGCCTGAGCCAAAGGGTGGAAAAGGAGGAACCAGATCGGCCATATGATCGGAAAGAAGAGAAAAATCAAAGAGAAGTGTGTTCTAGCAAATGGGATGGCACCAATGAAGAATTATCGGTTCTAATCCGCTGGGGATAGAACCTAAGAGTGGTATTTCGACTGGGGTTATCTTCCAATCTCTTCTTAGTTCGTTATGACAATGTTTGATTTGCAAAACAAAAGCACCGTTAGCTCGTTAAGAAGAGAAAAAAGGTTCATCCCTTAACCAGACTCTGGCGTGAGAATAAGTATTGCTCTTTCAAGGAAAAAGGTAAAAAATTGTGTGTTAAAAGTAATAGTGTGAGAAGTCGGATCATTAAACCTTCGGTGGTAGTCAGCATTTATAGCCGGGGGTTGGAGAAGGTTTTGGGCTCATGGGCCAGGCGTTGCCTTCAAGGGAATATTCACTTGGTCCCCTCTGATACAACAAGTAATGTGTGTAGAGGTGGGAGTAAGTCTCTGCACTGTGACTAGCACACGTCACCTTCCGAGTGTACTTGGTGTCCCATCTGTCATCAGTTATTAGTTGAGATCATGGAGTAGTGAAATAGCGCGAGTTAATTAACTACATGTCCTTGTCTGTTGTACTTCCTGTCCTCTGCATGATTAATCATCATGGGGATCTATTGGCACAGAGTATGGCACACACTGATTGGTTGCAGGTTGTTGTGAGTCGTACTGGTTATCTTCTGATAGCCGGCTGAGTTGTGCGCACATAGGAGAGACCCGCACGGGAACTTTAGAACTAGCTTAGTGATTTTGGTTGTGTGGGCGTAGGCTAGCTACACAATGCGCGGCATTCCGATTGTACCCTTCATTAAGTTGTATTGTTAATGATACATGTTGAAACAACGAATAATAGACCAGCGGTAGTAGCAGGACTGGTTAGGCAAGAGGGTTGAAGGGTTCAACTTTGCCTAACGCAGGTCGTGGGGTCCCCCCACGTTTGCAAGACGTGGAAGGAGGTTCACTAGTTTATTTTTGCTATTTGCTAAGGATCCTTCTCCTGAATATGTTCAGGCTCGGATGAAGGAGCAAATAGAATGTGTGTGTTGGATGTGAAAGAGAGAGAGTCGCATGAAGTAAACACTCAAGATGAATGACCAGAGACTAAGAGAATCAGGGCTGGTCAGGAATGTCTTCTGAAGTAAATGAAGTGTCAATTTATAGGAGAAGACATCTCCCAAAGAAGAATACATTTGACTAGTGATCTGTGCTTGCAGTGAGGGGTTCCCCCTTTTGGGGGTTAAAGCCTTTTGACCCCTGGATAATAGCGTGTGCTCTGCAGACCTGCGTTGCTTTTGCGGCTAGCGAGTTGGTGGAGCTGTTCGGGGATGTGACTTATTTACTGTTCTCGTATTGCTTTACTTCATCTCCTCAGCTTTTCAACAATTGAACCCTTTAACCCTTTGAGCGTTTACATATTTAGTCATTTTATTTAGTCTTGGGCTACCCCCGTCATCAGCCCCCCAAGTCAGAGGTTTTTGGGAAATGAGCTCAAAGACTTCTGACTTTTATACGTGTGTTTTTCTGTCTAAAGGCTTCGAGGGTTCAAGGAAACATTGAAACGGTTTTTGAATTTTGAAATTTGACAAGACAATTGACAAGACCCGTGGCAGTTTGTCAGGCGGCGGTTTTAAATTCTGCCTGTTTGATAATTATCCCTAATCTCATTTATTTACACATTTTTCTTATTGAAGAACATAACTTGCTCTTTATTTCTGTAACACCCCATGTTTTCGAATGTCAAAGTCAAAGTCCAAGTCAACTTTGACTTCTTTGACTGCTAATGTTCTTTTTGCTTTTGTATTATGTGGAGTAAGTGTTGTATAAATGAAAAGATCGAATGTTCAATCAATACGACCGATTTACGACTGTGAATAGTAGGAAGTAACAATGCGATAAAGTTAATCAATCAATAATCAAGCTAATCGATTCATCAATCAAACTCGAGACTCGAATTGTCACACCCTCAAAATCCACACGCGGAGTATTACCACGAGGCGTGTGACGACCAGGATCTTAGCCACTAATTATTTTGAACGGATTAGTTATTGTTATAACCATTAGCATAATTAGTGACCTAATTTAAATTTTTGAAAACATAGTTTAAGTTCACAGCGGAAAGGGGAAGAAAACGCATCATAATTGAAACCACAAGTTTATTAACATGTTACTTACGAACCACGCACTCCATCCGATTGCAACGTCCATCCAAAGCTGTATCGAGCAACCTGCAAAGCATGCAGTAGAGTGTCAACATAACGTTGGCGAGTTCACGTGTTTGCAGTTTTCCAGTTTTAATTCCAAAAACTTGTTTTAACCAGTTAATTTACTCGTTTATACATGCCATGGGGAGCTACCCCATAAGTAAGCGACTAAACTGTTTTTCCAATACCGAATACTCATGTGACCGTACGTTTCCGTAGAGTGCCCCGTTTGTCAATGTTCTATCATCATTGACGGATTGCCAGAGTCTATTAGTTCACTCCCGATCCCATACACGGGCACGGTGTGAGGCTGGTAAGACCTAAATAGCGCTATCAACTAATAACCCGTTCGCCTGGCCCCGGCGACTAATCGGTATTAAGTAGTAGGGACTTAAGTGATAGAGTTTCGTTTAGTGTTGCTCGTTGCATTTCCGTATAAACAGTAATTAACTAAGAGTCTCGCACAAGGGGAGAAAAGTAGGTTTGTATCCCTCACAGGGGATAGTGTTGTTACCCGTATCCCACACAAGGAGATAGAAATACCGCATCCCGCACAAGGAGATAGTAAGCAATTCCAAACCAGGAAAAGTTGTTTCGTTCCGTTTCCCAACCACCGGGAACGCATGCTTTAAGTAAAAGTAGTGAACTCACCTTTGCTTTGCTCGGTAGTCAAATTACTTGTGTTACGTTGGTCAACCTTACCCTATTATGGTTGTTAATATTCGTTAGGTTCGTATGCATGTAGTGTCACGTAAAATCCTACACGTATCTAACACATAGCATACATGTCATACAAGCATACACGGTATTGGGCCTATTCTAGCATGTAAACAGTTAAATCGTAATAGTTAGACATTAATACTAGCACACAGTCCAAAACATCAGTTAATACGCGCACCAATGTTATTGGGCTTGTCCTAATCATAATAACAGTCAACCAGTAGCAGCACGTTGTAAAGTTAAAACACACAGTCAAGGTACGTCAATGCACATTGTGGCCCAATAACCAAGTCTAGCAGCCCAATAGAGACCAGATGGCCTCGACTCGAGAACACGAGGTCTCGAGTCGCAACCAAGGAGTCTCGGGTTGCAAATGTGAGGTCTCGAGTGATGCATGCACGAGTCGAAACCTCGAGATTTCGAGTCAGGTCTCGAGTCGAGACAAGGATATCTCGAGTCGCAACCTAGTTGGTCTCGAGTCCCCCTGATATGCATGCCTGGTCTTGACTAGTCACCTAGTGGTCTCGAGTCGAAACCACATGTTCCCGACTCGCAACCACTGTGGGAATTCTTCTAGAACTTTATCCATCTTTTGTACGATCCAATCAGGTTTCCTTAACATGTACTATCCAATCATATTTCATAAACATGTTTTCACATACCGTACATTAACACAATGGATCAAATCATCAAATTTCAAATAATTTCAATGATCTTCAAACAGTTCATCACGTAGGGTTTTAACCAGGTCATCTTAAATTAATCCATATTAGCATATTTTACACAGTCAATGCACAACTCAAGAACATTATTAGTTCACAACAACTAGCATACATTCTAGGGAATCAAGAACATGTATATACTTAAATCTTTATATCCTGAACGCCCTTGTATACCATTATTTAGTCTAAAACAATCATCAAATCTCATTGTGCGATATCTGTTAATTACCCAAAAAAACAAACATTAATGCAAAGCAGTCCACACACATGAGTTTCTAACTAGGATTTGCAATGAACACTAATTTTAACCACAACATAATACACTTAGTTAGTTCAACAAGTATTTAATTTAGGCATCAACATCAAATCGCCAAATAGTAACAATTACTCATTCTCATGTGCACAACCATGAATCAAACAAACTGCCAAAACATTAAACAAAAACACAAGCACAAACAAGGGTATATACTGACCGAAGGTTGAGAGGCGGTGGTTGTGCTGACCGAAACTGAATCAGACGAGACCCGAGCAGAACCCGAGGTTGCCGCCGCTGCTCGACTCGAAATGGACATGACCCGAGCCACCAGTTCAGGTCCAAGCTGAACATCATCAGTATCCGATTTCATCATCTTTTCAGAAAAGGAACCAAGATGAAAGGAAACGAGGAAGGACGGGAGGTTTACCAGTGAGATTCGTCGGACCGCGTTATCGAGCCGCTGCCGCCGCTGCCGTGGTTGCTCCCGTCGCCGGCGTTGCTGGTCCGCCGGAGAACCACCAACACCGTCATCCACATTGTCTCGCCGTTTCGTGGTTAACCAGAGCTCCGCCGGAAGCTCAGTCCGTCGCCACTACTGTAGCCAGCCATCGTCATCCCTCAATATCTCTTCTTGGGGGGGGGGTAGGTTTGTAAGGTGAAGAGGAGGGTGTTTGCCGGAGGAGAAAGGGCGCCGGAATTACTGCTCCGGTCACCGGAACAGTTGGTCGACAGAGAGAGAGGAGAGGGATGCGGAAGGTGGGTGTTGGCTGAGTTATGAAATGTTAGGGTTTTGGGTTTATGCAAGAAGGAGGGAGGTGGGGTTTAAGTATATTTAAAGGGTAGGGTTTTAGGAGAGTTGTGTTGGGCTTTGGGCTCGTGTGAAAGGATCCGCATACCCAATTGCCCGGTTTAAATCGCGAATGATTATAGCGGTTCAACTCGTTTATCTCGCCGCGGTTTGATAATGATAATAATAATAATAATAATAATAACAATAATAAAGACAATACTAAAAATAATCATAGGCTCGTCTCTCGACGATCAGGATCGAGGGTTCGAGTTGTCACACGAATTATGCGAACCCCGGTGTTATTATATGTGTGTGTGTGCCTTATGTGTTACTTGTGCATGTTTACTTATATGTTTGGTGTGGTATTCAAGCGAATCAATCAAAAATCGGATCGAAACTCGAAAAGTAATCGAACTCAATCGAAACCGACTTCGAAACGTGAAATGTAGATGCTTGAATGTAGATATAGTGATTGGGACTGAAAGTAATTTGACTAGGAACTCTATCGTATTTTTATCATCGTCCATCGAAATCGAAACATCGAAAATCGTCGTGAAATACTCAAAGTGGGTCGCGGATCGAACAGGAGGCATCCTGATTGAACAGGCCAGCCGATCGGCTAGCATCTTCCTAGCTGATCGAGCAGCCCATTCGATCGGAGCTCCTGGCCGATCGGCTGCCACTTTCCTCTTTTGGAGCCTATAAATAGGGTTGTCATTGTCACACTTTCCATTTTTGGAAAGCTCTGACTGAACCAGCCTTCTTCTTCACCTTTTCTCAGATTTCTCTCAACTCCGGTAAGTTTTTACTCTAATTCTTGTACGATTTTGATCATTGCATGATTCTACACCTTTCTATCTTTCAAAACTCGATTTCCAACCGTGAAATCACCAAGATCTAAGTGTTCTTGAGTGATGTCATCATGGTGTTCTTGAAGAACACCAAACTTTGGCCTCATTCAACCATGAATAGCTTAGATCTGACCAGTTTCCACATAAACAAACTAAGATTCTTACAAATCTTAACATTTTTACGAATAATCTCCAACATTCTCCAACCTTTTACACTCGAAACCTTAAAACCGGTAGAAACGGAGCTTGAACCGGCTAACTAATCATTCTAATAGTTAAGAGGTTCAAGATTCGGATTCTATATACTAGGTTCACCGATTCCGGGTTAAACTCTAACCAACGTTCCGAACCGTTCACCTGCCGGACTTGGGTGATTCCTGTCCGAGTCGAAGGAACGAGTAGGAACGGAGGATATCATAGTTCAACTCGTTATCAAACTATCTCGATATGGCAACAAGTGATCAAATAGCCAAGTGTTAGACGAAAGGCCGACCAGGTCAGAAATGCTGGCCGAACGGCTAGGCTATTCAAACAGCCCAGCCGATCGGACATGCCAGCCGATCGACCGGGCCAGCCGATCGGCTAGCACATGGCCCCACACTTTTCAAATTTTATGAAGTATGCTATTGACGAAGTGATGTTCGATCGAATACGCTACTCGATTGGTAAACATTACTCTTCGGATCATGAGATACTATGCTTCAACACTTAATTGTTTTCACAACTCGTTCGTAGTAGGAAATGCCAGCCAATCGAACAGACTGTTCGATCGAGCGACATTTTGTTGAGAATCACTCTAAGGTTCCCAGCCGATTGATTAAGCCGGCCGATCGAACGGACCGTTCGATCGATCGACCTGAAAGGTAAGAACATTTTTGTGTTCTCATATACTACAACGAAAACTTCAAAAGTTCAAATCCTCAAACACAAACACACCAGAGGAAGAAACAATCCACTCGAATGGCCCATCCGATCGAGGCTACCGGCCGATCGAATAGGGATGTCCAATCGGATATACCAGCCGATCGAACAGATCGTTCGATCGAACCTGCCGTTCGATCGACCAGCCTATTCGATCCATTCACACTTGTCTTATTTTCCACGTTACTCATTGTTGTGCTATCGAACTATTCAGGCTAACCCTACTCTCAGCGCTCCCTTCAATCCATAATCAATCACTGTGAGTATACTCGATCCCTTTTAGCTTTTAGCACTTTTGGGTGTTATATACGTTTCTTATATCAAAACACAAACGATCACACTACTCAAACTATTTGAACGCTAACCAATATGCATGTATTACGTGACTTAATGAATGCTTGTTGATTGTGTTTACACGTGGAATGCTGTCTACATGCCTTAACGACGTAGTACTATAGTTTGGACTCAGCACCCGTTCACACGGGGGTTGTTAAGGACAATTACTTGCATGGATTACGGTGGTAATCATGTATTGCGAACCGTCTCGGACGGTCAACCCGCAGTCATTGGTATCGATAGGTCCATGTCGATAATTAACATGCTTCGTTTTCCTCTGTGTGCGTGCTGGTTATGCGTAAACTATTCGAACTCTATATGCTATTATCAAACTTGTATGCTCACCTTTACATTTTATGTATTGACTTTATTTAAACGTATGTGACAGGTAATTAGGATGCTTACTTGCTAGGAAAGCGAGGCTAGAATAAGTTTCTAGAAGCCCCCAACAAATAGTTGTCTGCCAAGAACAAGCATCTGAGGAATAGTTGTCTGTAGATCTTGTCCTCTGGCATTACAGCCAGAAAGTCAACAGAATAGGGGTCTAGAAGCAGATAAACAATTGTTGTAATAATATTTGAATCTGAGTTGTCGGAACGGAATTTCTTGTTTGGATGATTATCTGTAATGACATGTTTGTTTATTCGGGATACGGTATGGGACGTATCTTTAACTGGATTATATAAATAGTTGTTATGGAAACTTCTGAACAATCTGTTTCGCTCAGTGCCATGCCCCGATGATTCCGCCTTCGGTTGGGGTGTGACAATTTCTCCCAAGTATCCCCCTTTTTCAAAATCAGGTCAGTTCCATTTTTCTTATTTTCTCTTTAATTGTTCATTGTCATGGGTGCTCGTAAGGATATGGAGAAATCCTTTTCTCGACTGACCCAAGAGGAAGTCGATTTATTTTGTATGGAATGTGGTATAGGGACAAAGTATAAACCGGTTGCACCGGCTTGCGATAAATCCATCAATGACTGTCCTTCTGGTATGATCGCCTTGTATTGTCGTCATTTTGAGTTTTCCAATCTTCGTTACCCGTTTTCAAACTTTGTCTTGAATATTTTGGAATATTATCGAGTGTCTTTTGGTCAGATTCATCCCCTTGGTATGGCTAGGGTTTTACACTTTGAGATTCTGTGTCGGGCTTGCGGGTATGATCCCACTCTTTTATCATTCCGTCGTTTTTTCCGGCTTGCTAAGAATGGTGATTGGTTCACCTTTGAAACCAGTCAAGTTGACACTTGTTTAATTTCATCCATGGTTTCTACACTTGGGGTTTGGAAAGATCGGTTTTTCTGGGTGTCGGAGGAAATTGTTCTTTTTAAACTTGTTTGGAGACACCCGGATGCTGTTCTGAATGAGCCAGAGCCCTTTGATTCCGAGATAAACACTCGTTTTTTAGAAATTCTTAGGGGGTGCCCTTCGAGGCTTTGCCCTTTTCCTGAGCATTTGTTGGTGTTGTTGGGTATAAGTAAAGTTTGGGAAAAGGCTAACCGGGATCCGGTGCTTATTAGAGATGGGAAGGGTATGCATTTATTCTTTTCTTGCTTTTTTGTTCCTTTTTCTTTGTTTGCTTATGTGTTTTTTTATATTTGTGTTGTAGTTATGTCTGCCCTTGATTTCATTAAAAGCGATGACACCTCTGATGTTGCCTTTGATGATGTTGCTGCCACTCCTGGCGAAAATGCGGTTGTTAAGGGTTCTGATCACAGGTTTGAGGGTTTTGGTTATGTCAATGTTCCGAATGTTAAAGGCTTTATTAAGGTTACTGCTTCTAAAGGTTCCACCCGTCGTTCCCAACGTTATTTGAAGGGTGTTGATCAACCTTCTGGTTCAGAGTCCATCGATGTTAGTGATGATGTTGAGGCGTCGGGGGATCAGGCTGTGGATGTTGGCAAGGGTAAGGAAAAGGAGTTAGTTGTTTCCAGCAAGAAGAAGAAATTGATTAAGAAAGGTACCCCTCCTGTTGTTCAAGGTTCGTCAGCCAAAAGTGTTGAGAGCTTCGAAGGTTCAGAGGGTCAAGATGTTTATGTGCCTAACTGGGGGGTTAAGGTTGGTGATAATTTTAAGGATCCGGCTGTTTGTGCCGAAGCTTTGGCTCATTTTGCTCCTCCCGGTGTTCGAAGTGCCATATCTGAGATGGAGGCTGATCATCTTATTTCTAGGATGATGCTCAGCTCCTGCAACCTTTCTGCCTTTTTGGCTGAAGGTATTACTCGTTTTGCTAAAGGGATGCAGGAGTATGAGGAGGCTTCCAAAAAGAAGGAGAAAATGAAGGCTTCACTTGTTGCCATGAAGAAGGAGATCGAGATCTTTTCTGAGAAGGAATTGGCTTGGACCAAGAAAGAGGCGGAGTTAACGAAGAGGCACGAAATTGAGATGGGTGATCTCAAGAAGAGCTTTGAAGCTAGCCTTCTGAAGCTGAAGTCTGACCGGGAGGCCTTGGCTGTGCAACAGAAGGCTTTTGATAAGGAGAAAAATAGTCTGAAAACTTTGGTTGCCCAGGCTACTGGAGATAACCAATGGCTATTTGAGCAGGGTTTTCACCAGGTGGTTACCTATCTCTTGCACTCTAAAGAGTTTAACTCCGCTCTTGGTGATGTTTACACTAAACTACTCAATCTGGGAAAACACCAAGGTCTTGTTGCGGGTTATAAGCTTCACGAGTCTGGCCAACCCTTATAGAAGTCTCCCCTGTACCGTCCCGAGGCTTCCGATGTTTTTAAGAGTTCCGTTGAACAAATGGAGAGGTTGTCATACCCGTATGTGAGTCAGGTTGCCTATTGTTATGGTAAGCCTCTCTCTGTTTTGCAGGAACTGAAGCCCGATGGTTTGAATGAAAAGTTATGTGCTGAAATGCTTGGCTCCCTTTCGAGGAAACGTTCCTACTCGGGAGATAGTGAAGATACTTTTCCTGGGGAATCTGATGCTCCGAAGGATGCCAGTTTGGAAGGTTCAGCTGTTGAGGATCTAGGTCCGAAAGCTAAAAAGGTTAAGAAGACTAAGAAGGCCAAAGGTAGCAGTTCTGGGGTCTCTAAGCCTTCTACTGATGCATGAAATTCGTAGCTTTCTTAGCACTTGTTTTAAAATAATTTGTGGTTTTTAACCTTTAAACAATATTAGGTCTTTGGGAACCCTTAAGGTTCCTGTTGGTGGTATTTTAGGCCCTTATGGCCGTTTGAACAATAGCTGAATTTGCAAGTTACTAGGACTTGCCTTATCTTTTGTTTGAAAGTCTTTCAGGGCTTTCTTTGATTATGGTATGATGTTTGACTATTTTCTTTGTGTTATGTTTTTATACTTGTGCCTGTTTTGTTAAGGCAGTTTGGTTGGCTTTAACCTTTCAAGCTTTTTGGCTATTCGTAAGTAGGTTGGAGCCTTTGGGGTTTCGAATTGTCATGAAGGTGGCTTGAAGCCTTGACGACTCTTTATGACTTGATTTGGTTTGTATTTTTGCCAAAGGATTTTTCTTTTTTGCTTGTATTTTTCCTTAGATAATTTTCATTCTCTTGTAACTTTGTCTTTGTTGAGTTTGTGTTGCCTTTATGTTTTTTACACCTTAAAGGGTTCAGTGCTGCAGACACTTAGCCTTGGTGTTTTTTAATAAGAAGACATAACACCTATCCTTTTTATTATTTCTTTGTGATTTATTTGACTTCGTAAGCCTATTTGTTGGTTATATTTCTAAGGCTTAAGGAACAGTTGGTGTAGGTTGTTCAAGCCTGTCTATGAGACAATTTTGCTTTGACTTAATAAGTCTCATGGAGTTGTATTGATTTAGGAACTCACCCCTTATATAGGTTCATTCAACCCTTGAACCTATTGAGCGATGTGGCCTGGGAGCTCATCCCCTTACATGGCCCTTGCCATGGAGTTTTTTGCTAGGTTCTCAACCTGACCTTAGGATAGAAAGACAAGTTTGATAAAACAACTTCATTCATTCAAGCAATACTTGCTTTTTACAAAAGGTATTCATAGTGTTGTTAGGAATACATTTTAATACAAACCAAACTTTCCTGTCTAAACATGGAACCTTCTCAGGGTCTTGCCATTCCAATGCCTTGGAAGCCTTTTGCCTTCTGAATCTGCTAGCTTGTAGGATCTACCCTTGTGTGCTTCAAGGATGGTATACGGACCTTCCCATTTTGGGCCAAGCTTTCCCTGATTTTCGTTTTTGCTAGCTTCATTGTTTCTAAAGACTAGGTCCCCTGGTTTGAATCGTTCATTCTTGACTTTCTTGTTGTAGTAGGCTTCCATTTGTTGCTTATATTTGGCTTCTTGAATTGCGGCTTGATCTCGAGCTTCTTCTAGGAGTTGTAAATTCAACATGGTCTCTTTCTGGTTTGTTTTGGGATCCATGTTGACAATTCGTTGGGTTACAACTCCTATTTCAGCAGGGATTACAGCCTCGGATCCAAATACCAAGCTATAAGGTGTTTTCTTTTAGCTTGTTTTTTCGGTTGTTCTGATTGCCCATAGAACACTAGGCAATTCTTCAAGCCAGTTGCTTTCGTATCTTCCTAATCTTGTCTTGATACCTTCCACTATGCTTCGATTTGCCCTTTCAGCTTGGCCATTTGATTGCGGGTAAGCTACTGAGCTGAAGATTTGGTTGATCATGTACTCTTTACACCAAACGCTGAAAGGCTTTTCAGCAAATTGCTTCCCGTTGTCAGTAACAATCACTCCCGGCAATCCATAACGACTGATGATGTTTTCCCAAACGAAGTCAATGACCTGTTTGCCTGTGATCTTAGCGAGTGGTTTAACCTCGGGCCACTTGGTAAAATAATCTATTGCCACTAGCAAGAATTTTACCCCACCTTTGCCTGGAGGGGATGGTCCAACAATGTCCATTCCCCACTTATGGAATGGCCATGCCGAGGTTATTGGGACAAGATCATGCTTGGGATTTTTTGGGATTGGTGCATGAATTTGACAAGCATCACATTTCTTCAATTGCTTAGTGGTGGCACGATGCATCGAGGGCCAGAAGTATCACAGGTTCATGAGTTTTGCAACCACCAACCTAGCTTCAAAATGAGCTCCACATATGCCTTCGTGAATTTCTTTGATCAAATACTTACTTTGCTCGGGACCAACACATCTTAGCAAGGGGGCAAGGTACCCCTTTTTGTAAAGGGTTTCTCCCTGTAACACATATTGCCTTGCTTTGATTTTAACCCTTTCAGCTTCTACTTGATCATTGGGTAGTTCACCATTTTGAAGGAATTTTTTGATGGGAGTCATCCAGTTTGGATCTTCCTCGGTGACTACGTCTTGAACCTCCAATTCATCAATCGATGGAGCCTTCAACACCTCTACCAACACCTTCTTGGTGAGGTGGGCAAAGGTGAGAGATGCTAACTTGCTTAAAGCATCAGCCTTTTTGTTTTGGGACCTGGGAATTTGTTTGATGCTGCATGCTTGGAAGGTATTCATCAACTCCTTGGATTTTTCCTTATATCTTCTTATGTTGGGTTCTTTGGCAACATAGCTATCGTTGACTTGGTTCGAGACTAGTAATGAATCGGTGAACACTTCAAGCTTTTGGACTTTCATTTCTTTGGCCAGCCTTAATCCGACGATCAGTGCCTCGTATTCAGCCTCGTTATTGGTGGTCTGAAAATCAAAACGAAGAGCATATATGAATTCCAACCCTTCGGGGTTGATTAAAACTAGCCCAGCCCCTGACCCTTCAATACTTGAAGCTCCATCGGTGAAGAGCTTCCAAGCTTCAGGGTTGAAGGGTTCAGCGGTGGTAGTGTTTACTTCGTTAATTATTTGGTTCGGGACTTCCACAATGAAGTCAGCCAAGACTTGGGCTTTGATAGCTTTTCGTGGGACGTAGGTGATGTTGTGTTCACCTAGTTTCACTGCCCATTTTGCCAACCTTCCTGAGTTCTCTGCTTTTTCAAGCACATTCTTAATGGGTTGGTCAGTGACCACTTGTATAGGATGTGCTTGGAAATACCTCCGAAGCCTTCTAGCTGTTTGAACTAGGGCTAGGGCAAGCTTTTCAAGGGGAGGATATTTGGTTTCAGCCAATTTTAAAGTTTTGCTGAAGAAGTAAACAGGTACCTGAGCCGTGTTTCGTTCAATGGTGAGGACTGCACTTATAGCCTCTTCAGCAACCGATAGATAGACTGAAATTAACTCTTCCGTTTCTGGAGCTGCAATGTCCGGCAAGGAAGCAAGATGTTGTTTCATCTGGTTGAAGGCTTCCTCAGCTTCACCAGTCCACTTGAAATCTTTCTTATCAGAACAATTTTTGAGTGTTTTGTAGAAGGGTAGGGACCTTTCAGCCAACTTGGAGGTGAAACGCTTCAAGGCAGCAAGCTTCCCGTTTAAACTTTCAACCTCCTTCTTGGTTTTTGGTGGCTTGGTTTCGAGGACAGCTTTTACTTTGTTTGGGTTGGCCTTGATGCTTTGTTTTCCGACAATGTGGCCTATGAATTTTCCTTCTTCGAATCCAAATGAGCATTTTTCAGGGTTAAGTTTCATGTTAACCTTTCTGAGATTTTTGAAAGTTTCTTGGATGTCGTCAAGCATTTGATATTCCGTCTTGCTTTTGATTACCAGGTCATCGACGTAAGCTTCCATGTTTTTACCAATTTGACTTGCAAAAGCTTTGTCTACCAGACGTTGGTAGGTTGCTCCAGCGTTCTTGAGTCCAAAGGGCCTTGATACTTGACCCCTTTTATCAAATTTTGGGTGTAACATACGTTCCTTATAAATCGAACTTATCAAACGAATGAATCAAATTGTCAATCTATCACTTGCGAATAACTATTTGCATAGATATACGTGATGCTAGTTGCATGTATGCTAGGACTTATACTCGTGACGTCCCACCAAGACTAGTATAGTACTATTGCGCCCGACGGGGTCTCGTTATGCCATCGAAGAGTCGAGCATCGAGGACTTAGCTGGTAGTATCAATTTTGTGAGTATATATGTCATGTATTACGTTTATGCATATGGAAATTCGTAGCACTTTTAATCTATTATTCTATTACATATCAAACATGTATACTCGCCAACACTTTTGTATTGACAATATTTTAACGTATGTTCCAGGTTTAGTCGAAGTCTACATCAAATCAAGCTAGGAAGTCTAGAAACTCACCTAAAATCTAGGTTGTCGGATTTGAATTGTTCGAGAGGACAAGAAATTCGTGACGACTTATGTGATTGTATTGTTTGTTAGTATGGGATAACGAATGTAAGAAATATTATCGCAATATAGTTGTTATGGAATCTCTTGAGCAATCTGATTCGCCTAGCACCGCGCCCCGATGATTCCGCCATTGGTTGGGGTGTGACAGATTGGTATCAGAGCCATAACTATAGGGAATTAGGTAAGACTCGACCTAGTCCGGGTCGACGTCTTAGAGAATGACCTAGTCTATAGTCTAAGCACCCATAGACTGCCTCGTACGAACCTAGTAGGGTTTGTATTGCGCCTACCTGATGCTTCTGATCGAAATTGCAAAAACTATGACTATGTGTGAACCCCGCATACTACAACTTCACACGAAGAAGCCTTTCCTAAGGCTGGAATACTACTAGCTTTTCCTAAGGCAGACATAATACACATGTTTTCGAAAATACTCGCATCTCACAACCGAGCAATCCAGTCGAGACCAGGTGTGAAAACCAGTAACTCTCGATAGGATTACTCACTCAGCGCATTTTTCTAGCACGAGAATCTTTCGTTGAGTCAGGAGTGACATCCATACCTCGACGAAAGCCTCCCTTTCGAAATTCTAGTGAAGCTCTCGGATTTATTCGATGAGCGAAACCACAAATTGGGAACGAAACTGTTAAGCCAGGGGTGAAACCCGTACCTTAATAAACCGTTCCACTCCCTAAAACATTTTTTTCAAAAAGCTCTCACCAGGGACTCGACCATCACAATGACTCGAGCCACGCGGCGACTTGGAGGATGAATGCCATGAGCTGCATCCCAGTGGAAGCATAAACCTCCAGAGTCAACGCGTGTGCACGGACTTGTTGGGTGTGATTGAGTTACCTTGGGTAGTCAACGCCTAAACACCCGAGGCACTCCGAGTATCTTACTAAGCCTACAACTCGCCAGATTTTATGATTGGATGAACTCAGTTTCGTTTTATGTGTTTAATTGCGATTATCAATTTTCGCTCCCTGTTTTACAAAGCGCACAACTCGCACAGCCATCGCAATCCAAAACAAAGACCGAATGATAGAAACAAAACTAATGTCCAGTTGTCCAACTTCTCTCGCAATCCTTCCCTTAACGCGTCCTCGCGCTTTCTAAACCATAATATATGTGTGTAAGTACGAACTACAACTATTTATATCTAAGTACAATCAAGATATTGTGTGAAAATCTAGGAAGTTCGTGTCTTCTATGTGGCTCCTATGTGAAGTCTATTTATATTGCACGTTACAAGTTACGACCGCGCTCAATCGCATCGTAAACTCGAAATCATTATGATCGAATCTCATTCCGGATCTCTCTCTGTCTAGATGCCTTCCAACAACTCTATCTCGAAACGAATGGCTAGGAGAAGAGCCAAACAAAGCGCCGATAAGAGGATTGCCTCGATTGTGACCAAGGAAGTGGTCAAGCTCATTCCTCAAATTGTCGCTCAAGTGCACTCTCTCAGCAACGCTCGAGCCGCGAAGGACTCTAAGACGGAAGAGCCGCAATCTACTTTCCTCTACAAACACTTCAAGGCCTGTGACCCGACGGAATTCACAGGTGAAGGAGGTGTGACCCAACTGCTCCAGTGGTTCGATTCTATCGAAGTCACCCTTCGACAAAGTGGGTGTCCCGATAGTCTCCGTACTACTTGTGCTACCGGAGTATTCCAATCGCGAGCACTCGACTGGTGGACCGCCGAACGCAACAAACGTGGGATCTCCGCAGCTTACGCCCTCTCTTGGGACGAGCTGAGGGAACTCATGAGGGAAGAATATTGTCCTCCTCATGAAGTCCAGAAGCTAGAAAACGAATTTTGGGAAATCAAGCAAACCGAAGGTGACAATGCCGGCTATACCGCAAGGTTCAAGCAGCTTAGTGCAATCTGCCCAAGTCAAGTGGACACTCCAAGGAAAGCCATCGCAAAATACATTCGCGGCTTACCTGAGAGTGTGGGTGATTTTGTCGAAGCTGCAAGACCTGCTACCATCGAAGAAGCCTACCGTTTAGCTGCAGAAATCAACAGCAAACGAGTCTTGGACGGGTCCTTCTCCAAGAAGCCTGTCAAACAAGCTCATCAAGAAATCATCATCAACTCATCCGACGATTCCTCTGGAGAATCGGTCGATGGTTCATCCGACAGCTCCTATGAAGATTCTTCTAAGGATTGCTCCGACAATGTCTCTGTCAAATCATCAGGCGAATCCGACAACGACACTGCATCATCTCAGGAAGCTCAACCTAGCCGCAAACGAAAGACCGTGAGCCCAGACTCTTCAACAACCGGGCTGCCGCAACCCGAACCCCTCCGATCAGTCCCAGTTAAGCCAAAACATGCTTACAGTGGGCCTCACCCCCTGTGTTTCACGTGCACGTACCATCACCCGCCAGAAGCAAATTGTCGCTATTGCACAAATTGCAACTGGTATGGTCATCATACACAGCAATGCCGCGCAGGACCGCAACTCTGAAGGAAGTCAGCAACACCAGCAGTCTCCGCAAGTGTCCTCCACAGCAACGTTATTTCGCTTCTAATGTTGTTGTAATAATACGCCTTATCGCTATCGTTTTCTTGTATGTGTGGAACCTACTTCATCAATCGTCGCATGTAGATTCTATTACTCTTATACTCGAGCACCATCTAAACGCTAGCACTATGTACTATGTAATGTATTTTACCCTTACAACACTCTTAGAATGAGGTACGATATACGTGCAAGGAACGACTAATCGCGGGTGCACACGGGATTATTCTGGTCAGTGCACGAAGATTGTAGTGAAGTTCTAATGGTGCCATAACGTTTAAAAGCATGATCAAGGGTCTTGGCCATGTCAGCAAAGCGTGACACCAAAACACGGGGCATAAGTAGTAGGGGTAACGCAAGATGTGCTTTACCATACTACCAAATCTTCGTGAAGAAAGTGCCATGTGGAGTTGGACGTTATTAGACCTATTATATTATAATGGTTATTTTCAACACGCTACAAATCGATCACAAGGCGTAACGAAACTAGAATCGCATCACTGCGAGACTTCTCGTAAGTCTGCGTACGCAACACAATTGCCACATCGATGGACTTAGGTAAGTTCACCCCGAAGAGCAATTGGAGCAATGCAAGACTGGTCGTAAGTCTACAATGTAGCTCAAATCGCAGTTTTGCTAGATCTATCTCGCAATCTAAATCACTCGATATATGGCTCGAAATCGCAGTCGTATCTGGTATTATCTCGCAATCTCTAACGCTGGTCATTGGCTATTGTGTGAACTTCTACCGCCTGGTATGGATCGCTTATTGTGGATCGCCGGACGAGTACCGAAAATCACTCGCCGCTTTTCACTTTAACGCATTTCGCGCCTATTTCATCAACTCGATACTCTCATCGCGTGTCGCTATCACTCATCGATACTAGTGTTATCTGTGTCACATTAGCAAGCACGACCTCGCTTCACGAGACAAAACTAATAAGGTCGAAACATGGTGGTGTTTGACCATATTAGCCGACTTTCGTGGAAAAAGGCCATGCGGACTAGCAATAGTTACTGTTTGTGGTGTATTCAACTCAATCGAATCGCATATCGTTCACAACGCAACGATCGTTATTTATCATCTATCAGGGTCTATTGCCTATCGCTATTCGGTTATCGCTTGGAAGTCATCGCAAGTTGTGTAGAATTAGGGTACATGACATCACTTCACGGGACAAAACTAACATGGGGAAACATGGTGTTTCTCCATGTTAGCAACTCTCGTGGAAACATGCCATGTGGGCTTTGCGTGGAAACAAATCGAAATCGCATCTAGTCGAATCGAAAATCGCGTCGTACGCCATCGCCCATCAATCGTCATCTAACCCAGCATACCACATCAATGTTTCGCACGATCGAACTACTCGCACTCGCTATCTATGCCTCGTTAGTATCCGAACCGCTTCTATTCAAGACTCGGTCTAGCATCCTATCGCTTTGGCCGGGGGAAATCGAAATTCTATCTGTCTCTTATCGGCACGCGTGACACCGCCTCACGAAACAGAGGTAATATGGGTAAAACATGGTGGATACGCCGCTAGTACTTCCTATGTATAAGTGTTTTAATCATATTAACAAACTTTCGTGGGAAAGTGCCACGTGGGACTCGATGTAAATTATCTTTCCGTACTGTTAAAGAAAACCGATTTTTATAAAATTTTGTTAAAACCGTTGGACAAGTGAAATCTCCTTAAAACATGGAGAAGACATCGAATCAGTTTAGCTCCGTGCCCAAAGGAAGTTTCATAAGTTCAGTTTTTTTTCCTTAAAAACTTTTGCAATGACAAAAAGAAATCTTCCCGAAAACGATGGTTCGACAATCAAGTTTCAGCTCGAACTCACGTTGTAGGAAATTTTCTTAAAACATATTTTGCCGTCGAATTCTTTTAAAAATGTATAACCCGAAAATCTGTCATCAAAATAACAAAAAAAAACCCTCCCCATAGCGTTGGTGTGGACATCGAGGCAGTTAGCACCGCGCCATGAGGGGAATTTCCGAAATATCTTCAAAGATTAATCGATTATCGGTAAGTTTAAAACTTTATGGAATCACTTTTGTGTGTGTCATCGCTTTTGGTTAATCAAATCGTACCTTCTCACTGCTCTCGCTCGCCGAATCCTTAATCGATCGCTCGCTTATCTAGACGCTTTTAATCGCTACTCTCATTCGCATCAACTCTTACGACCCTACTAATGGATTAATTTCGGGACGAAATTTCCTAAAGCAGGGGAGACTGTAACAACCCGCACCTTCGTGCGTTGTTACTACTCGATACACTCGTTACGCCTAGCACCAGAGATTCGGATCATAATGAAACTATATCAGGTATATCGCTAAATCGAAGTATAACCGAATAATTACGCGTATTCTATCGCTATTACAAACCTATTTTCAATAAAACATAACACTCACGATGATGTTGAGTGAGGACTTAATCTACCCTCCTCGATAACCGTGAGGTGTCAAAACGTAAACAAGCAACGCTAACAAAGACTATAGGGTGAGTACCATGTCTCCAGCCATCGTGATGATGACGGCAACACGAGCAAGTAGTGCCCCGATAATCTTTGTGGCTCATCACATCGAAGAACGCACTCGAAGGCACGCGTAACTCGATCATCACACCGAGAATTGGATATATAGATGCGTATATGCGACCCTTTTGTGTGTAATTATGGAAAATAATTAAATAATAATATAAGTATACGAAAATATGGCCCAAACAGTCGAAAACGCGCCAAAAACAAGGACTAAAGGCCTCCGTATGGACGGGCCAGCCAAACGGCTGGGCCAGTCGATCGGACGGGCCAGCCGATCGGCTGGGCCGCCTGATCGAACGGGCCAGCCGATCGGCTGGGCCGGCCGACCGGACAGAACAGCCAACCGGCTGGGCCGCCCAATCGAACGGACCAGCTGATCGGCTGGGCCGTCCGATTGGACAGGCCAGCCGATCGGCTGGGCCGGCTGAGCGAACGGGCCAGCCGATCCGGCCCGCCTTTCCTCCTTCCTTCTCCTCCCTTGCCTATAAATACCCCTCTTTTCACTCCAAACACTTGTTGTTGCTGCTGCTACTCGACCAGGACGTTCTTGACCACTTTTCTCTAGATTTCTCCCGATTCTTGTAAGTTTTCAACCCAAATCTTGTACTTCTTTGATCTATATGCATTCCTTCATCATTCTACCTTTCAAATCTCAACTTTTAACCATGAAATCAACGGATTTGGAGTGTTCTAGGGTGATGTCACCATGGACTTCTTCAAGAGTGATGTCATCCCATGAAGAACAACTCAGATCCGAATGGTTTCCATATGATTTTACGTAAATCTCGTCTAAATCTATGTTTTCCAACCAAGAAGTTACGGATTTGAGATGTTCTAGAGTGATGTCATCATGAAGTTCTTATAAACTTCAAATGTTGGCCTCATTCCACCAAGAACAACTCAGATCTAAGAAACTCCATAAGGATAACCAAGGTTTTCACATCAGATCTATACACAAAAACGGTAGAAACAGAGCTTAGACCGACCTTCCACTCATTCTTAGTGTCGTGTTGGTCAGGGATCTGATTCCTACCAAAGAGAGGACCAGTTTCGGGTTAAACACGGAAAAACCGCCAAGAACGGCCAGTTCTGATGGAACGGGGTGATTCCCGGCCGATAGAACAGGTCGGAATTGATGGAATTTCAGTTGTTCAGCACGTCACAACAACGTCTCGACCAAAACCACTGAAGAACACGCGAAAACCGCCGAAAACAGCTGGACAGGATGGCCGATCGAGCGGCCCAGTCGATCGAGCGGCCCAGCCGATCGGCTGGACCAGCCGATCGAACGGCCCACTCGATCGAACGGCCCACTCGATCGAGCAGCCCAGCCGATCGAGCGGTCCATCCGAATGGGCCAGCTCAATTCAATTCTTCGTCCAATTTCACATAAATCGATCCCGTTTAACGCGTAATCCAATACTCATGTAATCAGTCTGTAATCAGGGCATTCTCAGGCGTCATCCCGTCAATCCAACCAAATACGCACTGTGAGTATACTTGACCCCTTTTATCGAATTTTGGGTGTAACATACGTTCCTTATAAATCGAACTTATCAAACGAATGAATCAAATTGTCAATCTATCACTTGCGAATAACTGTTTGCATAGATATACGTGATGCTAGTTGCATGTATGCTAGGACTTATACTCGTGACGTCCCACCAAGACTAGTATAGTACTATTGCGCCCGACGAGGTCTAGTTATGCCATCGAAGAGTCGAGCATCGAGGACTTAGCTGGTAGTATTAGTTTTGTGAGTATATATGTCGTGTATTACGTTTATGCATATGGAAATTCGCAGCACTTTTAATCTATTATTCTATTACATATCAAACCTGTATACTCGCCAATACTTTTGTATTGACAATATTTTAACGTATGTTGCAGGTTTAGTCGAAGTCTACATCAAATCAAGCTAGGAAGTCTAGAAACTCACCTAAAATCTAGGTTGTCGGATTTGAATTGTTCGAGAGGACAAGAAATCCGTGACGACTTATGTGATTGTATTGTTTGTTAGTATGGGATAACGAATGTAAGAAATATTATCGCAATATAGTTGTTATGGAATCTCTTGAGCAATCTGATTCGCCTAGCGCCGCGCCCCGATGATTCCGCCATTGGTTGGGGTGTGACACTTTTGGACCACGGGCTTGACATCGGGTGGTATTTTTAACTCATGCTCAGCAATGTTTCGGGGGATTCCTGTCATGTCTTCTGGACACCAAGCGAAGACATCGCTGTAATATGTCAACAACTTTTCCAGATAAGAGAGAGTCTCTTGTGAAAGTCCTGGATTGACTCTTATTCTTTGTTCAGGGTACTTAGGATTTATGATTAGCCTTTGCTTGTCTTCTTCACTTCTAGAACTTTCACCTTCAACCAGGTAGGCCTCTTGGGAAGGTTGAAGGGTTGCTATCCCTCTCTCAGTCGGAAATTTTACTGTACCATGTCCAACAGACACGGCCATGTAAAAGGCACACTGTCCTGGTCTTCCTATGATCACATCACAGTTTGACGGTATGTTGATAACCACAAAGGTGAGTGGCTGGATTCTTTCCTTCTGACCTTCGTTAAAACGGACATTTAGTCTCAGCTGCCCTAAAGGCTTGAGGGGAATATCAGCAATACCTTTTATGGAGGTTCCAGAAGGTTGAAGCCTTGAACGTTCTTCGTTACTCAAGCGGTTGAAGAACTTCTCGAACATGATTTCAGTGAGCGCCCCAGTGTCTATGTAGGCCCTATATGTTTTCAACGTTCCCACAGTAGCTTCTACAACAAGAGGGCTTGAAAGAGGGTCTTTTTCTGTTGGGGAAAGCAAACACACTGAAGCTCCCAAGCTTCCAACCGCTGTCTTTTACGAGGAACCCTTTCATCAGAGTCCACCATATTGACTTCCTTTCCCTTTCCTTCAGCCATTTTGTCCCGAACCCCTTTTACCAAATGAGCGAGTTCCCCGGACTTAACAGCCTCTTCGATTCTTTTCTTGAGCTGGAAGCAATCGTTGGTATGGTGACCCTTTTCTTCATGGAACTCACAGTACTGTTTGGAGTTCTCATTTTTCCTGCTTTTGGGGAGAGGCCTAGGAGGCCTAAAGTTCTGCTTGACTTCTTCTGTTGCCAGGATTTCTTGAGGAGTCTTTGTGAGGGGTGTGAAGCTCATGCCTTTCTCCCTGGTTGGAGGGTTCCGGCCTTCAGACCTTCGATGTCTGAACCCTTCTGTCGTCTATCATAGGAGTTATAGTTCCCTCTTTTTCTGACTGGGCTATTACTTCGCCAGCTAGACCATCTTTTCCTTTGTTCTTTAATGTCAACCGCCTCCTCTCCCCGAATATGGGCTTCTGCCCTTTCGAGAGCTTCTTCCAAGGTCTTGGGCAGGGACTTGTTGAAATCTCTTGTGAGATATTTCGAGGTGATAACAATCATGAAACCGGCTACCCTCATTTTTTCATCTGCCCCAACATAGGTCAGACCTTCCTTCTTGTATCGTTTAATAAACTCGCGAAGACTTTCATTGTCACATTGTTTTATTTGAAAAATGACTGTCGCATCTTTGACATATCGTCTTTGCTGGGAGAAGTTGGCCAGAAATCCCTTGCTAAGATCGTCGAAGCTTTGAATGCTTCGAGCAGGTAAGTCATTGAACCAGATTCTGGCTGACCCCACAAGGGTTTGCATGAACATTAGACAACATTCAGCATTTGACCACTTCTCGATTCTTGCTGCACCGGTGAATATCTGAAGATGGTCTTCAGGATCTTCCATCCCATCATATGTTCTAATGTGGGCCGGCATCTTGATTTTCGTTTGGAAGTCATAATCGGCTATCTGTTGTGAAAAGCATGAGAGGTTACTTGGTTTATAGGGTTTGGCCAAGTCTTCTTCGACCCTTGTACTCACATTGTAATTACCATTGTTGATCCCTTGAGTGGCTAGCACTTGATTGATGAAGTGCTGCCACGGGAAGTTGGCCATCATCTGGGTCATCATCTGGGACATAGGGTTGAAGCCTTGAAGGCTTCCAGGTACAACTGGGCAGCTAACTCCAAGGGGGGTGCTCATAACTGCACTCCGTGCCAATGGAAGCACGGATAGGGCTTGTTCCCATGAGGTTGCTGTAGAAGCTGGAAAGCTTGTTACCGGGGACTGTAGGAGCTGATCCAGGGTCAGCTCATGACCCAGAGGAGCACCACTCATGACCGGCTGAGATGAAAAGATGGGACGTGTTGTGGGGTTTGCCATTGTAGACAAATATGGAATAGGGTTTGGTGGATTACTGGGACCGGCTTCATTCCTGGCTGTAAACGGTGGAATGTGAGGTCCGGGGGACAGCGTTGGCTCAGGTTCATCGTAGTCTAAACGAATCCTTACTCCCTTATCCTTCTCTTTGTTCACATACTGGTTGAGGAGAGACCTCAACTCAAGGAAATTGTTGGCTATCCCCTCTGGGGTAAGCTCAATACGCGTCGGAGTGTCAGAAATGCCAACATTAGGGGAAGGAACTCCGGATCTGGAAGGAGTTGGAGTGTTAAAGGTAAGAAACTCGGGTGTGCTCCCCAGAGTCGAGAAAGAGGTTGGTATAGCCACATGAGCTTGGCTGCTACCCGGGGTTGAAGTGTTTGGAACCTGATTTACTTCACCCGGGGATCCACTTTCCGACATGACGATTTCAAGAGAGAAGAGCTACCCTACTAGGTCTTTTTGAAGAGAAATAGTGGCGTAGCCCCACGGTGGGCGCCAACTTGTTGAAACAACGAATAATAGACCAGCGGTAGTAGCAGGACTGGTTAGGCAAGAGGGTTGAAGGGTTCAACTTTGCCTAACGCAGGTCGTGGGGTCCCCCCACGTTTGCAAGACGTGGAAGGAGGTTCACTAGTTTATTTTTGCTATTTGCTAAGGATCCTTCTCCTGAATATGTCCAGGCTCGGATGAAGGAACAAATAGAATGTGTGTGTTGGATGTGAAAGAGAGAGAGTCGCATGAAGCAAACACTCAAGATGAATGACTAGAGACTAAGAGAATCAAGGCTGGTCAAGAATGTCTTCTGAAGTAAATGAAGTGTCAATTTATAGGAGAAGACATCTCCCAAAGAAGAATACATTTGACTAGTGACCTGTGCTTGCAGTGAGGGGTTTCCCCTTTTGGGGGTTAAAGCCTTTTGACCCCTGGATAATAGCGTGTGCTCTGCAGACCTGCGTTGCTAGCGAGTTGGTGGAGCTGTTCGGGGATGTGACTTATTTACTGTTCCCGTATTGCTTTACTTCATCTCCTCAGCTTTTCAACCATTGAACCTTTTAACCCTTTGAGCGTTTACATATTTAGTCATTTTATTTAGTCTTGGGCTATCCCCGTCATCAATACACACGTGGTAAAATGTGTAAAAAGAGATCTATGTAACTTATTTTAGTGTATGTGTGTTTATTATCATATTGTTTCTGCAATCCACAAATGCACGGATTTTATTTTATAAATTAAAACATGAAATCTACAAGAAATCAATGAGACGTGGAGGGGAGCCCACCCACTATTTCATACAAGTTCTTACAATTTTGATAATCAGAAATCAAATAATTATACTAAAGTCAATTTAAGGGGTCTTGGGACTTAAAAAGAGTCAGAAAATAATATTTTATTTTCTTATAATTAGCACACGTTAGTTGATGTTGATGGTGCGCATTCTAAGTCTATTTTTATTAATAAATAAAGATATAAATATAATTTAAAAAGGGTTAAATTTTATAATCTTTGTCAAATATGATGATCTATAAATTCTTATCTTCTTACGAAGGACCACGTATACTACCTACCATTCTCCATTGCACCACTTTAAACGCGCAATTAAATTAACTTTTGAGTGTATATAAACTTTTGTTTATATTTGACCTTTATGGCGGACCCAAGCCCAGTCTAAGGTGGGCGGACACACCCCCGGGGAAAAAAAATATTTATTGCTAAGTTTCGTCGAAAATCCCGTCCGCAACCTTTTGAACTTTTTGTCCGCACCCTTTGAATTTTTCGTCCGCACCCCTTAGGTAAAAAGTGTTATCAATTTATTTTTAAATTTTTTTGTAAACTCTTATTTAAAAAAAAAAATACTACCTAAATTATATAACTTTTAATACATAACTAACTAAACCCAATACCCATACCTTTAGCCACTTATAATTACTAACTAGCTAGCTCACTAAGTCTTAGCCCATTAACCAAACCCAAGAATATTATAAGAGTAAATTACAAGTTTTGTCATTTGTACCAAATTGCAAGCGGTGTCATTTACCTTTAAATTTGATTAGTTTTGTCCTTAACGTTTCAAAATCTTGCATGTTATGTCCTTTAACCCTAACTCAGTCAGATTTTTTTTTGTTAAATAAGGGTATTCTTGTCATTTTACCTTCTTAGGGACTGTTGAGTAAATAATTTGATATTCAAGGGACTAATTTTGTAAGAAATAAAAAATAAATTATAAATATTAAAAACCTTGAATATTCTCTCCCTCTATCTCTGACTCTCTCTATCACACACCACCACCACCTCCAACCCCACCACTGCCCTTCAGCCGCCGCCACACACCCCAGTATCAACCATCCTAAACCACAGTATTCACTCTCTATGTATAAATCATTATAAAACCTTAACAACATAAACAAACACCAATCAATACTTAATCTCCATGATGCTTTTGACTTCCAGCGAGTACATATGGTACACTAGGGCTTGCCGTTTGGCAACCTGCCGCTGATAATTGCCATCGGAGAAGGCAGCGGCAACAGAGCTAGGGTTTGTTAGGGTTTTTTTGTGGCAAAATGCGTCGATTGTACGGGCGCTTTGTGTACTCTCTTATGTTGTAATCGGTGAATTGACGGGATGATCGGAGGAATGAGCCGAAAAGTGAGAGGATTTGCTTCCGGGAGGGCGGTGGCGCCGCCATGGCCGTTTTGTTCAATGGTGGAAGGGTGGCTGATCGGGTGTTTTGGATTTGTTTGTGAATAATTTCAAAGTTTAAAATGATTTTTACATGCCATGTGAGACCAAGTTTTTTGTATAAATTTTCAGATGCAGACATGGAAATTTCCATGTGGTGAACAATGACTACACCCACTGGGATATGTATGCCATTGGTGGAAGTGGAAACCTAGGCAACAGATACCTTGCCCCTAACAATCCCTTTGGTAAGTGGTGTGTGGCAGCGGCTGGAGGGCAGTGGTGGGGGTGGAGGTGGTGGAGGTGGAAGGTAGTGGTAGTGGGTGGTGTGTGATAGAGAGAGAGAGAGAGAGAGAGAGAGAGAGAGAATATTCAAGGTTTTTAATATTTATAAGAGTAAACTGCCATTTTGGTCACAAAACTGGTCAAACCACAGGGACCAAAATGGCAGTTTACTCTATTTAGAGTAAACTGCCATTTTGGTCCCTGTGGTTTGGCCAGTTTTGCCACTTTAGTCCAAATCTCAAACTTATTACATCTGGGTCTCTGTGGTTTGCATTTTGTTGCCATTTTAGTCCAAAATCCAAAAACCCTATTTTTTTTACTGTTGCAACCTCCTATTTTGTCCTGTAGTGCAGGGGCATTTTGGTCCATGTTAATTTATTATAACATTTCAGTAATTAATAACATCTATCTTCAAGAACATCATCAAACTTCATCATCAAAACCCAGAAAATCAAGAACATCATCAAACTTCATCATCAAAATCCAGAAAATCAAGAACATCATCTTCAAGAAAATCAAGAACCCAGAACAAAACTAGAAACCATCACAAAAATCAAAATACAGACAACAAATCAAAACAAAAACCGATTTGTAAAAAGAAACGAGGCTCAGATCTGTATCTTCAGGAACATAATCAAACATCATCATCAAAACCCAGAAAATCCAGAAAATCAAGAACATCATCTTCAAGAAAATCAAAAACCGATTTGTAAAACCGCCATGGCTGCAAACAGAGGTTGCAAGCGCACTTACCCTCCTCCGATTCTGCCACGCCAAGCTGCGGAAAATCTCAAATGTTGACCCGATTTTGACTCGGATTAGGTGAAATCATCACAGCCTCATGGTGAACAAGCATAACAGAACAAGCAACAACACACACCACGAAAGAACAGTTGTCTCTCTGTCTCTCTCTCTCTCAATACATATACATATATAACGGAGGGTTGTTGAAGATAATCAAAATCACTGGCGGAAAGAGGCGGCAACCACCCTCAGAAACCCTTGCTCCTCTCTGCCTCATAGAGTAAACTGCAATTTCGATCCAGATCTGCAGTGCCACCACCGCCACTCCACCCGCCACCGCCCCACCACCTGCCCTCTCGCTAAAACCATCCAAAAAAGACGCACAGCCGCCGGAGCTTCTGCTTCATTCTTTCACCACCACCACCATAACCACCGCCACCACCAATCTCTCTGATCTCTAACCCCCACAAACAATCAGATCAAAATATTTCTGATTTCGATTCAGATCTGAAACTCAAAGCTTTTCTCTCCAATACACACGAATGAGAGAGAAACATGAGAGAGAGAGGAACGCAGAGATGACGATGACGATGGTGGATCTGAGTTTCGGTAGGGACGACGCCGGAGTGGTGCTCAGGTGGGACGATGATGATGATTTACTTGGGGATTATGTTGATCGATCTAGGTCTCAACTTAACTGATTGATTTAGAGAGAGAAGAGAGAGAGTCTGTTAGGGTTTTATGATGATGATGATGATGATTTATTTGGGGATGAAGTTAATTAAGAAAAATGTAAAATGAAAAGCAAAATGACCAAAATGCCCCTGCACTACAGGACAAAATAGGAGGTTGCAACAGTAAAAAAAATAGGGTTTTTGGATTTTGGACTAAAATGGCAACAAAATGCAAACCACAGGGACCCAGATGTAATAAGTTTGAGATTTGGACTAAAGTGACAAAACTGGTCAAACCACAGGGACCAAAATGGCAGTTTACTCTATTTATAATTTATTTTTTATTTCTTACAAAATTAGTCCCTTGAATATCAAATTATTTACTCAACAGTCTCTAAGGAGGTAAAATGACAAGAATACCCTTATTTAACAAAAAAAATCTGACTGAGTTAGGGTTAAAGGACATAACGTGCAAGATTTTGAAACATTAAGGACAAAACTAGTCAAATTTAAAGGTAAAGGACACCGCCTGCAATTTGGTACTAACATAAAGGACAAAACTTGTAGTTTACTCATATTATAATTAAAGCCCAAAACCTTTAGAAATTCTCTTCCGCTCTCTCTCTCTCTCTTGCATCCCTGCACTGCCAACGAACAACATCACCCAGCGACAACAATCCAGCAGCCGGCGACCACCGTAATCAGCCACCATACCACCGTTGTTTGACACCAAATGTAACCGGAATTCGAACACGAGTAAGTTTCTATGTTATTTTGATGATTTTGGTTGATATTATAGGAGAAAAAAAGGGTAATAAAGTTGTTAAATAGGTTTGAAATTTTGTGTGTTTTGACGTTGTTTAGATGATTTTTAGGGTGATTATGTTGTTTATATATTTTTAGGGTGATTACAACTTACGTTATGATTTCTAGGGCTCGAATAGTTGAAAATTAAAAATAAAATTGAAACATTATGTTATGGAGCGATGAACTAATGTTATATAGAGAAAAAGTTGCTTAAAAAATTAGCTTTAGATGATATTTTGGATAGATTTCAAAAAATGAAAACCCGTAGGGCGTCGACGTTTTAATTATGTTTATAACAAGGTTTAAAATGTTTTTGATGATTATATAAATTTACTTTGATGTTCGTTTGTTTTACATGACCCGACCCGACCCGATACGAACCGATTTTTTTTACTTTTATACCTAGGGCCTAAAATTTTTATAAATGTTCCGCACCCTTATGAAAAAATTCCTGGATCCGCCACTGGCTTTATATATGTTTGATGGTTTGGTTTTCGGTTTAATACCTTTTTAATTAAATTCAGAAAGGAATAGAATTTAAATTCTTATTTTGCTTTGAGTTTAGTTTTTAACTGATCAACAGTAGCAATTTAGAATCAATTTGATTAGTAACGATAAAAACATGATTAAATCCATTAAATATATTGTATTCGATACAACTAATGATTATGTATAGTCTAGAGTCTGCCAAAATCGTTGTAGAAAATTTTTTTACCATTTTATATACTTGATGACTTGAACAAAACATGTTTGTAATCTTTTGCTTTTCTTGTGTTAAAATTAAAAAAGAAAATATATAATTTTAATAAAACCAACAAACAAATTCGTTGTTTTTTTTTTCTATTTTGAGGTATTAAAAATATTGACACACTCAATCATAACATTTGTCAATTTTAATAATTTTTTCTTCAAATTGATGGCGTAAGCAATTTTCTAGATTACGTAAACTTCTATTTCAAGTTGGAAGGATTTTGGTATGACATATACAAGTTTTTAGTTGGCTTTTTTTAAGGTCTTAAATTGTTGGGTTAGGGATCTGGGTCGAATTAACGTCTAGCAGTGGTGGATTTGGGAATTTTTCATGAAGGTGTGGAATATTTTTAAAGATTTTAGGCCTCTCGGTATATAAAAAAAAATTTGGTTCATATCAGGTCGGGTAATGTAAAACAAAAGAACATAAAGCTAAAATTTATATAATCATCAAAAACACGTCAAACGTTGTTACAAATATATTTAAAACATCGCCTTACGGGTTTTCATTTTCTAAAATCTATCTAAAACATCATTTAGAGCTACTTTCTAAGCGAGTCTTTTTCTATATTACATATACAACTATCAATTAAATTCTTATCGCCGGTCCGATTACGCAAGTCGGTCTTCACGTTCTTCATTGCCGAAAAACATCTTTCAACGGTTGCGGTTGGATTGGGTAGGGGTTGTTTGTCCTTCGTCGCTGGTAGAGGGCGGGAGATGGATTGGGGAATAGTAATGGACGATTGGGTTAATGGGTTTATGTTGTGTTTAATTGATTTAGTTATTTGGGTTGGGCTTAATCATAAACTACATAATTGGGCTTGAAGTTGGGTTACATGAATACAAGTTTTATTTAAGGAGATTAGTGGGCTAACTTGTTTACAGTATTGGGTCGGGTTTAAATCCTTGTTCACAATTTTTTTATATATATTCTTAACATATTTTTCTAAGGGGTGCGGTTGAAAATTCCAAGGGGTGCGGTCGGGATTTTCCAAGGGTGCGTTCGGGATTTTACGTGAAAAATAGCACTAATTTTTTTTCAAGGGGTCCGGCCTCCGATCCACCCCAAAGGGTGGGCCCGCCCCTGACGTCTGGAGAATATGAACAAGAGTTTTTGAACTAGAGGCGGTGCAGTTGCACCACCACCTTCAGGTCTGTTCTTCTGGCAGGTTATAGTGAAGGTGCTTTGGTTGGGGTTTCTTCATAATAAGTTACTATAGGGGAGAGCTCGCAATAAGAGTTGGTGGCGACGAGAACTACTGAACTGGCCGAAAAAGTGAGGCGGTATGGGGTAGAGAAAGAAATTGTCAGTGATAGGTTTCAGGATGAGAGAGAATTTAAAAGTTTGTAAGAGCATTCTCATCCCATTTTGTATTTCTATGTGAGTGGGTTCTGCATATTATAAAAAGTAATTTTAAGTGTTTGTGAGTTGATGGGGCATAGACTTTTATAATTATGGATCCTATATTTTGAGGTGTTGCCTATATCAATTATCCTTAGAGGGTAGTGCAGGGACTCGGAGGATCAAGGATCCTTATTATTACTTATGATTTCTAACAATTGTTCTCGATGTTTGTTAATATTCATGTGTAGGTTATCAACAAAGTGGATTGAGTCTTAGCTGAAATCTCGAGGATAATTCGTTCAAGATGTTGCACGTGTTATTTCTACAAACAGCCATGGGAGTGAACGTGTTTTTGCATAATTATCTAACTTAGTTGTTAGTGTTATTCAAAATGGGTTGATCAAGTGTTAGTAGACATAATTCACGATTCACATTTCGCATATACACACTACGAACCAGAGAACACACACAACATTCTTAGCAATCAGTTGTAAAACACTTGATCGACATCCAAAGTTGTAATCTTTTTCGATTGTGCAATATACTTGGTAGTGATATTTTTCACAACCCGAGGTTTTTGTGTCGGCGATCTACTAGTGATTAATGGCTTTTCCTCGTATAAATCTATGTGTTTGATTATCTTATACGTTTGACATTCATTTCATCGTCGTTCATCACCTAAGTACTCTACCCCACTTTACAAATTTGGTTACATTATCCTTGATCAGATTTTTGACCAAAACATAAGTGGAGAATAGAGAAAATGTTACTCTTAGTGTACAATGTTCAACCCTATTAAATTTTTAATATTTTTGAATGTTGTTGTGAGTAAAGAAGAGAGAAAAAGTAATGATAAAGTTATAAAAAAAAACATTGTTTAATTGATAACCAGAGAAAATATGGTGATTTTAGTGTAATTATAGAAGGGATGTGAATACTCTAAGGGTGAGTGGTGTGGTATAAAGCCCCTAGGGGCTTTATCGCGCCACATGAGTGCAACGTAAGCTCCACATCACACAAGGGGCTTTAAAGGCCTACCTTTAACTTACATGCAATGGTTAAAGTCTCTATCATGATTACCTAATTATTATTATTATTTTTAATTTATATACCATTTTTATTTAAAACAAAATAACAAAAAAAAAAATAATTTCAATAAAATAATATAAAATCACAAAAAAAAAACTTGGAAGCGGTGGTGGCGTTGTTGGATGAGGGGAGGTTGGGTGGTAGGTGACATCGGATAATATCAAATCTCACTCGTTCGCGGGTCTCTTCGGTACCATTTTTCTTGCTCGTTGTTTGCCAAATTACCCCAAAACGGATTGCTGGGGCCCACGCGTTTTGGTTGTTGAGAAACATAGTGTGAGTTGTATAGTTTGTATAAAAATTATGGAGAATAGATGGTAGAAATGGTTTGGGTAAAAATGGTACGATATATATAGTCTGAATATTAAAAAATTAATTTTTTTTTTTAAATATAGCTGTTGTACAACGGTTTGAATCAATAGGGCCCCACCAAAAAGAGCCATTAGTGCTCGTTAGCAGGGGCGGCCCTGGAGGTGGGCGGGGAGGACCACCGGCCAGGGCCCGAGATTCCGAAGGGCACGTTTTTAAAATAAAAAAAAAACTTATATATGTTATAATTCTTTTTTAAGAGTATTCCAATATAATTAGATGAATGGTTTAGTGGTTAAGTTCCCCTTTTCCAAACTTGAGGACCCAGGTTCGAGGCCTGCATGCTATTATATTTTTTGCTGTTATATTTAGTGGTTAAGTTCCCTTTTCCCCTTTTGAAGGGTTTTTTATTTTAAATCTAAAATAGATGATATTAGAGAAATAGGAAATGTGTTTGCTACTTTCATTTTTTTCTTATTGTATCGTGTTTTTTATTATGTGATAAACCTTATTTGGCCCGAGTCGTTGAACCGACCCGCAACCCGAAACACATGGTCGTAGTATCTTTGTTTGGTCTGAGCGAACCCTATGATTTCGTGAATAGTTATATAATAAACTAGTTTACATTTATAGAGCCGAAGGGCACATTTTCTCGAGCTTGAACAGGGCACACGAATTTTTAGGGCCGGCCCTGCTCGTTAGTGTGCTAAATTGCCATTGATGGCGCCCCCTGGCGCATAGGAAATGTGGGAGTGACGCTATAGGAAGTCATTGTAGCTGATGTGACGGAGGCTTTATACCACACCGAGTGGTATAAGGAAGAAAATGACCTAGAAAGCGGTTTCATAGTTTACAGGCTAACTATTATTTTGCTATTTAACAAGCTTATTTTTCTCTTTTAAAATGTTTTTACTTAGTCATGCGGCTTGCTTAGTTAGACGTGTTAAAATTTGCTTCTTCTTATCGTCGTTTTGACGCCATTTTTACACGTGGGCTTTGTTATCGTTTTGACTTAGCCATTTTTTCTATAATAAATTGTTTTGCATTTCGATCTAAATTTGTTTAAAGCATTTATGAGAAAGGATAATGCATTTGATGGGATGGTGGATACGACACACAAAACACCTTCCATATACGGAGTAAACAAAACTAGATTGATCTTCTATTCTTTTGTAAGTTCTCCATTGAGATAGAACACCACCCGGCTCATCTCCGATCGTCGGTGGTCAAGAAAACAATAGTCATGGGGACGACTGTTCGAGTCCTTGCATGGGAAACTCAAAAGGTTTCATGCAGCTATTTCCAAGGAGCTTTTGCATGGGAACAAGGTGCATGGGGATGGGACTCAGCCGTCTACCTACTTTTATGAAGAAAGAGAGTTTGTGGGGCCCGAGGTTCAGTATGGAGAGTTGTATAATGAAGGTGGAGTATTCGAGGAGCCCTCTCGGCCCAGTTACATCACAACAAGGCCCAAAAGAAAATCTAAGTCCAAAAAGAAAAAGAAATCAGTGGTGGCTGAGGCCCAGGTCTTCGATATTCCAGATCTTAATAAGCAGGTGGAGTCAGATGGGGATTCGGACCCTTTTAACATTAACGCCATATTCAGACTGGAAGAAGTAGCGGCTAGGGCAGGTGCAAATATAGTTATCGAGAGGGACTTCTTGGATAGTATGGAGGAAAATCAGGGGGAAAGGCCTGACTACCTGAATTCCGAAGCAGAAGTTGCCCATACCATGGATTTTGGTTATCGACTGGGCTTAGAGGTGGATGGGTTTGAGAATCGTGGGGAGATGGAGATTAACCGGGATCAATGAATTTTATCTCTATCAATATCGTTGGGGGCTTGGTGTCGGTTTGGGATCCAGATGGTATTGGTTAATTTTGGATCCATAGGGTAGGGGTGTGCATGGGTCGGTTTGGGTCGGTTTTTACTATTAATCATAACCATAACCGCTAGTTCGGTTATGGAGTTTTGGTAACCATAACCATAACCAAACTTCGGTTATGGTTAATCGGTTATGAAGTCGGATATGGTTCGGTTTTGGTTAATTTCGGTTAAGTAACCAAGCAAGGTTTGAAATAAATAGGGTTGTGCACGATTTGAACTTAGCTTGAGCCTATTTTATAAGATAACGAAGACTAAACTTTTTGGTTAAACTACCGATTTAAAGTTCTTTTTAATAACGTAATTCTCAAACAAAAACAATTATGGCCATAACACCTTAGTTCTTTATCAAAATAAATGACATCTACATCAAGATCATTGTGTTACTAACATACTTTTATCTTAGTAAAAACCCTCTATATGGTTTTGTAAAACACAAATCTATTATATAAAGTTAACATCACAACTTCGGTTCGGTTTCGGTTATATTCGGTTAACCAAAGTTTCATAACCATAACCATAACCGATTGAGCGGTTATACAAAGTTTCATAACCATAACCATTGGTTATATTGGTTATCGGTTATTAGTGGTTCGGTTATGTCGGTTATGGTTCGGTTATCGGTTATGGTGGTTAATTTGCTCACCCCTACCATAGGGCTGATGTAATTGTCTTTGTGTTTCTGTCGTTTTTTGTTTTTCCTGTTTTGTCTCCCAATTTCTAGCTGGCTCTTTATATATATATATAAAGTGATTTGCCGTTAAAAAAAAAAAAAAAAAACACCACCCCAATCCCCAACAACCATTTCGATTTTTCATCATTTCATATAATTACCGACCCATGCAAACAATAATGATGGAATTTCATCATTACTACTGCCCAAGTGATTTTAACCCCACACGTCATCCTTATGTTTCGTAATAAAGAAACCTTCTCTCAGATATAATCCTTTTCTAATTTCTTCACATCTAACCCTTTTTTTTCTTTACTTTAAATAGTTAGTTTAGCATTATAATACTAGCTAATGGGATTTCCGGCACTCAACAACGGGTTTTTTATCGGTATTGGTTTGATTCGTTACATTATTGGTTTAGTTTGCTACAGTACCAGTTTGAAACCAACCAGGGGTAGACCTACCCACACCTGTGGGTGGACGGCCGCACCCTTGAAAAATGAATTAGTGTTAATTTTTTAGTAAAATCCCAACCGCATCCCTTGAAAAATTTCAACCGCACCCCTTGGAAGTTTTCAACCTCCCCCTTAAAAAATGATATTTTTAATTTATAAAAAATGTAATAAACACAGGTTTTTGAAAATATAACCTCAACACTGATTTTTATAAAAAAAAATGTAACCTAATTATAACTTTGTAACCCACTCAATTTCAGTAAACAATTTAGCCCAATCCCACTTAACCCAACTTAACAAAATTTGAAATATAATAAAATATAATAAAATAACCCAACCTAAACCTCCCCATCCTATTCTGTTTCAGCCTTTCTCCCTCTCTCTCTCTCTCTCTCTCTCTCTCTCGTTGCGATCCCCAGCTTCCCACTGCCTAGCGACGGCAACAACAACGAACCCCCAATTTCTCGTCAGAATTCGTCAATATCCGGCCACCCAAGTGACTGTAATCCAAACAATACAAGGTACCTTCGTTTTTTAATGTAATATTGTTTGTTTTGTGTTGTTTTTAGAAGAAATAGAGTTATAGAGATTATAAAAATGTTTGAAATTTTATGTCTTTTGATGTTTTTTTTGTTTTTCTAGACTTTAGTAGGGTGAATTTGTTGTTTAGATGATTTTTTGGTTGTTACAAGATACAAGTAATCAACAATTACAAGGGCTTGAAAAGTAAAATTATGTTTAGTACTTTAGTGTTGTTTTATGAACTTATGAAACAATTTATATGCGATATGGAGCGATTTTAATGTTTAGTAAAATTGAAAATTATGGAGCGATGAACTTATGAAAAGTGAAAACCGTAGGGCAACATTTTAAAAATGTTTATAACGACGTTTGACTTTTTTTTGATGATTATATAAATTTCAGCTTGATGTTCTTTTGTTTTACATGACCCAACCCGAACCGACCCGATATGAACCGAATTTTTTATATAACTAGGGACCTAAAATCTTTAAAAAAATTCCACGCTCTCATGAAAAAAATTCGTGGGCCCGCCATTGATACCAACGCTCAGTATAGCAACTAGCAACTGAAAGAGATATTCCCCATAGAATATTGGCACACGTTTTACACTAACATTAATTTTTTTGGTCAGCATTGTTTAATTTGATACTTACCATTATCGTATCGAAAATCAATATAACTTATATATCATACCGCCAATCAACCACAAAATAAATACAATAGTGGTACCGGTGTTGTTCAGAGTGTAGCCATTCGATTTTCATGGTAAAAAAACAAATCAGTTGTATTTTAAATCGTAGATAAAAAAGACATCGTACCTGTTACAAATGAAGAATATAACAATCTTATTTCTCTTTTACAACCAGATCTACAGCGTCACAAAACTACAACTTATACTATAATCTAATGGATTAGGATCAAATAGAAAGGATCCTAATTTAGGTTTTTGGGGGTGGGGGGGTTAGGTTTTTTGAGGGTTTTTTGGTGAGGTATAGTTTTTTTTTTTGTTTTTTTTTGCCGGGGGGGGGGGGGGAGGGGGGTGGGTGGGGGGGGTTTAGGTTTTTTGGTGTGTGTGTGGGTGGGGGGGGTTAGGTTTTTGGGTGGTGGTGGGGTGGGGTGGGGTGAGGTGGGGGTGGGTGTTTAGGTTTTTGGTGATGATGTAGTGGGTTTAGTTTTAGGTTATTGGACACCTAAAAAATACTTCAATTTCCCTAGATCTTTAATCATAAATTTAAAGTGTAACATGCCTTTAATAGTTTTAATTCTGATTCATCATTACTAGTTAACACCATGTCATCAACATAGACAAGTAGTATCACCAAAATATTGTTAAAATGTTTCACAAATAAAGAATGATTACACTTAGGTTGGCAAAAAACAATTTTAATTAACACATTCAAGTTTCATGTTCCACATTTCAAGCCATAAAATGACTTTTTTAAACTTGCAAACAAGGTTAGAATTACCTGTATTTAACCCCCCAGGAAGGCATTATTAAATGATTTTTTTTTTTTTTTACTTATTGTGATGTATGCATCTTTCTGTAAATCACCATACAGGAAGGCATTATTAACATCAAGTTGGTACAAAGTCCAACTATTTTGAACAACCATAGTTATAGCACACCTAACTGTTATCATTTCGCAACAGTTGAGAAGGTTTCATCAAAATCTAACCCTTCTCTTTGATCGAAACCTTTTGCCACTAATCTGGTTTTATATCTTTCAACATTACTGTTAGCTTTATACTTAACTTTAAAAATCCACTTACATCCTATAGGAATTCTATTCTTAGGTAACTCAACCACTTCCCAAGTGTTATTCCTATATAATGCGGATATTTCATCATTCATTGCATTTACCCAATTTATATCAACAATGGCTTCTTTATATGTTTTTTGGTTCAACAATTTTATTTACATTACTAGCAAAGCATAAACTATCAGCAGGCAAGTTCACATAATTGACCACCCTTTCATATCCATACTTAACCTTACCCTCAACAATATAACCAGTAAACTTCTTTGGAACACCGGTTGTTCTAGTTGACTTTCTAACACTTTGATCTCTACTAGTGACACCCACAGACAGGTTTGACGCTTCACTTTCAGTAATAGGACTATCGACCCTCACAGAGTTTCATCAGACCCTTCAATCTGTTGTTACTCTCCTCCGCCTATACTCGTAGTTGGCTGATGTGCATCAGCATTTATTATAGTCCTAGATGGCACATCTGGTTGCTAATCATCACCATTACCAAAATCATTTGTACCCCTCTTTTCATCATTGGGTGGTTGGTTACTAACAAAGTCATATAAGTCAAAAAAAAATAATAAAGTGTTAACAAAATTGTCAGTTTTAAAAACAGTTGATTCATATTTTTGTTGTTTATATGGAAAATCTGACTCATACAATTTACATTTCTAGATAATATAATTTTTTTTTCTCATCAAGACTCCACGCTTTATATCCTTTTTTTTCAAATTTGAGTAGCCCATAAAAACACATTTTCAGCCCTTTCTTCAAATTTATCATTAGTTGTTAACATAGTACAAAAACACAAACACCCAAAGACTCTTAAGTGACCTAGAGAGGGTTTAAAACCAAATAAAATTTCATATGGAGATCTACCATTTAGCACAGAAGAGGGTGTCCCATTAATCAAGTAAGAAGCAGTTAATACACACTTAGACCAAAATCTTAAAGGCACATTTGCCTGAAATAGTAAAGTTCTAGCAATATTAAGCAGATGTCTTTGCTTTCTTTCCACCACACCATTTTGTTGCGGTGAATATGAACAAAAAGTTTGATGAATTATTCCTAGAGTGTTAGTAAAACTTGTTACTCCGATGTTAACAAACTCAGTCGCATTGTCACTTCTAATGACTTTAACTTTAGTTTTAAATTGAGTATCTATTAAATTTACAGAACTTGCTATATTATCAAACAATTAAGTTTTAAAATTCATTAGATGAATCCAATTAGCCCTAGTATAGTCATCTACAATGGTTAGAAAGTATTTAAACCCTCGAAACTGGTTACTTTATAAGGACCCCAAACATCAAGATGAACCAAGTCTCCTAACATTTTAGTCTTGGGATCACTAAGTGGAAAAGGAAATCTATGTTGTTTAGCCAGACTCAACATGACTAGTATCCATTTTTAAACCTTTTAAAACCTAACGTGATGGATGTCGTAACCTATGATGCCAAAGTTTTATATGTTCAGTTTTATTTAAAAAAAACATATAATAGAACTGTAAGAATTACCACAGAAATACAAGCCATCAGTTTGTCTACCAGTCATCAGGGTTTTCCTTGAAAACAAATCTTGAACATATCATTTTGACTCATCAAACACTACTCTCAATTTATTGTCTTTAGTGAGTTTATTAACATAAATGAGGCTAACACAGTATTCTGGGACAACAAACACATTTTTTAAAAAAAACCGCACATCCACTTATTTTTAAACAACCTATCTTAGTTACGTTAGCATCTGTGCCATTAGGATGTTTAACAGTAATGTTGAACCCTGACACATTAGTTATGTTGAACATAATTTTATCTGACATTACCATGTGTTGGTTAGCCCCTGAGTCTACTATCCAACCAAATACAAATTCAGACACATCATTTGAGTTAAAACAACACACACTATTATACCATCCAAAGGAAGAAAAACTATTACCTCTTACATTTGACTTAGATGAGTCTTCCACCTTTTTGTCATTCAAAAAACCTAACAACTTATTAAATTGATCAGTAGTAAGAGAGTTCAAAGAAGTAACAGATTGTTGTACAAACTTATCAGAAGAAGTTGTGTACTTAAACACATTGGACTTATTCCATTGACTATTATTTTGACTACGTCTTGGTCTGAAGTTGGAATGATAACCTATTAACTTAAAGAACTTTTCAACACCATGTCCCAACTTATTACAATGTGTACATTTGATATTTGAATTTGAACCTTTATTAAACCTCCTTCTATTATCAATAATTTGATTTCCCTTAGTTATAAAACCAACCTTTGGAGTTTTAGATGATGTGCTATATCACCTGTGAGATTCTTCTCTACATATAATTGAAAAAGATGTTTTAACAGTGGGCAAAGGATCTCTAGTTAAAAGATTAGTTCTCACAAGCTGATATACCTCATCCAACCCCATGAAAAACTGCATTACTTTGATTAAGTGACTGAAATCATTAAATTTTGTTGAAGTATTACAAGTACAAGACGGAACTTGTACCGTTGCATCAAATTGTTTCCACATTGTACTAAGTTTATTGTAATACTCAGAGACACTAGAACCACTTTGAGTTACTGAATTAATATTTTGAAATAACCCAAACACAACTGACCCATCTATTTTATCATATCTCTTTTAGATCCTCCAATACTTCAGAAGCCAACTTAGAATATACTTGACCAACATACAGATCCTCAGAGATGGAGTTAAAAATCCAAGTTAGCACAACCGAATTACACCTTTCCCATTGATTAGCTAACACTTGATTATTTTCCTTTTTAACACAAGATTTGTAAATAAAACCTACCTTGTTTTTAGCCATCTAGGCAAGTTTCATAGCATTAGACCATATTGTATAATTTTCAGTTCCCTTTAATTTGACACTCACAATTGTTTAACTATTAGAATCACTAGCATGTAAGTACAAGGGATCGCTAGCATCTAACTTACTCACAAGAGTTTCACTAGGACCATCACCCATTTTGACAAGAAAAAAACAAGCAAGGAGATACAGTAACTTTTCAAACAACAAAAATAAGACACACTGGGTGAAACTACAATAGTGTCAAGATTAGGGGTTCATCACTCAAAGGTGCCCCTGCATGTCTTATTGTACAAGCCTCCTAGAACTAGAATCAAAGAACTAGACACACTAAAACTTTAATGCACCTTATAACAATCAGAGACAAATTAACCAATATACATAAGCAATTTGCAAAGAATAACACAATTAAACAGAATGATAGATAAATTGCAATAGAGTGGACCCTCTCTGTATCCCACAATTAACACTGGTCTGACTAACCCGGCAACATATACCTAATGCATAAAAGTAAACAGGACAGAAAAGAAAGATAATACCATTTTGAAAAACCCTAGCTAGGGTTTTCTCCGGTTCTTGATTGAGTTTTACAACCTTCACTTAGGGTTGAACCCAATCAAGAACAGCAGCCTCCTGTGAACCTTTTTCACACAATTTTGTTCTTATAACAAACCCTAGAATCAAGAACAACCAAGATCCTTTTGTACCGTCTTCTTAATTTATCAACCGATCAAGGCACAAATCACTAGATCCCCAAATTTCTTGAAAACCTAACTTGATTGAACACTAGAAATGGCGGAAGCAAACACGAATCAGAGCCAAGGCTCTGATGTAACGCTTTGCATTTTTGTACTTTCCTTATTTAGAAAGTTATAATTGTATTCCTATTTTCAGAAACTTGTAGTTGTATCATATTCGTATTTCCTTTCCCAACATTGTAATCCGAGACTTTGACCATAATGAAATACTATTTTTATACATACTTATACATGTTACAATACTTGGGTTATATGTTATCAATCTTGAATGCATACTGGCAATCAACACTCGAAATACTTGTACTCATAACTTATACGTGCTTGATAACTATTATATACGTGGTTACATTCTGATATAATATATATTTTAAATGGACTGAAAACGAGAAACTGGCATGAACTGACCCAACCCATGACCTTCGTGGCCTTCGTACCACATAACAACAACAACAATTATAATAGTATAATAATATAATAATAATAATAATCATATAATAATAATAATAATAGTACTAATAATAATAATAATAATAATAATAATAATAATAATAATAATAAAATAAAACTTGAATGTGCCTTGTGTGGCCACACGAAACCAACAACCAAAAAGGGGATTTCGTCCCTTATTCCCCTCACGAAACACATGAGGCCAAAATCCCATGTGTTTCGCCCCCTTCCTCCTTCGCCTCTCTCTCTTTTGCAGCGAACCACCCACATGAAGGTACCAAGAGGTGGCCTTCGTGTCCACTAAAACCACCTTCGTGTGCTTATGTCTGCAACAGACATGTTACGCGTATCTCACAAAACATTCTAAAAAGTTCTGCTTTCACTCGAATTCAACTTCCAACCACCAACCAACTTTATTAAATGATAAAACCCTAATATTAGCTTATAAATAGCGGCCTCTTTTCACTTTAAATTTTTTCCATCTACCTCAAACTCCATTTCTCTCAAAGTGATTCAAGCACATCAGTGAACTCCAAGAGTTCACAGTAAGTTCCTAACTCACTAATTTATATCTTTTCTTCTTCATTTATTCTCTAAACTCCTTGGATAATCTCTAGAGAGGTTTCCACAAGTTTTCCTTGGCAAACTAATGTGGAACCTCACCACAATGAGGACCAAGATGGTTATAAACTTTCTGTTATGATTAATATTCTAATTTCTTGTTTATTTGAGTTAAAACTTGGTGTAATCTTGTACCCACCAAGCTCCCAACTAAGTTCATAGTTGTGGGTTTATGTTGTGGTTGATTTTCACCAAGAATACAAGCTAAAATCTTATTTAAATTTTGTCCAAATGTTCCAAGTGATTGAAAACCATCCAAGCTTCAACCTCTTATGTTGAAAGTCTTGTGCATGAGTTGTGTGGTGAATCGTGGGAGCCTTGGCTTTCCAAACTACTTCCACTACCTCAGTTATGGACTTGTGTATGAACATCCAAGTAGCGTCCAAGACTTAAAGTAACTGTGAATGCAGTATGTCTATCACTTCCGTCAATCACGTATCGTAGCTTAATCAGATGATACAAGACTGGTGCTGAACAGAGCAAAGTATGAAGTTCATATGTGTTTTGGCCAGTTCGTACGAAGGGACCATATGGCTTCATACGAAGGGAGATTTGTAGCTTCCTACGAAGGGAGATTTTTAACTTCGTACGAAGGGAGATCCACCTTCGTACGAACGCACGTCTACTATATATATGTGTGTAGGTCTTATTCATTTGGCAACTTTGCTGACTTGAGTGGGGAAACTTTGCGAGTTTGATTTCGTGGTATTATACTTGTTATATCATCAATAGAAATCAACAGTTAATTACTTCTTTGTGTCTGATCCATACACGTACTTGGATTCCGCACAAGATACGTGTTCATTGCATACAATGGTCAAGGAATCGATCCAAGGAGCGAATCCACAAGTGGTTGAGGCATTGCCGCATGTTGAAGATTGGAAAACGTTTGTGATAGTGTTGAAGAATGATGCTAAGTTTGATGAAATCACTTTGGATGGGTTGATTGAGACAACTTGAAAGTCATGATCTAGAATTACAAAAACAAAACAAAATGACTAGTTCAAGTTAGCTGCAGAATGTTGATTTGTATTACCGAAGAAGTATGCTGCTGAACAATCAGTCACCAAAGATTGGTACAGCCTTTAGTACTGAAAATGCTGGTGATTCATCAAAGAGAAAATCTCCAAGTTATGATTCTGGATATCATTCATCTTCTGCATCATCTAAATCTAATCCAAATCAGAACTGGAAAGATTCTCCAAACCTGAACACTGATTTTGCTAGATAGCACCTGAGTTTATTAGCTTCTGTTATGGAATCTTATAAAGGTTTGATCGCGGGAAAGATAGGCAATCCAAATATGACAAAGGAAGATTACGATCAGGTAGATCCGGAAGAGATGGGGCTCATGGATATTCGATGGTGTATGGCGAGCGTAATCAGGAAGGCTTAACGTTTCATGGAGATCACTGGTAGAAAGTGTCTTGAAGGCCCCGATATGAAGCTGGGAATCGACAAAGCAAAAGTTAATTGTTTCAAATGCAAACATAAGGGGCACTTCAAAAGAGAGTGTACTAACCTACAAGCAGATGATAGTGTGAATCCTTTTCAAGAAGATTATTAAAAGAAAGCCATCTATCATCGCAACAACGAGCAACCATCAAGAACAAACCAAAAGCAGATTGAGGAAGGGTCATCAAAAGAGAAAAAAACAAGCTTATGTTACAACTCAGGATGACGAAGGATTTAACTGGAACAAATATATAAAGGAAGAGAAAAGGGCATTAGTTGCTGAGATCAAATAGAGCCGAGAGGAACAACATGCACGAATGTATTTGAGTGAAGTGTATAAGGCTTTCATAGAAGCAAAGCGAGAAAACAGATGGAGTAAAGAGAAAGAATGTTTTGTTGATCCTAAAGGAAATCCGACAGTTGATCCTGAAAAGGTAGATTTTGAAGCACTAGTTGCTGCTATTCCAACTGTGGGAGTTTGGATTAAAGGGCTCGAAGAGAATCCTAATTACAGGAGAGAAGTAGATAAGGGCATAAAGATGGTGATATATGCCTGTGTTGAGAAGAAGAAGAAGAAGAAGACGGTAGAGGAAATTGTTGATGAAAGCAAGAAGATGGTGGATGAGGTGAAGAAAACTGATGTGAGAACAGAAGAAGTTGTTATTGAGAAACAACAAGTGTTGAAAGAAGATCATAATCAAGATGCGAAAGAAGCCACTGTGCATAAAGCTGAGGTAATAACTCAAACTGATTCTTCTGTATCATCAAACGAAATTGAAACTAAAACTAATGATTAGTGCAAGTAATAGGTGGAAACATGCAGTGTTTGTACTGAAAAGGATAAAAATCTAAGATCCAGAGACATTGAGTTTACTAAAATAGAAAATATTTTCAAAGAAAAATGTAATGAAATGCTTGAAAATGAAAAATGTTTGAAACAAAAAGAAGAAGAACTGACACAGAAATGTGATATTTTAGAAAAAGAAAACAAAGTTTTGAAACAACAGTGTTCAGCTGATTGTAATGAATGCGTTCAAAAAGATAAAATCTTTCAAGAGTTGCAAAAAGAGTATGATGGAATGAAATTATCATATCATACTGTAAAAGAAGCTTATGAAACTTTGAAAAGTAAAGTTAAAAGTTTAGATGATAGATTGTCAGCATGTCAAAAGACAACTAAACTTGTTGAAGCCAGATATGAAGGAAAATAAATAGTTCTAAATCAATATATTGATGATGTTGCTAAACTTAAATAAGAACTGGCTGAAAAAGAAAAATTGGTTAATAAACTTCAAAGTTATCATGCTTCTTCATACATTTTGGAATGTATTTTCAACATCACACCAGATGGTAAAGAGTCTGAAAAGAACAAAAAAGGAATTGGGTTAGAATACCATCAGGTTCCACCACCGTTGGAGAATAATGATACATTCTATGATGGCGAAAAGGTGGAAAAAGCAATAAACATGGTTAACCAATTACCTGACAACATTGATGTGACTTACACCAAATCTGATGATCTTGATGATTCAGAGGTGGTAGGTAAGGTTGTTGAAAGTGTTCTGACAGAGGAGTCTACCAAAATAGATAAGTCCGAATCACAGCATGAAAATGAGGAAAGTTTTCAAGAAAGTTATCTTAAAAATTCAAAATCTGAGAAAGATGCGAATGATGATCCGATAGGATTGGTTTATACCATGATTCGATGGGACAAATTATTCTTAGATATTGAATTTCCAATTCAGAATGTGATTTCGGAAAAGATTGACAAAGTGTTTAAATTGGTAAAAATTAAGAAATCTAAAATCGACAAATTTGCCAGAAAAGTGAGCGAGGAAAACTTTTTATACCAAACCTGGTTAAAAAAAGAAAAACATAAAGGCTGGGTTGGGTTATAAAAAGCAACAAAAAAAAAAACGGTTTGAAAAGACAAATTATCAGAAAAAGACGAACTTTGTTTATGGAACAAGTTCAGAAGAAGAGAAAGAACTCCAATTTAGACGACAGTCTAATGAAGAGTTCTATGCTCAAAAGAAACAACAACAACATGTCAAAGATGTTACAAAGAGAACATGCTTTAAGTGTGATCAAATTGGACATATTGGTCGCAAGTGTCCAAATCTTAAACCTGTTGGTGTTGAGAAAAGGAAGTCTGATGTTGTGAATCAGAAGTCAACCAGGTTTGAATCAAAACGAACTTGAAGACCAAAAATATCAAAGGCTGAATCACAACAAACTTGGAAACTAGTGACACCCAGATTTAGGACAATACAAAGTTGGAAAACAACAGTTGATATGATAAAACCAAACCAATTTTCGAAACCTAAAACTGATTTGTTGAAACGAAACGTTCAAAATGAAAAATTTTATCAAAGAACTGTTTCAAAAGGAAAAATTTAGGTGGTCAAGAAACAAAAGGCTTTTGTTGATGAGAAAAATAACGAGAATGTTTTTGAGAAAAAATGAACGAAATTTTCCAATTTTACCTAGAAAAATACATGTTCAGCTACCTGAGTCAAAATAGGCTTGGGTTGGTTTGTTCAAGTAGTTGAATTGTTTGAATATGCAGTTGTTCCTGAAGACAGACGAATGTCAATATGAGGAGAGGAGCAGTCTGACATGGGAGGTGGCAGGTCCCTGCAATTGAAAAACAGGGAGTTTGTTTGTTTTTGTAAATAAATAAACCATAACTCAAAAACCCTAAAAATAGAAAAATTTAAAACCAAAAATATGTTTTTTATTTTGTCAAAAATTGAAAAATGAAAAAATATGTTTGTGTTTTAAATTTGTCAAAAATCAAAAATTTCAAAAAAAATGTTTTGATTGAATATGCCGAAACCCTCACGGCTGAACAATTATGATTATTTCACAAGTGATTAAATGGTCTTAACATTGTTAAAAATCAGTGTGTTGTAAATCATGGGGTAACTCTTTACAAAACAGAGCATATGAAGCAGAAAATGGATGGCGAGATGAAGCTATCTACATCGGTTATCAAATTTTCTTTAAATGTTTTGAATTTTAGGGGGAGTAAGAATTTTGAAAATACAAAAAATTTGAAAATTTGAAAAAGTCAAAAAACATGAGAAAAAAATGAGTTTTTGTGTAAAAAAAAGGAAATAATAGTACATCAGTAAGACAATAACAGTACGCTAAAGAAATGGAAAGTCAAATGTGATAAACGGTCTCACTGATGATATGCCATTAGGTTTTTACATATTTAGTAGATTGATTTCGAGATATAAACCTAAATATCAATAGCTTTCTTATCTCGTGGGGAACATCTCTCAGATATATGGATAACCTCCGAAATCTCGTTTGAGAGGTTGCCTGATTCTGAGATACTAGGTCTTTATACTGTTTGATATCTGGTGTATTATATCTGGTCTTCTAATTTTGCGTCAGCAATGGCCTAGACCTTGTATAATACTTTGCGCACTTTAAAAGCTTTCCCTCTGCATAAAAATTGAAAAAATATCGAAAGATATGAATCGAATGCAGTTGTAAAGAAGATCTCTAAGTGGGACACACCTAAAGTCGAGCCTTCATCTCTTTGACTGAACGGTAGTGATGAAACAGTTGTTAACCAAGGGAGGTTAATTCACTGGTCTCGTTAAGTAGGGTTAATCCCTTCTTTCCGAGGATCGGTGGCTGGACCGTCAGCTGGGCTGTCTCCTTCACAAGGAAAACACACCGTGACTCATAACAAGGAGGATGGGGTGGGGGATGCTCCTTGTTACCACTCTCCGGCGTGAGAATCAGTAATGTGCTTGAGAAGCAAAGTGTGTAATAGTAGTAGTAGTGAGAGAGTTGTGAAGAGATACCTCAAACCTGGTTTGGGATGGGTATTTATAGCCGAGGAGTGAAGGAGGGTGGTTGAGTTGACAGACTGATGACGCACCTCCCTTATGCAGATGTGTCAGTCTTGTCGGCTGTGGAGGTGAAGCCACGTCCTACTGCGGTGTCAGTCTGTTTCTTACGTATGGGCTGACAGGCGACTGTCATTGGTGCCACTTGCACTGTAGAGTCAGTCCCACTTGCCTCGTGGGCAGGATGCAGTGCCGCGCCGCATCTGTGTCTGTGGTAGCCGCTGTTGTTTCCGCGTTCCCACTCTGGCGAAGACTGCGGGATGCGGTGCTAGGCCGCATCGCCGCTTATGGTGACTGTTGTTGTTGTCCAGATCCCTTGTCGTGACGAAAATGTTCATAGGATGCGGTTCTAGGCCGCGTCGCTATGTGTACACCCATTTTCATACACAAGGTAAGGAGATGTTCATAGGATGCGGTGCCAGGCCGCATCGCTTATGCCTATCTTCATTTTCTAATCACTTGACAGATTAGATTCGACTGTTGTGTTCGCACGTGCCCGCACGGACACAGATAAGTTCTTGCTGGTGGGGGTTTTTGATAAGGGTAATGGTCACTCGCGGTTATGCTGACGCGAGATCTGGGACCATACCCCTTCAAGTCCCCCCAAGTCTAGTGTTGCTTCCTCATGCAAGTTGCATGTGGGAGGAGTACTGGACTATGGTGTCTAGAAGGTAGCTCGTAGTTTGGAGAAGATTCTAGGCCATGTAGATGGCTCCTGCTTCTAGAAAATCAAGCTGGGGATCTGGTAGAGTCGTGTGACGTCTCTACCGTACCGGTGAGCAAGTTCCGTCTGATGCAAAATACTCAGCCGAGGATTTTGATCCGGTACTATGGTCTACCTTTTTCTGATGTCATCAGGGTTAGTTCCACCTGTTGGTGTGTCGAACCAACCTCTAAGATCGTGACTGAAGATGTCCGCGGGGTTCGAAACAACCTTTGAGATGGTGACCGAAGATGTCTGCGACCGCAACTCTAGTTGTAACCTCTGCGGTAGCGGATGCAATGCTGTAAGTGCCTTGCTCTCGCTTTATGTTTATCAACTTGACATGCAACGATGATCCCTTTTTTGTGGGGTGTTCATGTTCTTCCAGTAGCTCTCAAGTAACCGCACGTCCTTTGCGGTTACCTCGTTCCTTTGCATTATTGGCCATGTTTGGTCGAAAAATGTGGGGTACTTGCGTCATTGTTGGCCGTGCTTGGTCGAACAATGTGAATCTGGATAATGGTCAAATAAACATGGTCATAGGAATGGTCTTGCCCACCATTGTTTATTCTATGCGGCTCATAGGTGGGCAAACAGAGTCATAAGCAGACTTGTTACCGCTGTTGCTTGGCTTGTTGCTCAAGGAGATCACCTTAGATACTTAGGAATCTGGGTGAAACTCTTCTTCATTCGTTCTGTAGCCACTTTCCTTCACGCTTCGTTTAAAAACAGTTTTCCTGGAAGTAGCTTTGCTCAGCCGCCTGATGGCTTAGTTGTGGCTCTTCCGTAGCTACCGTCCGTAGAGTTGCGTTCCGCCGCAGCTACTCATGAGTATCTACGGTTTGCAGCAGAAGACTCACTTTAAAAGAGGAATTCTCGTTGATGTGGCTCTTGAAGGATCAGGAGTCAGGGTTGCTGATGTGCGGCCGCTCATCATACTTATCCTTTTCCCTAACGAGAAGCTGTTTGCGTACCCTCTGTGGTTGTGAACCGGACATGAGGGATTTGAAGCTTGAAGAACTTCAAGGTGATGCGGTTTTGTTGTTCCTAAGAAGCGGTTTTCGCAGTCCAAAGAACAACGTTGGTTCTGAGTATCTGACACACCTGTACGGGCTCGTGTGTGTCATCTCCGCATATTCCACGTGTGCTCGTGGGTATATGCGGATATTGATTTATCCCCTTTACATAGTGTAAATATATTTTTTCTATTTTTTGAGGGGATGTAAAAAACGACATGCGGTCTAGGTTATGGTTTGAGAAACCATAAAAAACCGTATGCCGCGTACATGAGAGTTATCTTCATTTGTAGCTTCTTGCAACCGTTGTAGACCACACGTGCGAGTTGGTGGAAGTTGGTGAGATTTGCCTGACATGTGCTGAAACAAAAGGACGTTTGCACTGCCCGAGGTAATCACTGCACTGTAGCAGGAGTGTAAAAGTCTCTTTTGTCAGGCGCGTGGACGGCCACTCGTGCGTGGTAACCGTCAGCGGAACCGTCGCTGTACACGTGTCGCTGCATGGTTTGTTCTTTTCTCCCACGACTATAAAAGGGGAAACTGTTTGTGGTTTCCCCTCACTTCTTCAAAATTTCAAAAACTTCCGGTGAGAGAAAGAGAAACTCCTTCGTCTTCTCCGATCATTTGTTTGATTTTCCGGTGAGGTTTTTGAGTTTTTTGAACTCGTTCTACATTTTCTTTCTTCTTCATTCTGATGGCTGAACCATCGAATCCACACATTGCTGAGGGTGAAAACCCTGACCCTTCGTCGCCGGCGGCGGTGGAGGAGGAGGAAGGTGGTGCACCAGGTGGTGGCTTACCGGTGCTGAAATGGCCAAAATCCTCCTTCGATCATCTGATGACCGAAGTTCAGATGCCTCAAGAATATGAGGCTGTATACCCACATGAGGGTGACACCGGTGTTGATGCTCCGGCCGGTTACGTCACCATGTGGGCAGATTTCTTTGGTGACTGTAACCTCCGGTTACCGTTAACTGTCTTTGTCGCTGAGGTTTTGGAGTGGTACAAACTCCATTTCTCTCAAATGAGTCCATTTGGTATGATCCGGATTCGGAATTTTGAAGATACCTTTCGTGCTCTTGGTATGGAGCCCACTGTCAGGGATTTCCGGCGGTTCTATCAAATGACGGTGTCACTGGGGTTATTTTCCTTCCGTCAACGGGACGGTAGTCCCAAGTTGATGACCCCTCCCAAGGGTATTACAAAGTGGAAGACAAAGTTCTTCTACATCAAGGCTGCCGCGGTCGCTGCCAAGTTAGCCTTTCGGAATGTGACCTAGACGATCATAGCGGAGACTATTGTTGTCCCCAGGGCTGATATGGTGGACTGGTTCCCGCAGTTGAGGACCATTGAGTGGAGGAGACTGAGCAACACGGAGCTGTGGGTGTTGCGGATGATGTTGACCAGGCCGAGTAGGAAAGCAAGGCCCGTTGTGCGAGAGAAGAGTGGTGGTAAGTACTCTTCCTCTTGTGCGGTTTTCTTACTTCCTTATGTATTACTGATTTATAAGTGTACTATCAGAGGATGCTGCCCTGTGGAGAATATTTGATCCGGACTTCAAGGGCAAGGTTGAGGTGCTTGCGTGTGCGGATGGTGAAGAAAGTTTTAACTTGACCATACGTGACAACTTCCGCATCCCTGATCGCGGGGCGATGCAAGCACCACTGCCGCAAGGCAAAGGTATAGTAGATAACTTCCTTCTTGCTTTGTAAGGAGGATGGACTTGCTGATTTGCTTGTTTGATGATTTAAATGCAAGTGATCTTGGGGCTTTGGGAGACACTGAAGCGAAGGGTGTTCCCAAAAAGCAGGTGGAGAAAGCTGTGTAGGGTCGCTAAAAGAACAAAACATGAACCTGCTGTTGTTCCTCTTTTGGTGTCGCAGGGGGCAAGTATCTCTCCTACTCGTTTCCGCAGATACACCGATTACGTGGTAATGTCTGACACCCTTGAGGGTTTGGGTGTTCCAGATGGTGGTGCGGCTGTAGGTGGTTCCGCTGCGGGTTCCAAACCTGCTGATGAGAAGAAGACGAGGAAAGCAGAGGAGAAGGCTGCTGGCGCTGGTGAGCAGAAACGTCCGAAGTTGCGAACGAAACGGACAACTGCTGTCTCGCAGCCGAAGCCTGCGGTTGTGGCTGGTAAGTAAATCATAACTTTATAAGTGTTTGCTATTGTAAGCTTGTAACTTATAGTTGTTTTTGATTTGTTCGCAGAACCGCAAGATGGAGGTTTCTCCTTGTTTGATGCTCCTACGTCTCCCGCGCGTGACGCGATTGCAGATGTGAATAAGGAGTTTACAAGAAGCCCTTCTTTTGAAGTGGTTACAAAGCCCTCTGTGCAGGCAGAGGATACTGGGAAGAAGACCGCGGATCAAATCTTTGATACGGTGGATTCTTCTGATAATCTGATCCCCCCGGGGGATAATGAAAATTTGAAATTTGCTGATGTTTAAAAGCAAAAGTCTTCTGCTGCCGAGAAGGCTTTTGGTTTTGCCTCTGGGGGTACGGGTTTTGAAGAACCATCCATTCAGGCTGGTGAGTCTGAGTTGGAGTTCTACTACCGTACTTATACGGAAGACCGGGGTGTAAACTACCATCGTCCTCCTTGGAGCGTTATGCAAGGGGATGATATATCGAATGATCCTTCCGCTTATAGGGATATTTTGAGTGGTTTGGGCACCCCGTTTGAGGTTTTCCGGGCCCGCTGCCTACCTCGTGAAAACCGGATAAACCAACTCTCCTCCATGCTTGTTGGGAGTTTCATAATGGCGAATGCCACTATAGAAGAATATAAGATTCTGGGACGCAAGGAGGAGGAAAATGCTCGCTTGCGGGCTGAGGCGTTGGTTAAAGCTGCTCGGGAGGGTGCGGAGCAGCTTGAAAGAGAGAAGGCTGCTTTTGAGAAGCACAAGCAGACTGAGGAGTGGGTTGCAACTGCTGGACTTAAACAGGTTCGTACTCTTCCAAAATTGCTTTCTGATGAGCGCAAGAGTTGGAAAGAATCTTGGGCAAAACAGAATGAAAAGTTGTTTCGTGTTCGTCAGGAGCTGACTAATCTCAAGGCGGCGAATGCTGCTTTGGTAAAGGAGAAGTCCGCAGCTGAGGCGGTTGCCAAAGAGGCCAAGGAGGCAGAGGCCCGCGCTGCCAAGGCTCTTGAGGAAGCGAATGCTGATCGTAGCCATTCGAACAAGGTTGTTGAGCATCTCAAGGTATGGCTTGCGATTATACTTGACTTTGCGTCCTTGTTTCACAAATATGATTGATTGTCTTTCTTATACTTGTTTCTTCTTTGCTTTTGAAGGCTGAAGTGCAGAACCGGGTGACCATTATTGGAGAGGTCACTGCCCGCGCGGGTGAGGCTAAAGCGTGGGCAAGGGAGGCTGCTGAGGCTAGAGATAGCCTGACTTCCTCTTTGGATTAGCCGAAGGCAGACCGTGACTGGATGCATTACCACGGTATCGGGCATGTAAGTATCTGGTGCCTTTGTTATCTTTAGGTTTGCTTTTGCTAACTTATTGTTTGTGTTTCGCAGATTGTTGGAACCATTCTTGATGCGCTTGAGAACGCAGCTGCTGTAAATGAGCTTAAGGAGCGCGCACGGGAGGCAGGATTCAAGGCTGGTTACAATCGATGCATTAGCCATATGAATACCTTGTACCAAAGCAAATTTACTGATGAAAGGTATGGGTTCCAAGGCGTAGATACTGAAGCGCGGTATGCTGCAGCTATTGATGCGTACAACAACCTGTCCATTTCCGCCATTAATGATATTGATAACTGCTTGGAGGCGGAGGATTATGTGGACCACTTGCGGTTGTTGTATGGTGATCCTGAAGAGGAAGAGGAGGAAGAGACCGCTGGCAGTGGCAAGGGTGATGCGGGTACCAGTGGTACAAAGAAGGACTAGGTTGGCCTGCGTGCCCTTTTTGATCTCTTCTTTGATGTAAATGTTAGAAAACTTTATGTAAATTTCTTGTGCACTACGTAGGTGTAGAAATTTTTGGGAATATAAAGTTAATCTTTTTGTTCAATTTGTACAAGTCCTTTTTACTACTTGCATTCTTGAACCTGTATGAGTTAATGTTATTGTGAATAACATTAAGTCTGAATTTGCCTTTTGCATATCTAGGTGATATGCAAGTATGTGCGGCTCAAAGTGTGTAAGTAAAAAATATTTACTTTTTCTTTGTGTGAGCGCATACGTGGATAACTCTGTTGGCTGTAAAGCGCAGTTGAGTGTACTCTACACCTTTGTCGTGTGAGTATTAGTCAATTCCTGTTTTTATCCCGTTAGGGTTTAGGAATTGGGTAGGTTTTGTAAAAACCGTATGTATCTAGCCGGATAGAAATTGATGTTTTGCCTTTGTTGGCCTGTTACAATATTTGTGTGTGGTTACCACTTTGTATGGGTATCGCGAGTAAAGATTTTGCCAATCTGTTTTTGCAGATACCACAAAGTGGAACACGCATTTGTAATAGAAGAAAATAAACAATATTGCGTTGAATCGTTCATTTATTTTGCAGATACCGCAAATGGCCTGCGGCCCGATAGGTTACATGGAAAATGTAAAGACATGGCTTACATGTAACAGCGTCGAAGTTGTTGTGCATTCCATGTGCGTGCGATAGGTTCGCCTTCTATTGTTTGTAGTCTATACGCGCCTTTGCCTAGGACCTCTTGGATGAGGTAGGATCCTTCCCTCTTGGGGGCAAGTTTCCCTGAGCGTTCCGCGTTAGACGCCTCATTGTCACGAAGAACGTAGTCTCCCGGGATGAAGGTACAAATGCGAACATGCGCATTGTAGTACTTTTCCAGCTTGGTTTTGTACTTGGCCTCGTTGATTGCTGCGTTTTCACGTCTTTCCTCTAGGAGGTCCAAGTCAAGCCTGCGCTCATCATTGTTGTCAATTTTGTTGACAACCAACATTCGAGGTGAAGGGAGACCTATTTCAGCGGGGATCACCGCCTCAGAGCCATAGACCAGGCTGAAGGGTGTCTCACCGTTACTTGTCTTTGGGCTAGTCCTGTGAGCCCATAAGATACTAGGGAGTTCATCGACCCAGCCGCGTCTGACTGTTCCCAATCGTGCCTTGATGCCTTCGACTAAACTTTTATTGATACTCTCTACTTGGCCGTTCCCTTGCGGATGCGCCACTGAGGAGAATATGTGTTCAATGTTTAGTTCCTTTAGCCATTTTTGAAATTCGTCGGCAGCGAAGTTGGTGCCGTTGTCGGTAACGATGCACATTGGTAGAACGAAACGGCAGATGATATGTTCCCAAACGAACTTCCTTGTTATCATGGCGGTGGTTGAGGCCAGCGGTTTTGCTTCTACCCATTTGGTGAAATAGTCAACAACCACTCTGGTAAACTTTACCGCACCTGGTGCGTCTGGAAATGGTCCTACCACATCAATTGCCCATTTTTGAAATGGCCATGCGGTAGTGACGGGGATCAGGTTGTTCTTGGGGCGCAAGGTTTTGGGAGCATGCCGCTGACAATTGTAGCACTTGCGCAAGACTTTGACCTCGTCCAGGTGCATGTCGGGCTAGTAGTACCCAGCATTCATGATTTTGGCCACCACCATGCGTGGGCCCGCGTGTATGCCACATATTCCGTCGTGTATCTCTATGATAGATACGTGGCATCTTAGGGTCGACGCATCGTAGGAGTGGCCCCAGGTATGATTTGCGGTATAAAATAACGTCTCCCATTTGATAGTGGCACGCTTTGTATTGCAACTTGCGTGCTTCTGCTTTACTTTCGGTAGTAACACCTGATTGTAAGTATGCAATGATTGGTGTCATCCAGGACGTTGTACCGTACTGGATGACGTTGACCTGGCAGAGGGGTACTGAAGGATTTTGCAGAATCTCAATGCGTATCTCCTTTGCCAGGTATTGGAAGCTGGTGGATGCGAGTTTTAAAAGTGCATCCGCAGGTTTGTTTTCACTCCTGTTGATATGGCGGATATTGAAGGAAGTGAACTTTGCTTTAAGTTGCAGTGCTTGTTCGAGATAGAGGATCATGATATCCCCTTTTGCGGCATAGTCGCCGCGCACTTGGCCTGCAACAAGTAGTGAGTCGACGTGTGCCTCCAAGTGTTGGACGCCGAGTTTGACTGCCTGTTGGATCATCGTGCGACCTGAATGAGTAGTTCAGAAGAGTTTTTAATCCATATCAAAGGCGGAATCAATGATATGAACTTGATTACAGCTTGATTCTCCTCAATTATCTTGTTTTTATTGATTTCAACGCTTTACAGATCAGTTGACAGTTCAGCAACACCTCGGCTCTGAAATCTGGATCGTTACAAATGAGATGACTAGCTCAGTATTTATAGAGTGTTCATTTCGTACGAAACAGGCAAAGCTCATTTCGTGCAAAATGGGTTTGATCCATTTTGTACGAAATGGTTCTTGCTGTTTCATGCGAAATGACTCTTTCACATACAAATCCAACTTTCTAACTTACTGAGCAGTGGTTTATCCTATCTAGATACAAGACTCGATAAAGACAAAGTTAACAGACATCTATGCACCAACAGACTCCCCCTTGGATGTTGGCGAAGTCTTCGGCATCGAATCTTCGGTAGTCTTCAATCTTGATCTATCTTCTAATTCTTTCTCCAAACTGTTTTGACACTGTAAGCTTCCTCAATCTTTTTTCTTCTTCTATCAGCAGTCAAATCTCCCCCTTGAATGTTGATCCAGAATCTCTATTTGACTCTTACGTCTTCAAACTCCCCCTTTCAACAAGCTGGGATGAATTCTGACTCATACTTTGTTCAGACTTAGCTATGGGGATCAAGCTTTGCTGCTTTCACAAGTTCACAATTGTTACCTGCTTCTCAGAAATTTGACATTACAATCTATTCACTTTTTAACTTCTTTTGTTACTTTTATCAGTTTTTAGAAATCTACTCAAGTCTCCAGATCCAAATTAATGACCCTGGATACTCAATTTGTCTACCAAGTCCAACTTAATGACCTTGGTTGACCTGAGACAAAACAAAAACTGACTTTTGTTCAACATTTTCAAACATTTTCTGAAAATTACAAGTTTCAACTTAATGAACTTGTTTTGACTTTTCAATTTTCAAGTTCTTATCATAATAAGCTCCCAACTCATCTTCCAGTTTAGAAACTTCCTGCATCTGCTTCAAACTGCGAATCTGAAGATCAACTTTCCACTTTGGTTTGTCAGAAAATAAAGCAGAAATATAAAATCTTTTTGGATTTTTAAGAAAGTTTTTAGACTTGAAAACTATGAAATCTTTTTGAGTTTTTGAATGATAACCAGAAATGAAATGCAGTAAATGTAAACTATTTACAAACATATTTTTAGTGAGCGTGTTAGGGAATCATATCAGCTATCAGACAAGCTACGAGTACCGTTAAGCTTTGATTTCATACTCAGAATTAAACAATTCACTTAGATTGTCGATATACTGATCCACTTAAATTTTCACACAAATTTCAATCTATTCAGGATATGAATTTTGTGTTTTAAGATCTAAACTTATTCGCGTGTACCACCATAGAATATACTCCCGTATCCAGACTACTATATTCAGTCTTACAGGTGAATGCACACTAATGATATCTGTAAAGGGTTGACTAGAACTTCCGTTCGTACAGAGAGATGATGGCTCGTCTTTTGGTGGGTTCCCTTTGGGAATCTTTTCTTTCAACAGCACATGATTAGCATTTTGCAATGTTTCATCATTTTTTATGCTGAGGGTGAGCTTTAAGAATAAAGCAAGTGCAGAATATTATACGAGGACTAGGCTATTGCTTCCGCAAAATCAGAAGTCCTGGTATAATACCCCAGATAGCATCACGTTCAAAGACCTAGTATGTTAGAAATAGAGTCTTTCAAACAGGATTTCAGGGGTTACCTATATATCCGAGAGATGTTCCCCACGAAATAAGCAAGTGATGATTTAGATTTATATCCCGAACAAACCTACTAAATGTGTAAAAACCTATCGGCATATCACCAGCGAGACTGTTTAACACTTTTAAACATTACAATTCTTTAGCATACTGTAACTGTCAAGCTGATGTACTATCATTTTCCCTTTTTACACAAGCTCTTTTTTAGTTTTCTATTGTTTTTGGATTTTGAAATATCTCATGTTTTTGGATTTTTTAATTTTTTACTGTTTTTGTATTTTCTGAAAATATAACCTAACTCCCCCTAAATACCAAAACAAGTAAAAAATCGACAAACCATTGCAGATTGCTTTTCAATATCATCTACAGTGGTACATTCATCTACGCCAAGAATTTTCTCCGACACCGATAAGAACTTCATACCGTTCAGTTTTAAAAGATATTTAAAACGAGTTTTATTAAATGCTTTGGTATGTAAATCAGCTTTCTGTTCGTCAGTGTGGATTTTCTCAATTCGTATCAACTTCTTCTCGAAACAATCTCGAATGAAGTGATGACGAATTTCAATGTGTTTCGTTTTAGCGTGATGAACAGGATTTTTCGTTATGTTTATCGTTGCCTCATTATCAACAAAGATAGGGGTAGTAAGAAATTGCAAACCATAGTCGCGCATCTGTTGTTGGATCCACAAAATCTGAGAGCAGCAGCTACTAGCAGATACATACTCGGCTTCACATGTGGATAAAGCTACAGAGGTCTGCTTCTTACATTGCCAGGTGACCAATCGTGGTCCGAAAAACTGACATCCCGCAGTTGTTGATTTAGCGTTAACTTTGCAGCATCCGAAGTCGGAATCGGAATAACCTTCGAGCATAAAGTCGCCTTCTTTTGGATACCACAACCCAATGATGGAGTTCCTTTCAGGTAGCGTAATATCCGTTTCACAATCACCATATGTGAAGCTCTCGCGTTTGACTGAAACCGTGCTGTGAGGCAAGTAGGATACATGATATCAGGTCTTGAGGCTGTCAAATACATCAGGGATCCGATCATGGAACGATACATCGTTTCATCTACCTTCTCTCCGGTGAGATCAGGGTTTATCCCATGATTCGTTGCTAATGGGGTGGAAGCTGGAGTAGTCCCTGACATCCCAAATTTCTCTAAGATATCATGAACGTACTTCGTCTCATGTATGAATATTCCCTTAGGCAGTTGCTCAAATTGAAGACCCAAGAAGAATTTCATCTCACCCATCGATGACATTTCAAACTTTTTCTTCATAACTTTTTCAAACTCTTTGCACAAATTTTCATTTGTTGACCCAAATATGATGTCGTCCACGTATATCGACTTCTTTGGTGAAGAGTGTGGCATCCACTTTTCCTCGGATGAAGCTGTTGGCAAGCAGATGTTGAGACAATGTCTCGTACCAGGCTCTTGGGGCCTGGTGTAAACCATACAACGCTTTATCCAGTAAATAGACCTTGTCTTTGTGGATTGGGTCAGTGAAGCCCGGTGGCTGTCCGACATATACCTCCTCTTTTACCTTCCTGTAGAGAAAAGCCGATTTAACATCTAGCTGAAAGACTTTAAATCCCTTCCACGATGCAAATGCTAAGAAGATTCTAATCGCTTCAAGTCTAGCGACGGGAGCATACACTTTAGTGAAATGTATACCCTCTTGCTGACTGAAACCCTGGACTACGAGTCGAGCTTTGTTACGAATAATAACCCCTCGATCGTCTCTCTTGCACTTAAACACCCACTTGGTGTTGATCTTCCTGTGACCATCAGGCAAGTCTACCAATTTCCACACTCCCAACTTCTCGAATTGACTCAACTCCTCCTGCATAGCATTGACCCAAGAATCTTCAGTTAGTGCCTCCTTGTATGTTCGCGGTTCAATCTGCGAAATAAAACAACTAAGTGAAAACTCTGTTTGTAAAGGAGCAACTGTAGAATAAAAATAAGTAAGGCCTTGATCAATTTGTCGTCTTGTGCGGACGCCTGATTGTAATTCTCCAATAATTAACTCTTTTGGATGGTATGAAAGAGTTCTTGGCATCACTTCGCCTGGAACATCTACCTCGCCTTCCAAATTTGTGACATTCTGATTTGCATCTTGTTCACCGACTGGAATTGTTTGGTTTAAAATATGGACTTGCTCCCCCTCAGAATCTGAATCACCACGATCAAATATTGGCCTATCATCAGATTCTAGATTATCGTTGACCTCCGTCTAATTATCAGGAGCATGTTCACATTCTGAAGATTGCTGAATATCATCATGTTCTCCAGCATTGCTTGGACCAGCTTCATTATCATTTGAAGTTTGCCATTGACGCCTTAAAGATTCTGCTGGAAACCTTTCTTGTGATGACTCATACTCTCTTAGAATATCCAACTCATCAAAGAACTCTGGTTCTTCTTCCATGTCAAACGAATTCCACAGAGTATTGTATAACCTTGACATTCAACATTATGTGCTTCGATAATCCGCTTCAAGCTTGGAACAAAGACTCGTTTTAGTGGACTTGAGTAACCCACGAATATTCCTTCTATGCTCTTTGGACCAAATTTTCCAAAAGGTTCTAGAATAGTGCAGGGAGACCCAAACGGTTCCAGATACTTCAGGTTCGGTTTGCGGTTGTTTATCAGCTCGAAACACGTCTTGTTGAATTTCTTCACTGTAAGAACCCGGTTGAGTGTGTAGCTTTGAATCAGCAAGCATCGTCCTGGCCATTTCGATTAGCGTCCTGTTCTTTCTTTCTGCTACTCCATTTTGCTGCGGAGTGTAAGGAGCACTAAATTCTTGCAATATACCTCTCTCATCACAATACTCTTCCATTTTGTTATTCTTAAACTCTGTACCGTTGTCACTCTTGATTCTTCTGATTTGAGTTTGGTACAAGTTTTCAATTTTTCTGAACAACACCATCAAACTTTCAAATGTCTCATCTTTTGTCTTCAGAAATGATACCCACGAAAATCTGGAGTAGTCGTCAGTAACTACAAGACAGTAGAGATCACCAGTTATACTTTTGACATTCACTGGACCAAAAAGATCCATATGAAGTCTCTCTAACGGTCTTGAAACTGAGTTAACTTTCTTTTGAGGGTGTGATTTCTTCTTTTGCTTGCCTTTGATACAGCTAATGCACTCCCCTTCCAGATGGAAACTGTTCAAATGAACACCAGTTACTAAGTCGTTGTGCACCAGGTGGTTCATTTTTCGCAGGTGAATATGGCCCATCTTTCGATGCCACAATTGTGATTCTTTTTCCGTTGCTCTTGACATAAAACAATGAGCCTGACCCGTGGTAGTAGTGGCTACGCTCATGTCCAACACGTATAGATCATTGACTCCTGGTGCTCTCATGATAATCCATTCTTCAGGAACAACAAATCCTAGTTTCAAAATCAAACATTCCTTATCTGTGAAGTGCGTTGTATACATGCGATCACAGATCTGAGAGATGCTCAGAAGATTGTTTTCAAGCTCGGCGATATAGTTTACTCTTTCAAACGTGACAATACCATTAGATAGAGTTCCTTCACCAATTATTCGACCACCTTGATTGCCTGCATATCCCACATATCCTCCATTAAACCCTCTAACATCGTACAGTAGGGTTTTCTTCCCCGTCATGTGCCTAGAAGCTCCACTATCCATAATCCAACGCGAGATGGATCTCGGAAGCTCCTGCACACATCACAAACACTTAGTTAGATTTGGATGCCACCCAAGCCTCTTTCGACTCAGGTAGCTTGATGTGTGTGGTTTTTGTGTACAATGGTGGAAAATTTTTGTCATTCATTTTTAAACTTTCTTCAGATCCAATCTCAACCTCTTTGTATAAAAAGAAATCATTTTTCGGAGGTTGACCAGATGATTGATCTTTCTTTGGTACATACTTCTTTTCTGAAACATTAGACTTTTGTCTTTCAAGTTTCTCATAGTAATCCAAAGGAACATTCATCTTTACCGGAGTGGTAGAAGATGTTTTTTTTGAAGACACTGAGACCTTTGGTTCTGGAGAACTTGCTTTCTTTTCAACACATTTTGGCTTCCATGTTTGTTGAGATGATGCAACCCGTGTGTAAAACTTGTCATTTTAAGTTACCATATTCTTTACAGGTTCAGTTTTGAATTTGGTGTTTTCATTTTTCAAAACTTTCTTCTCAACAACCATTTGAGCTTTGCCTTTTGCATCAAATTTCTTTTTCTGATTCTCAACAACTTCAGACTTAGGCTTCGAGTTGGTACACTTTCGTGCAATGTGTCCAACTTGATTGCATTTGAAGCATGTTCAGGTGTCAACTACCCAACTTGTGCCTTCGGTCTGAGGTTATGAGACCTTCTTCTCAAAGAATTTGGTTTTCGAAAAAATCTCAGTTTCTTGCTCGGAATGAGAACTCGAGCTTTTTACAAACACCTTTTTCTCGACAAATTTTTTGTTTTGAAAGTTCCTTCTTTGATTGTTCTTACCACCCTGAAAACCACCCGACCATTTGTTTTGGTTATTGTAAGAAAAACGTGGTGGTATAATAGGTTTTTTTGTAATAAGCTTTATCTTTTTCAAAGTTTAATTGCCTCTTTGAACGTTTCAAACCTTCGATTTCATTAACATCGATCTCAACTAACTTGAATACATTTTTCAATTTGTCAACATTCACATTTTCCAAAGGAAATTCAAGATCCGAATACAACTTATCTGATCCCGACATCTTGTACATCACAAGATTAGGTTCTTCACTTAAGTTGTTTTTGGATTTTGATTTCGGAATGTATTTATCCAGAAAACATTCTTCATCCTCAGTTGAATCACTTTCAGATTTCAAAACATTTTCAGCCATGCTTTTAACCATTTCAGACTGGACATTGTCTTCATCGGATGATGAAGTGAATGTGACATCAATTGTTTCTGGAAATTTAACTTCACTTGTTTCTTCATCGTTAACCAACCCAGACTTTTTCTTTGAAAAATTATTTAACACTGGCGGTGGAACCTGATGATACCCAACCCCAGTTCCATCCGAGTAAACATCTTCGCCAACTTTGTTCTTCCCAATTGGTTTAGGAACGATATGTTGAAGAACAAAACTTGCGGAGTTGTAACTGTTGAGTTTTAGATTGATGCGTTCATTCTCAATTTTAGCTTCCTGAAACTGAAGCTTCAGATTAGCAATCTCATCCAACTGTTGATTGATTTGTTTTTCTTTCGACTGAAGTACTTCTGATAGTTGAAAATTTTCTTTGACTGTTTTATCATTTCTTTCATCAGAATCTTTTGTCGTTCTTTTTAGCTTCTCATAATTTTCTGAAATTTGACGGTTTTCATGAATTAATTTTTCATTTTCTTTCCTGATTCTTTCTACATCAATTTTATCTTTTTCAAGTTTATCAGTTAATTCTTTTATTCAATCACTTGAAGCTTTTACCAACTTGTCACGACTCAAAATCTGGTTTTCAACTTCTCTGACTCTTTCTGTCAGTTCTTCAGTCTTTTTACCACTGAGATAAGCAAGTGTGCTACAAACCTTGCAGTCTTTCATGCAATTTTTGCAGTCACTGTCACTTTTAGCCTTTTCAGTCTTACCTGATCCATTGATTGAATCATTTGAACTGATCTTGCTTTTAGACTCAGAACTGGACTTAGAGTCTACCTCTAACTCTTTCACTACAAGAACTTTTTCAGCCATTTTCTTTAAATTTTCTGCTGTGAACTCTTTCGTCATGTCGATTATTCCATCATCGACCTTTTTCGACTGTAGCTCTTTTTCTTTCTCTTCCTTATCACTTCCCCACCACAATCTCTGATTTGCTTCTTCCTCTTCTATAATTTACTCGATCAGAGTCTCAACAAGAAGTGTTGATGGTTCCACAAGTATATTTCTCTTAGGATCCAAATAACATTCTCTGTCAGCATCCTATCTCTTCGCGCTTTTAGCCTCTTTCCATGCACGATAATGTCTGTCTTTCATGGTTAGCGCTAAACTCTTCCTGCTGACATATTTTTCTTCTGGTGTTCGTGTATCTTTGAAAGGAACGATCTTTGCCATAAATGCATAACCTACTGCGTCTTCTTCTAGTAGCACATCACTCCAGTCGTAACCCTCATCATCATGAATAACAACTAATGCTCTCGATTTTTCTTTGGGAGCATCTTCTAACTGTTTCATTCTGGGAGATTCCGCTTTGTTTTGATGATAGATAGCTCTTTTGTAATAATCCTCACGGAAAGGGTTTGCCGTTTCATCAGCAGCTGCATTTCGACATTCACGTTTAAAATGCCCCTTTTGCTTGCATCTAAAGCATGTAACCTTCGATTTATCAAAACCTAGCTTTGTTGAAGGTCCGCCAATGGAGTGTCTGCCTGTTATCTCCATGAATCTTTGAGCCCTTCTGACCGCACTCGCCATACACCATCTGATATCTATCAACTCCATCTATTCTTGGTCGATTCGATCATAATCTTCCTTGGTGAGGTTTGTGTTTCCGATCTTTCCAGCAACAAGACTCTCATATGATTCCAACACAGATACTAAAAACACCATTTGCTGCTTGGCAGATTCTTCACTAAAGTTTTGTGCATTTTTGAGGTCTACAACAATATTACATTGGAACAAGTTTTTCGGAATTGACTGTTGTTGTTGTTGTTGTTGTTGTTGTCTTAAAGCAGTTGACGATGATCCTCCATGATAACCACTGCTTGGACTTTCTTGACTTGACATGTTTGAATTTTCTGCTGAGAAGGCAGTCTTTGGGGACACAGTTTTCGGAATCATACTTCCACGATAATATAAGTCAACATTTTGCTGATACGAAGAGTTGTTGACTTTGTTCGTTTTCATGATCTCCAACTCATGACTCTCCAACCTTTCGATCAGTAGATCAACTGTCAGATCAGTCGACTTTACTGTGTTTTTCAGCATTAAAGCAAAATACTGCCAGTCTTTCTCATCAGGCAGTGAGTCAAACAACTTATCAACCAACTTTTCCTGAGAATACACAATTTCATATCTTGCAAGTTCCAACTTTAAATGCCCGAATCTTTCTATCATCTTTGACACAGACTCATTTTTCAAACACCCAAACAGATCGAATTCTTTTTTCAATAACTTTTTCTTATTCTTAACAATTTCAGCACCACCCACACATTTCATCTTTAATTTCTCCCATAGATCTCTCAAATCTTTGTATTCAATCAATGAGATAATATCATCTCTCACTGATTGATGAAGTAAAGCGATGTACTTTTGTTCAGCAATGAAATTCTCTTGTGGAGTATCAATTAAGTTCTCATAATCAGTTCTTCCGATGTTAAAACCACTTTTCATACTCTTCCAACTCTGATATGCAAATGCCTGTAGCCATTCTTCAAATCTGCTAGCCCATTTGTTATAATCCTCTATGGCCATTAGCTTGGGCGGTTTGTTATAGGTGCCGTAGGCATTATCAACACTTAAAGAATCAGCAATGGTTTTCTTCAGACTCGGTTTTAGTGCATTTTCATTTGTGTGGCTTGTTGTGTCATCTCCTGTGCTTCCAGTGTAAGCAAACCCATCACTAAACGGATTTAGAAAGTCATCCATCTTCAAGTACCTGAAACAATCAACAAACACTTAGAATTTTTTTTTGTGATTTTAGAAACAATTTCAAACGAAATGAATTCCAAGCGAAATGGATCAATCTTCAAGCGGAATGACTTCAAGCGAAATAGACTTCACGCGAAATGAAAATAGCTGTCACACGAAATGCAAGTTTCAAGCGAAATGATCCTTTGGTACGAAATGAAAGTCTATTTCGTACGAAATGAAATACTCAGTGACTTTTTCGTGCGAAATGAAATACTCAGTGACTGTTTCGTGCGAAATGAAGTCCAAGATGTTGATTCCGTGCGAAATGAGGTTCTCAAGGTCGATTCCGTGCGAAATGAACTTTACCAGGTTGATTCCGTGCGAAGTGGACTATATCAATCCGTACAAAATGATGATAACATCACCATGTCGGCCACATTTTGGTCAAATTGATCTGGTTTTAGGTCGATTTTAGGTCCAATTCTTTCAAGGATTTTTTAAAACAATATTTTACATGATATATGTGAAAATCAATCCATTTTAACCGTTAAATCCTGATTAATTTTGAAATTGTGAAGAATAATGAGTAGAAGAGAGAAATTCTGATGAAAACAAGCTGAATCGGTATGAACTCTTCCTCCTGTGCTCTGATACCACTTGTTGGATCGTCGTGCGACCTGAATGAGTCGTTCAGAAGAGTTTTTAATCCATATCAAAGGCGGAATCAATGATATGAACTTGATTACAGCTTGATTCTCCTCAATTATCTTGTTTTTATTGATTTCAACGCTTTACAGATCAGTTGACAGTTCGGCAGCACCTCGGCTCTGAAATCTGGATCGTTACAAATGAGATGACCAGCTCAGTATTTATAGAGTGTTCATTTCGTACGAAACAGGCAAAGCTCATTTCGTGCGAAATGGGTTTGATCCATTTTGTACGAAATGGTTCTTGCTATTTCGTGCGAAATGACTCTTTCACATACAAATCCAACTTTCTAACTTACTGAGCACTGGTTTATCCTATCTAGATACAAGACTCGATAAAGACAAAGTTAACAGACATCTATGAACCAACACTGCCAGACGCAGCCCTGCCAGTAGAGCCTCATACTCTGCCTTGTTATTTGTGCTTTTGAAATTGAGGCGGATTGCATAGGTGAGCTCTTGGCCATCGGGGCTGACGAGTCGCAGACCTACACCTGCACCATCCTCGTTGGATGCACCATCGGTATATAGTGCCCATGTATCTATTGAGGATAGTGGTGGTGTAGGGTTTTGTTCTTCTTTGCATTCTTGGATGCGATTCGCCGGTACCTCGGCGACAAAATCAGCTAGAACCTGGCCTTTGATCGCGGGGCGCGGTTTATAGATTAATGTGTGCGCGCCCAGTTCAATGGCCCATTTTGCTAATCTCCCAGAGATGTCGGGTTTTGAGAGGATCGGCCCGATCATGTAATTGGTTAGTACAGTGATGACGTGATTTGCAAAGTAGCGTCGTAACCGTCTTGATGCGTGCACCAATGCGAGTACCAATTTTTCCATGATGGAGTATCTTGTCTCTGGGTCGTTGAGCATTTTGCTGATGTAGTAGATGGGTGTTTGAACTCCTTCACGCTCCACGATGAGTACCGCGCCTACCGCGTTGTCTGCGGTAGATAGGTACAAGATAAGTGGTTCTTTCTTGCGTGGTGCAGTTAGAGTTGGGAGTTGAATCAGACACTCTTTCATCTCTCAGAAAGCATTTTCAGCTTCTACGGTCCACTGGAATTGTTCCTTTTTTAAGCAGTTCCGCAGAGTCTTGATGAAAGGATAAGATTTAGCTGCATGATTGGCTAAGAATCTGTTCAGTGCGGCTAGCCTGCCAGCTAGTCGTTGCATTTCTTTCATCGTGGAAGGCGATGGCATGCGCTCGATCGCCTGTACTTTTTCCGGGTTCACCTCGAATCCATCTTTGGTGACGATGAATCCAAGGAACTTGCCTTCTTCCATTCCAAACGAGCATTTCCCTGGGTTGAGCTTCATATTGACGCCGCGTAGAGTTTGGAATGTTCGTTCGATATCGTTGAGCATGGTCTCTTCTTCCATGCTCATGACGAATAGGTCGTCCATGTAGATTTCGACACTTTTGCTGATTTGGTCACCAAAAGTGTCGTTCATCAACTTCTGATAGGTTGCCCGCGTTGCACAACCCAAACGACATTTTTGTATAACAATAATTTCCGGTAGGTGTGCGGAATGCCGTTTTATCTTCGTCCTCGATTGCCATCTGTACTTAGTGATAGCCTTTGTAGCAATCGAGGAAGCACTTCCATCGAAATGGGGCGAGGTTATCGACTTTTTCGTCGATCTTGGGAAGTGCGTAGCAATCTTTGGGGCAGGCCTTGTTGAGATCTTTATAATGGACGCACATGCGCCAGCCCCCAGCTGGTTTTTCTACCATGACTGGGTTGGATAACCAAGTCTGGTACGTGACCTCCCGCAGGATGCCTGCAGAGAGCAGTTCCTTGACCTGCTCATTCATCGCCTCGTTCTTTGCGGACCCAAGGTGACGTTGGCCTTGGATCACAGGCTTGATTCCTGGCAAGGTATTCAAGAAATGTTGCGCGACTTCGCGTGCCACCCCTGTCATGTCAGCGGGTGTCTATGCGAAAATATCTTGATTCCAGAAGAGGAGTTGCTTCAGGGGCGCTCTGACGTTGTTGGACAAGGCATGTCCCAACGTGACCGTTTGCTCTGGGTGTCTTGCGTTAAGAACCCATTTTTCCGGTTGTGTTGGGGGTGTGCCTCGCCGTCTTGGTTGGACGCAGCTCGCCCGTGGTCATAACCTCTTTGCGGGCATAGATTATCGCGACCCCCGTCTCGGTTGGAAAACCGATGGCAGAGTGGGGGACGGATGTAATCATGTTGAAATCGACTTGGGATTCTCGCCCGAGAAGTACATCGTATCTGGAGGTGTGGGGTAAAACCACGAAGTTTTCCTCCTCTATTCGTGTGTGCCTTCCGTTGGTGAGGCGCACAGGGAAAGTAATTTTGCCCAGGGGGAATACGGTTTCCCCCCGCAAATCCGGCCAAAGGGTAATCTACCGGCTGCAACCGATCTTTGTCTTCTGGATCAAACTGGTTGAAGCACTGCTCATATATAATGTCAGAAGTACTGCACGGGTCGATGAATAATCGCTCCGTACAGTAATGAGCCAGGTAGCCTGTAATGACGACGGCGCGCCTATCGCGCGGTCCGCCTCGGACTTTTGGAAAGACGACTTGTTCATCTCTCCAGTCATTGTCCAGTCTTCGTGCTGCTTTGCGCGGCTTTCCACGTCCTCCATTGATCATGTGGGTTGAGGCCACATACATGGTCCGTTTACCCGTGGATGTGCCCTCGTTGTGGGGGGTGATGCGCTTGGTTCGTTTTTTCGCAGCTGGCAACAGGTGTTGCAACTTCCCCTCTTTCAGGGCTCGCTCAATCTCCAGTCGGAGACTAATGCAGTTATTGGTTCTATGGCCTGAGTCCTTGTGATACTCACAGTAAAGTGTGAGATCCTGGTTCTTTTTGGACTTCATAGGTTGGGCTGGTAGCAAAAATTGTGCGTCCGTGAGGAGGACGTCACTGGGCGACTGATTGATCTCGGTCCAGTTACAATCCCGAGATTCCTTCTTGGATGTCCGGTTATCACGTTGGGCGTTGATTGTTGCCCTTGCGTCGGGCTGGTGACTCCGTGGGACGTATGGCTTGGAATTGTTGCCAAGATTCCATGTGTCCCGGTTGCGCTTGTTATTGCGCTTGGAGTCTTGGCGGGAGGATTGGCCTTCCGCTTGGGGCTGTGCCTTGACAGTGTGCGGTTTGAGGGACCGCTGGGTTTGGTTGTACGTCTTGACTGCGGCCATGATGTCGTCCCACCTTTCTGGTAAGCCCTCCTTTCCTGAGATGGTCATAACCATTTCATTATCCTTGACGGCTCGAATGAAATGGTTGCGTGCCATTTGATCTGCTACTCCGCCGATCTCGAGGCACTCTTTATTATAGCGGATGACAAACGACTCCAGAGTTTCGTTGTCTCCGCGCCAGATGTTTATGACGTCCATGGAATCGCATTTGTGACGTCGCTGCTGGCTGAAGTGTGCAAGGAATCGTGCTTGCAGGTCTTCAAATGAAGTCAGTGATCCCACTGGCAAAGAATTGAACCAAGCCCTTGCCAGACCCGTGAGGGACTGGGGGAAAAATGACACCAAGTGGCTTCATCCCACTTGCCATTGCACCCCGGGCCGGTAAAAATGTTCATGTGGTCGTCTGGGTTGGCCGACCCATTATACTTCCCAATTGTTAGTGGGAATTTAGTCGTTGTGACATCGGCGTGGGCAATCTCCAGCACAAACTTAGAGTTTTGGGCCTCGGATTTTGGCCTGTAGGCCTGGGTTTGGTTGCGCTTAGCAGTGCGGAGGTATGTAGTGCGGGGTTCCGTTGGAGGGATGTAATTGTGCCCTCCTGGTCGACTGTTAGTTGCGTGGGATTTCCCGCAATATGTATGGCCGTCCGGGTCGGTACGACCATATCCTTCGTTGTGGGACTGCGGTCCCAGGCGGCTGTGGATGCCGGAGCCGCGGTGGGCTGTAGACTGACGCCTAGTTTCGCCATGAGGGCCTAGGCGGCTCTGTATAGGGCCCCTGCGGCAGGACCCATATGAGGAATCGTCCTCATCAAGCGTGCGGACTTCGCAGTAAGAGGAACCGCGGCACTCGTGCCTACTGCGAGAGGCTGGGTATGTGGGGACTCTGTCGTCGTATTGCAAGATATGACCCGTAGGTGTATGTGGTGCGGGGTTGGGACCGCCAGGAATTTGCGCTTCAGTGCAAGCTTTATTGTATGTTGCGGCCAGCATAGTTTGTTGTTGGAAATACCAGGTATGAAGGTCCATACCTGGAGGTATCACAGTAGCATACTGTGAAAAATCTGGTGCGGATGCGGGGGGAGTGCCCCCTGCTGCAGATGTGCCTATGTGGCCAACATTTTGGGCTGGGGGAGCAGACGTGATCTCAAGAAAAAAAGAGATGTAAAAAAAGTGCTAAGAGTAACGGTGGGCGCCAATGATGAAACAGTTGTTAACCAAGGGAGGTTAATTCATTGGTCTCGTCAAGTAGGGTTAATCCCTTCTTTCCGAGGATCGGTGGCTGGACCGTCAGCTGGGCTGTCTCCTGCACAAGGAAAACACACCATGACTCATAACAAGGAGGATGGGGTGGGAGGTGCTCCTTGTTACCACTCTCCGTCGTGAGAATCAGTAATTTGCTTGAGAAGCAAAGTGTGTGATAGTAGTAGTAGTGAGAGAGTTGTGAAGAGATACCTCAAACCTGGTTTGGGATGGGTATTTATAGCCGAGGAGTGAAGCAGGGTGGTTGAGTTGACTGATGTGGAAAAAGTAGTTCAACTAAATAAACTAAAATAACCCTAAATTAAGACTCAAGTAATAAAAATCTAGACTCTCTAACTTGACTAAACTACTAACCGGCAAGTGAACCGGTCGACTCTAGCAAAGAAAAGTAAGTCCGGATGTCGAACCCACAAGGACTCTAATTAATTACGTTAACGACTGTATTTGGACTAGACACTGACACGACTTAACAATTGTTGTGTTTTAAGGGCGGTTTTACTAAAATCCTAAAATTAAAATTAAAATGGAATTAAACTAAGACACGAACAAAGACTAAGGTTTGATTCAGATGAGATTAACGACTACCTAAACTTGAATCCAGTTTAACTATGAATGGACTTCTAACGGTATTATTCTTGTATGGAGCCGGGATCGTAAAATACTAAACCTTAAGGTATTTCAATGCTAAGACTTCCCGACCCTTCTCAGGAAGAAACCTAGGAAATCCTACAAGGCTGTTATGAATACCGACTGTTAGACTTCCTCTCAGTCCTATAACGACTCTAAAAGTGCCCTAATACGACTATCTACCTCTCAGCGCGACAATCTAAGGCAATTCTAGGTTCTGACTTGGTTTACTAGACACAAATGCAATTAGGGAACTAAAACTGACTTCTCTCAAAATCTATCTTAGCTATATACTGCACTGAGACCTAATAACTAACTCGAGCCTCTCAGCGACAAGTTAAACAGAATATTTAATTCTAATTGTATTTTAATTACTGTTCCTAAGGCTATCGGCCGATTTACCCAAAGATCACCCGAACCCGCAAGGATGCAAGTAATCAACACAAATTTATTATGTGAAAGACATTCACCAAAATCTATGTGAAACAGTAAATAATCAACAATCAAAAGTAAATACGCATACGCACCAAATCAGAAACTCTAGAACACTTTACTTTCAGAAATCAATCCATAATCAAAAAATAATAACCGTTAAAAGATCCAAACTTTAATGAAACTATCATCTTGTCTAGGCAGTATCTAGGGTTTAGCCAAGAAACATGTTTTCTATAGCAAACAAATCAAGTTCAAAACAAGAATTCATTGGAAAATATCGAAAACACGAAATTAAAGAAAACCGGGAGATAAAACCCGAACAATCTTCACTTCCACGCTCCAAGCTTCAACCGTATGATTCCCGCAAGCCAAAACGCTCCGAAAACCGTAAAATATGCTCTGAAAATCACCTCAGGGTTCTTCAGTTCGTAACTAGGGTTTTTGTGGAAGTTTATGAAGTATATATATGTTTGGAATAAAGATCCAGCAACAAAAATCAATTTTTTCTGGAAATTACCCCTAGGTGGCACGCGACGGGGTCTTCAGCATATCCTCCATGCTACACCTAGCCCTAAAACTCAGCAAATCCTTCCCAAGGGTCTAGGTGTTGCATGTAGCTCCTTGCTTGAGGGGGAGGTGTAGCACCTAGGCCCCATTTTCACAGAAAGTTACGAATTTTCACAAGCTTCAACATCCCAAAAATCCAGAAATTATTCTAACTCTTTTTTACTTGTTCCAAGACTTAACGTTTCAGCAACATAGCTCGTTTTCACTCCATTTTCATTAACTTAATGCATCAAGACCTGGAAAACGCAAATATGATCAATAGCACGTAATTCTAAATAAAACTAAACTGTAAATAACGATAAAATATACAAGAAATACATGAATAAAGGATGTATTTTGCAATACATCAAATATCCCCACACTTGCTCTTTTTTCGTCCTCGAAAAAGAATTGTGCAACGGAATCAGAGACGAAAAATCACTTGGGTCAAGAAGTATTTATATCTTATTAAAAACCAAGACTTGCGTTAGCCGCGATTGCGAATATACTTATCCCTTTAAACCCGAATCCAATCCTAAGCCCTTATCATGTAAATTTAATTTAAGTGCGGTCAATTCACCTAGGGCCTCACACTAGAATCTACGGTCCACCTACTCTCATCTCAAGCTTATAGGACTAAAGGAACGATCACTGGACCAATTCCCAACCGTTTTATATCAAAACCAAGAGAGTTTACAATCAAAATTTTTTTCTTTTTCCATTTTTTTTCGCTTTTTTTTTCAATCGTGAGACTAGACGATGCTTTCCCTAACCAAGAGGCAATCCGGCTGTAGAGTCGCTATCCCCAACCACAGATTACTTAAGTTTCGGTACTTTTTTTTTCTTTTTCTTTGCATAGTCGATTTCACACACCCTAGCGGTAATTCGGCTGTAGAGTCGCTATCCCCAACCCAAACTACATAGGAATGCATTACTTTCATTTAGTTTCTAGCTCACTTTTCATTCTACTTTTTTTTTCATATTCACAAACTCTAACAGTTTTAACTTATAACGATGCCCCTTATACTATTATCGGCGGTTTTAATTTCCCATATCTCCCAGACGAAAACCCACTAGCAGACTGATAATTAAGGTATATTAGATCAAAGGGACTTAAAATCAAACCCGGGCCTATCCACACATCCCTAACTAGACGCAAGCTCGATTTATTATAATCTCATTTTATTATTATTATTATTTAACCCAAGCAAAAATTCACGTTTTCTATCATTTTCCGTTTTATTTATGCAAACTTCTCATATCGAAAGACATTTTCTGATTTTTCAATTTTTTTTGGATTTTTTTCAATTTTTCAATTTTTTTTTATATTTTTCAATATAAGGCTCAACTATTTACATGTATCCCATCCCCACACTTAAAGATTGCATTGTCCCTAATGCAAGAATGGAAATACGACTCAACTACCTAACAACTACTAAATAAATAATGAACTAACTAAATAACTAGACGACGAAATAAATAAATAAAAATACAACAACAAAAAGGGAAACGACTTAGCTGATATGTGAGACTGTCAAAGTGCCAGTCATTTCCACATAAGCCCTCCACTTCGAAATGCGCTCAGCAAACAACTCTAAACTCGGACACGCGAACGAAAGCGGCTAACACAATCAACCTATCTGAATCAAACAACTACCAAAACATATCATCATATATATCAAAAGCATTAGTAGTTCAGCAATTTCATCACATCAACGAACCCAGCCATCCCTAACCAACCTGTTTAAAGTATACGAATATCAGTATAGACCAAAAGTGAGGATCAAAACAGCATAAAAGAAAAATAATCAGCAAAAGATATAAACGTCAGCTGCTGCTCTGCATCCTCATGCCATCCCCACACTACTCCTCGTTGTCGCTTCCAACTTCCTCCTCTTCTTCCATCTCTTCATCACTATCATCACTCGACTCAGATACCTGAAACTCGGGTTCCGGCTGCATATATCCGAATCCCTGACCTGCCTGCGTACCAGAACTACTAGCACCACCTGTAGGATCATAGTGGCCCGACATAGGAAACCGAACCAGGTCCACATAAGGATGAAAGAAATCCGGCACCCTGATGCTCATCTTATCCATCATGTATCTGATAGCCCCATCCTGTCTATCCTGACGATAATCCATCCTACAAAATCCCGCATCTATCCGCTCATAAAGTGAAGCCAAAGTAAATGGATCCGGTGGCGCCTGGCGGGGTGGATACTAAGGAGCTGGTATCTCCTGTCTCTGTCTAGGAATCTGGCGAACTGGCGGATAGATAGCCTGCATCACATCATCTGCTGGATGACCCGTGGGTGGCATAACCTGAGGCCCCTGCCTCGCATCAACCCAAGTGACTGGCTTAGTCATACTTACGATACCTGCTAACTGTAAATCCTTCACATTAAAGTGCCTCGGCGCAGGTCCCGGGCGTAATGTGTTCAAATTGTATTTCTGAAAAACTCCCAAATTATGTGCCAACTTCGTGATATAAGGGCCCATGTCCAAAGCAGCCCTTTTTCCTCCCCTACGTGATCTATTAAAAGACCAAGCCAACACACTTGCCAGATTCATATTTCGACCCTCAACACGACACATCAGCAAAAACAAATCAATCCAGTTGGCTTTGTTTTTCCCTGACCGCCTACCAACCAGAGTGGTAGAAAAACCTTCAACACGAACCTATAAATCGGATCTCGAACAGAAGTAATAAGATTTGACTTACCAAAACCATGTCCGCAATAGTTCCCCAAAACCTTGCTAGCTCAGCACTTGTCACACATAACTCCCTAAGGTTCACATACACCGCCCTCAGCCCATTAACAAACTCATCAGTAGATGTACCCTCCAAATCATAGAAACTACTAGCTATCGCGAACTGAGGAATTGACAACTCATGAAGCATCCTTCCTAAACTAAACGAAACTGCGTCGCTTTCAAAGAACGAGCCCTCTCTATGATGAAAAGTAGAATGAAACTCTACCACCAGCTCGTCATACTGTGGCCCATCACATTTTACCATTTCTACCAACATTGGGCCCAACAACTCTTTAACTCTCTCACGAGCGCCCATTTGACCCAACCATTCCCAATCAATAGTCCAATGTTCAAGCAGGTCCGTTTTTATAATCTTTTGCAGTTTTATCCACTCATTAGAATTAACCTGAAACTTGAGCAGTGCGTGCTCCCTCCTGACGGATCGACGACCATAAGTCTTTTGCTCAGGACCTTCATAACGAATACGCCTTCCTGGTCGCTGATAAACCACTGGTTGTTCTTGAGTGGGCGAACCTCTTGGCCGTGCAACCGGGCCTCATTTTCTTTTTTCACCCGCAGCCGCGGATGATCCTTCACCTGACATCCTGCAAAATAGTTTCAATAAAGCGCAAAAATGGGCGAAACGTTAGTAATCACAAACTATTTTTGTTATTTTTGAGTTTTTTTATTTTTTGGAATTTTTAAGAGTTTTTTCTGATTTTTATATTTTTTTTAATATATATAATTTACATTCAAACTACGGCCGTATAGCATTTCGTTCGCGGCCGTTGTTTGAAAGCAAGTGACATTAAAGCATCGATTTGCAAAACAAAGTAAGCATGAACCAAACCTCGCCCGAATGGAGATTGAGCACGGGCGAGGGGTTTTTATACTCAAGTATGCAATAACACACATAACGACACTTAGACGACTCAAATGACTCGAAAACGACACAAATGACACCAAACTACGAACTAAGCTAGACATGAACTAAAGCAGACGCAAAAAATACAAAACTTTAGACCTCTACCTCCTCCCGGCACTTTACTTGCCCTCAAGTAAAACCAAGTGCCAAAAATAACATCATCAATTCAAAGCCTAAGTGTGGAAGCAACGGACATGGGCCGCAAAAGTGGTTCAAAATCATAATTTTAAAGCAAAAATTTTTCGACCCATGTCCCCACACTTGGTTCCAATTATGCCCTACCAAATCAGCCGCAAAACTCAAACAAACCATGCCCTACGAGCCCCTATATAACCTGTTTTAAGCCTTAACAAGCCACCTGCGTTCTTTCAGTTTACTAATATTGCTCTTTAGACGGCAAAGTTGTGGTTCAGCTTCGTTTCTATAAGCAAATTATTTCAAATTAACGGCAAATCATTTTTGTTTTTTTTTTTAAAGCTCCGAGTTTAAGACATCAACCACCCGTCTCCATACTAAACTTCTGCCCAGATCAACAAAAAGCAACCAACCCGTACCATCTGCATAACATAAACCTGTTTTCATACCGTCCCTGCCGAAAATGTCAATCAACATAACCCATCCCAAACCATTCACATACTATACTCAACCTGAACATTCAACAATCAATTACAATACGACTCACACTAGACTCGAAACAGACCTGACCCGACTCGACGTTACTGACCAAACACAGCCCTGAACGGACACGACTGTAGACAGAGACCTGATCGCATTATAATAAATGACTCGACAATAAGCATCAAACTAACAGGCTCGACTATTAAAAACAAACAAACACTGGACGCCGACTCTAAACAAACCCGACACTGACCGAAACAGACTCGGACTCGGACTCTTTGACTATAAACAGAAACCTCACTATTGACCCGACTCGACTGACACAAATTGGACTCGAACCTGAACTATACAAACTGACATAACAGATTTCTGCAGACACCATCATAAGACCGAAAACACCCACTTACTGACTCAATACACATCTGACCCGAAACAACTATCACGTGTAAACACAGACTTGACCAACTCGAAAAAAAAACGACCTCACGGACTTGACTGACTAACAGAGACTCACGGCCGATTTGACTAAACCGACAAACAAAACGACTCAAATAAACTCGAATAGGACACAAAACACACATTAACTAAGGAAAAAGCAAGAATACACACCTGATATGTCGAAAATTTGCAAGAAAAATAAAAGATTTCCGTGAGTGGAGTCCCGATTTCGAACAATCCAGCGAAGATCCGGTTGAAACGTATGGTGGGGTGTGTTCGGGGTCGAATTCCGAGCACGGGGGTGTTTGGATGAAGGAAAACGGTGGGGATTTGGTAGTTTAATGGAGGTTTTAGGGTGGGTTGGGTCGTATTCGGCGATGGGGAGCGACTGATAGGGTTTTGTTTTATGTTTGGGGAAGACAAAGAACTTTGGGGGGGGGGGGGGGGGGAATATGGGTCACGTATTTGGAGTAGAGGTCTAAAAGTGAACTGGGTCAAGTATTTGGAGTGGTTCAACGAAAACAGGTCACAGGAGGGGGTGGTGTAGCGCGTAGGGTAGATGGGGGGGGGGGGGGGGGGGTCGCGCCACACCGCGGGTAAAAATTGTTTGTTTTTTAAACTGGGGCTAGGTGTTGCATGTAGGTATAAGTATATGGGTGTCGCGCCACACCTAGACCCTTTTTTTCACAGAAGGTTTCGAATTTTTGATGGCCAGATGCCTTAGAAAAAATTCCAATTCACCCAAAACTCCCCAAAAACCAATCCCAAAAATATTCTAACACTGGAACTTACCTGGAACTCCGTTTTCTTCGCAATTCCCGCACAATCTCGGTGATGAATTCCTGCAAATGACTCAAAAACACAAAAACCAAACCGAAAAACTACCGAAAACGACTGTTAGCTACGAAAAATTAACGAAAAATACAAACGGTACATACTCTACAAACGAAGCTTTTCGCAACTCACTGTTCAGTGAAGGTGGGTGGGTCCTATAGAGGAATTTATTCCTCCTCCGTAGTGTTAATGGGACCTCCCAAGTAATGTTTCAGGCGATGACCGTTAATTTTCCACACACCTTTATCGACTTCGTTGTATAACTCAACGGTACCGTATGGAAACACCTCCTTTACCACATACGGTCCACTCCATTTTGATTTTAACTTCCCTGCTATTAATTTTAACCTCGAATTGAACAAGAGCACTTTATCACCTACTTTAAACTCCTTCAATCCTCGTAATCTCATATCGTGCAACGCTTTAGTTTTTTCCTTGATACTCCAGGATCGTTCATAGGCGGCATCCCTCAAAGCTTCCAACTCATGAATCTGGAAGAATCTCCTTCTAGCGACCTCGGTATTTGGAGTAGAGGTCTAAAAGTGAACTGGGTCAAGTATTTGGAGTGGTTCAACGAAAACAGGTCACAGGAGGGGGTGGTGTAGCGCGTAGGGTAGATGGGGGGGGGGGGGGTCGCGCCACACCGCGGGTAAAAATTGTTTGTTTTTTAAACTGGGGCTAGGTGTTGCATGTAGGTATAAGTATATGGGTGTCGCGCCACACCTAGACCCTTTTTTTCACAGAAGGTTTCGAATTTTTGATGGCCAGATGCCTTAGAAAAAATTCCAATTCACCCAAAACTCCACAAAAACCAATCCCAAAAATATTCTAACACTGGAACTTACCTGGAACTCCGTTTTCTTCGCAATTCCCGCACAATCTCGGTGATGAATTCCTGCAAATGACTCAAAAACACAAAAACCAAACCGAAAAACTACCGAAAACGACTGTTAGCTACGAAAAATTAACGAAAAATACAAACGGTACATACTCTACAAACGAAGCTTTTCGCAACTCACTGTTCAGTGAAGGTGGGTGGGTCCTATAGAGGAATTTATTCCTCCTCCGTAGTGTTAATGGGACCTCCCAAGTAATGTTTCGGGCGATGACCGTTAATTTTCCACACACCTTTATCGACTTCGTTGTATAACTCAACGGTACCGTATGGAAACACCTCCTTTACCACATACGGTCCACTCCATTTTGATTTTAACTTCCCTGCTATTAATTTTAACCTCGAATTGAACAAGAGCACTTTATCACCTACTTTAAACTCCTTCAATCCTCGTAATCTCATATCGTGCAACGCTTTAGTTTTTTCCTTGATACTCCAGGATCGTTCATAGGCGGCATCCCTCAAAGCTTCCAACTCATGAATCTGGAAGAATCTCCTTCTAGCGGCCTCGGTAAGGTCAAGATTAACGGTTTTCAACGCCCACAAAGCCCTATGCTCTAACTCTACCGAAAGATGGCAAGCTTTGCCATACACAATCATAAAGGGTGTCGTTCCTAACAGTGTCTTATAGGCGGTGCGGAATGCCCACAAAGCGTCGTCGAGCTTTTCCGACCAATCCTTTCTACTTTTTCCTTCCGTTTTCTCTAGAATTCTCTTCACCCCTCGGTTAGCATTTTCTACTTGGCCACTAGTTTGCGGGTGGTACGCGGTGGAAAGACGATGAGTGTCACCCCATAGCGTGCAAGTGCTTTTTCCATGGCGGAATTGCAAAAATGCGTGCCACGGTCACTTATGATAGCTTTAGGGACTCCGAAACGTGTGAACAACTTTTTAAGGAACCTCACCACCACTCGGGCATCATTAGTGGGCAAAGCTTGAGCTTCGACCCACTTTGAAATGTAATCAATGGCCACGAGGATGTACCTATTCCCACTTAAAGATGGGAAAGGTCCCATGAAGTCAATGCCCCAAACGTCAAAGATTTCTAGAAGTTGGATGGGATTTTGGGGCATTTCATCCTTGGATGAGATGTTGCCGGTACGTTGGCAACGGTCACATTTCCTAACAAGCTCTACGGCATCCTTCACTACCGTTGGCCAATAAAAACCACTATCAAATACCTTTTGTGCCGTCACATTTGCTCCGTGATGGCCTCCCGTTAAGCCCTCGTGCACATGTCTAAGGATGTCTAAACCATCCTCCTTGGAAACACATCTCCTAAGCACTCTATCTCCACCTATCCTAAATAGGTACGGGTCGTCCCAAATATACTTCCTAGCTTCCCTAAGAAGCTTTGTCTTCTGTTGATAAGACATACCCCTCACAAGATCACTGGTCGCTAAATAATTCGCCAAATTCGAGAACCATGGCAAACCCTCTACCTCGGCACTAACAAAATCTATGGTTTCATGAGGGAAAGTGTCTCCTATGGAATCCTCACGCACCTCTTCTCTTTTTGGATCCTCTAAACGTGACAAATGATCGGCGGCCCCGTTTTCTGCTCCCTTTTTATCCTTAATTTCTATATCGAACTCGGAGAGCAAAAGAATCCATCTAATGAGACGCGGCTTCGCGTCTTTCTTTTGGAACAGAAATCGCAAAGCGGCGTGGTCGGTAAACACGGTGGTTTTGGAAAGCACGAGATATGAGCGAGACTTATCAAACGCAAACACTACGGCTAAGAGTTCCTTTTCCGTGGTGGTATAGTTCTCTTGAGCATCATTTAGAGTTTTGCTTGCGTAGTAGATTGGATGAAAGTGTTTTTCAACTCTTTGACCTAGGACCGCACCTACGGCATAATCGGTCGCATCACACATGAGGTCAAAAGGTAAGCTCCAATCGGACGAAACAAGTATAGGGGCACTAACGAGTTTTTCTTTCAAGAAGTCAAACGCCTTGATGCACTCCTCGTCGAAGACGAAAGGTACATCCTTCTCTAAAAGTCGGGTCATGGGACGTGTGATCTTGGAAAAATCCTTTATGAAACGCCTATAAAAGCCCGCATGACCTAGGAAGCTCCTAACGGACTTGACACTAGTAGGTGGAGGCAATCTACTTATGGTATCAATCTTGGCCCTATCCACCTCTATACCCTCTCTCGACACCTTGTGTCCTAAAACTATCCCCTCTGTCACCATAAAGTGACATTTCTCCCAATTCAACATAAGATTTGTCTCTATGCACCTCTTAAGCATCCTATCAAGATTTAGAAGACATCGGTCGAAAGTGGTGCCATAAACCGAGAAGTCATCCATGAAAACCTCCATGGAAGTCTCAAGCATGTCTTGGAATATAGCAACCATGCATCTTTGGAAAGTGGCCGAAGCGTTGCAAAACCCGAAAGGCATGCGGCGATACGCATAAGTGCCATAAGGGCATGTGAATGTCGTTTTATTTTGATCCTCCGGGGCGATGGGGATCTGAAAATAACCCAAAAATCCATCGAGAAAGCAATAAAATTGTTGACCCGCTAGACGCTCCAACATTTGGTCAATGAATGGTAAGGGGAAGTGGTCTTTCCGGGTGGCGTCGTTTAACTTTCGATAGTCTATGCATACACGCCAACCGGTAACGGTACGGGAAGGGATCAACTCGTTCTTTTCGTTCATGATCACTGTCATCCCACCCTTCTTTGGGACGAGTTGGGTCGGACTAACCCATGGTGAATCGGAAATAGGGTAGATCACCCCGGCATCTAACAACGTAAGCACTTCCTTCTTAACGACCTCTTGCATGTTCGGATTTAGGCGCCGTTGAGGTTGCACCACCGGCTTATAGTCATCTTCCATGAGTATCCGGTGGGTACAATAGGCGGGGCTTATGCCCTTGATGTCCGAAAGACGCCATGCAATGGCTTCCCTATTTTCTCTCAACACCTCTAACAACCTACCCTTCTCTCCCTCCTCTAACTTAGATGACATAATGACGGGAAACTCGGAACCCTCACCTAAGAAAGCATATTCTAAGTGGGACGGGAGAACTTTGAGTTCTAATGGGGCGGGTCTCTCTATAGGTGTACTCTCAAGCTCGCTTTTTACCTCACTCAAATCTAACACTTCGGGGACCCACTCGTTCTCTTCTACCTCCTCACTCTCACTCTCACTCACAACCTCTTCTACCTTCTTAACTACCTCATCTATCCTACTCTCAACTAGGTCAGCTCCACTAATATAGTCAAAGCAATGGTCGACACAAGATAAGAAAGACTCTATGAAATAGACCGAATGACAAGGACTACTAAGGTCATCGGAACCACTAGGATGTTCCATGGAGCGTGCTATCTCAAAAGTGACTCTCTCCTCACCGACTTGAAGTGTGATTTTCCCGTCAAAGACATCAATGATAGCCTTGGCGGTACACAAGAATGGGCGTCCAAGAATGATAGGAACCTTCTCGTCGGCTTCTATATCAAGAACGACAAAGTCTACGGGAAAGACGAATTTATCCACTTTGACTAGAAGGTTTTCAATTATACCACGTGGATACTTAACGGATATATCGGCTAGAGACAAAGACATACGTGTAGGGGACAACTCTCTTAAACCTAACCTCTCATACATGGAATATGACATTAAGTTTATACTCGCTCCTAGATCGGCTAGGGCCCTACACTCGGTATCACCCCAAACAAGCAGGGGATGGTAAAAAGGCCTGGATCCGTCAATTTTTCCGGGACCTTGTTCAACACTACGGCGGAACATCCCCCACTAAGGGGAATGTTAGAAACCTCTCCCAACCTATCCTTGCGTTTTAGAAGGTGCTTTAGAAATTTTGCATATTTGGGCATTGATTGGAGGGCTTCTATGAAAGGGAGGTTGATTCTAAGCTGCTTAAAGATCTTTAAAAATTTCCCGTACTCTTTGGAATAAGTTTGATTTTTAAGGCGGGAAGGAAACGGAGCACAGGAAATATCAACATTGGGTGATGGAACAACTTGAACGGGCTTTTTACCTATGCTTTTCTCACTTGAAGGCCCCCCGGTGTGTGCGGTACTTGCTGGGATGAACCTAGATTGCACTTTACCGGGTGCCTCCATTTGAACCTCTTCATCTACGGGTTCCTCGTCTTCTATCTCAAAACTCTCGGGTCTCACTACCTCTCCTAAGGTCCTACCACTTCGGGTCGAAATTGCCTTCAAAGAGCCAGATGGGTTGGGCTTTGTGTTGCCCGAAAATTGACCGGGAGGTCGCTCTTGCAACTGACGTGCAATATCCCCAACTTGCCTTTGAAGATCTAGGAAATTTGAATGGTTATTCTTTAGGAAAGTAGCATGTTCTTCTAAGGTACGTTGGGTTGCTTGATCCTTGACCACTAACTAGGTAAGAAGGTCCTCTATCCTAGACAAACTACTATTTGACCCCTCATTCCTAGGTTGAACCTCTTGGTTTGACCCCTCACCTCTGAACTATGCACCTGAACCTGAACTAGCAAATTGACCTGTTTGACCCGACCCCCCACTAGGATAGAGACCTGGCCCCCTGCTTTGATATTGATCTGATGGAAAACCATGGTGGTTACCTGAAGAGCGATAATTGTTAGCACGCCAATTAGAGTTACTTTTATTGAACGGGTTAGTTGGACCTCTATTTTGACCTGCTATATACTCGACCTGTTCTAAGGTAAGGGTTGGGCAATCTATGGTGTCATGTCCACCTCTACAAACTTCGCATCTATCTACCTTCTTCTTAATTTCTAACAACTCTTTGGTGATATAGTCAAGTTGAGATACTACCTTTGAGTCTGAAACAACTTGGTTCACTCCTCGAGAAGATGAGGAAGTAACCACAGGAGTGGAATTCCTGCTGGTAGCACTATGATCTATATCAGCATGAGCGAAGCTCTCAAAGAGGTCATTGCAGTCAGCCACAGTTTTCTTTCCCATTAGGTGGCCTCCTGCGGATGTGTCGAATCGGGCCTTACACTCAGGGGTAAGAACATTATAAAATTTTTCTACTAAGGCCCAATCCGACAGTCTATATTGGGAGCAACGCGAGAGTAAAATTTGAAACCTCTCCCAAGCTAAGTGATATGGTTCGTCAGGCTCCATTCTGAAGGAATGGATCTGATCTCGAAGGCGTGAGGCCTTCGCTGGTGGGAAATACTTAGCAAGGAAGGCATCCCTATGTCCAGCCCAAGTAGTGTAAGTACCTGCTGGCTGCGAATAAAGCCATGTGGCTGCGCGGCCAGCAAGTGAAAAGGGAAAGACTTGGAGATATCGGGCATCAAGATTAACACCTTCGAAGCCGAAGGTGCTACACAGACGGGTGAGACGGTTGATATGTGCTGGCGCATCCACATCATCACGACCATGGAACTGACAAGAGTTGTTGATGACGGTCATGATGTATGAGGGAATTTGCCAGGACTTGTCATTGGTGATTTCAGGGATTGTAATGGGTGAATTTGCGGTAAAACCCGCGGTGGAACGCTGGTGGACGGTTTGGTTTTCGGCCATTTGGTGAACTGGTGGTGGACTAGGGTGACGAGAGAGTGGTGGGGAATTGTGGGGTGATGACTTCGGGGTGAAGTCGTAGTTCGGTGGTTTAGAGTGTAGTGTAGAGTCAGAAGGGGCTGTAGATGAAGTTGAGGATTTTTTTACCTGAATACTGGGTGTGGAGAAGGAAGACTTGTCAATCGGCGGCTTCACTGGTCCCTGCGAACGTGTGTGGGCATGAACTGCAAAACCGAAGACAAACAAGTAAGACAACTCCAACAAAAGACTCGACGAAAAATACGAAAAAGACACTAAAATTACTTGGACTCCCACGACTCACAAACACACAAAAAGCACGTAATGAAATCAGTTGAAATCCAAACAAAGCAGTTAATGCAATTGCCAAGAATCCCCGACAACGGCGCCAAAAACTTGATGTGGAAAAAGTAGTTCAACTAAATAAACTAAAATAACCCTAAATTAAGACTCAAGTAATAAAAATCTAGACTCTCTAACTTGACTAAACTACTCACCGGCAAGTGAACCGGTCGACTCTAGCAAAGAAAAGTAAGTCCGGATGTCGAACCCACAAGGACTCTAATTAATTACGTTAACGACTGTATTTGGACTAGACACTGATACGACTTAACAATTGTTGTGTTTTAAGGGGGGTTTTACTAAAATCCTAAAATTAAAATTAAAATGGAATTAAACTAAGACACGAACAAAGACTAAGGTTTGATTCAGATGAGATTAACGACTACCTAGACTTGAATCCAGTTTAACTATGAATGGACTTCTAACGGTATTATTGTTGTATGGAGCCGGGATCGTAAAATACTAAACCTTAAGGTATTTCAATGCTAAGACTTCCCAACCCTTCTCAGGAAGAAACCTAGGAAATCCTACAAGGCTGTTATGAATACCGACTGTTAGACTTCCTCAGTCCTCTAACGACTCTAAAAGTGCCCTAATACGACTATCTACCTCTCAGCGCGACAATCTAAGGCAATTCTAGGTTCTGACTTGGTTTACTAGACACAAATGCAATTAGGGAACTAAAACTGACTTCTCTCGCTGAGACCTAATAACTAACTCGAGCCTCTCAGCGACAAGTTAAACAGAATATTTAATTCTAATTGTATTTTAATTACTGTTCCTAAGGCTATCGGCCGATTTACCCAAAGATCACCCGAACCCGCAAGGATGCAAATAATCAACACAAATTTATTATGTGAAAGACATTCACCAAAATCTATGTGAAACAGTAAATAATCAACAATCAAAAGTAAATTCGCATACGCACCAAATCAGAAACTCTAGAACACTTTACTTTCAGAAATCAATCCATAATCAAACAATAATAACCGTTAAAAGATCCAAACTTTAATCAAACTATCATCTTGTCTAGGCAGTATCTAGGGTTTAGCCAAGAAACATGTTGTCTATAGCAAACAAATCAAGTTCAAAACAAGAATTCATTGGAAAAGATCGAAAACACGAAATTAAAGAAAACCGGGAGATAAAACCCGAACGATCTTCACTTCCACGCTCCAAGCTTCAACCGTATGATTTCCGCATGTCACACCCCGTGTTTTCGAATGTTAAAGTCAAATTCAAAGTCCAAGTCAACTTTGACTTTCTTTGACTATAGATAGTCGTATTTATGTTCTAGTTGTATTATGTGGAGTAAGTGTTGTAATCAGTAAGAATCGAAGTAATCGAATGTGTTTTAAAGCGAACCGACCTACGACTGTGAATGATAGGAAGTAACAATGCGATAAAGTTAACCTGATCAGTAATCAAACCGATCTAACAATCATCGAACCCGAGACTCGAATTATGCGAATTGTGGTATTGTTGTACGTGTGTGTGTGTGCCTTACGTGTTACTTGTGCGTGTTTACTTTATGTTTGGTGTGGTATTCAAGCAAATCAATCGAAAATCAAATCGAAACTCAAAAGCAATCGAACTCAATCGAATCCGACATCAAAACATGACTTATAGAAGATTGTATGTTAGATATAGTAGTTGGGACTGAAAGTAATTTGACTAGGAACTCTATCGTATTCGTATCATCGTCCATCGAAACCGAAACGTCGAAAATCGTCGCAAAATACTCAAAGTGTGTGGCGGATCGAACAGGAAGCATCCTGATCGAACAGGCCAGCCGATCGGCTAGCATCTTGCCAGCCGATCGAGCAGCCCACTCGATCGGAGCTCCTGGCCGATCGGCTGCCACTTTCCTCTTTTGGAGCCTATAAATAGGGCTGCCATTGTCACACTTTCCAGTTTTGGAAAGCTCTGACCGAACCAGCCTTCTTCTTCACTTTTTCTCGGATTTCTCTAAACTCCGGTAAGTTTTCACTCTAATTCTTGTATGTTTTTTATCATTACTTGATTCGACACCTTTCTATCTTTCAAAACTTGGATTCTAACCGTGAAATCACCAAGATCTAAGTGTTCTTGGGTGATGTCATCATGGTGTTCTTGAAGAACATCATGTTTTGGCCTCATTCGACTATGATTAGCTTAGATCTAACCGATTTCCACATAAACAAGTTAAAATCTATCAAGGATATAAACATCCACAAGTTGTGAAGGATTGAAAGAAGGAATCCCAACTTTCTTTCAACTCTTTTACACTCAATGCCTTCAAACCGATAGAAACGGAGCTTGAACCAGCTAACTACTCATTCTAACAAGTTAAAAGGTTCAAGATTCGGGTTCTATGAACAGGGTTCACCGATTTTGGGTTAGACTCTAAACAACGTTCCGAACCGTTCACCGGCCGGACTTGGGTGATTCCTGTCCGAGCCAGAGAGGCGGGTAAGAACGAAGGTATCATAGTTCAACTCGTTATCAAACTACCTCGATATAATGACAAGTAACCAGACGACCAAGTGTTAGACGAAAGGCCGACCAGGTCAGACTTGCTGGCCGAACGGCTAGGCTGATCGAACAGCCCAGCCGATCGGACACACCAGTCGATCGACCGGGCCAGCCGATCGGCTAGCACATGACATCTCACTTTTTCAAACTTTTGATGTCACACCCCTATTTCCACGTGTCTCACCGGTGGGCCCGGTGGGGGATTACCGTGACGATGTTGGCAACAATATAGTCAAACCACACAATTATATAATGCACAGCGGAAGCATAAGATAAATATATAAACTTCAACCTCTGATTATAATATCAAAATGTATTACAGGGGTTGAATATATCCACAGTGGATCGTAAATAAAGATAAAGTATTGTTCCATCAGATACTGCAATCAAGCTTGCGAGACTTATCACGACGCTAGAGAGCTAATACCAGCCAATTTACGTTTAGGTACCTGCACTTAATCTTTTGGGGAAAATACGTCAGTTTACACTGGTAAATACATTCAACTGACACATTTGAAAATGTTTATTAAAAATTGATTTGAATGCACAAGGCACAAACTCTTTTATAACTTGGGATAATTATAATAAAATCTTGTGAACGTTTTACATGTTCTTTTATGCGTTCAGTAGCCCGGGTCGTGCCGGGTTAAAGATTTATAGACACACCACGTTTGCGTAAAACCGTAGTATAAAAACCAACGGCTACGTCTTTTAAATTTAATGTCGACACTTTATACCGGGTGTACGCCTACACCGGGATGTCGATGGTCGTGGCCATTTCGTAAAATGATGCCAAGGATATCCGGGACAACGGTCATTAAACCCCCCAAAGGCTTATAAGCAACAAAACTGTTTAAATGAGCCGATCATATTTAATCAATTAACCACCTAAGCGATGGAATTATATAATGCTCAATCAAGCGGTATTAATATACCGTAACCCAAGCCCATATAGGGGAAATAAGTCAAAAGTATTTACCTTTGCAAGTATTAATCCTTAATTTAGATCAAGTCACCGATAGCTTTTACTGGGGCTCCTAATCTGGAACGAAGGTTTTAATTAACCTCTTAGAATCCTAACGGTCCTTATATTAGCCGTAGCTTAACCGGTTGATTCCGATATATAGATATGGTTAATTCGCACGAAAAGGCGAAAACCGAGAATGGAGTATGATTTGGACCCAACAAGTTCAGTGACTTGTTTTATATGGGTTTATAGTTCATACTCTGGATTTTGGGGTTCAAATAATATAATTTGACCCATATCGGCTATTGCACGAAAACTAGTTCCATGAGCCGTACCGTGTGCGCAAATAGGCGGAACGGTTAACCATAAGTGTCCTACGCTTATTTCCTAAGTCAATATGCCTTAAAAGTATTTTGGTATCAGTAGGATACCTTCCGTAATGCCCGTAACGAGTTTAAGTTAATATTATGCCCCGTAGGGGCTTTTCGGTCATTTTAAAGACTTTAAAAGGGCTTTTCGAGTTCTACAGGAAATCTGAGTTTCCCGAACAGCTTATAAAGCTTAAAATACTTTATTTATTATTTAAAACCAGTAGCAACTGGAATTGGGTCAAAAGACCTTGTAGAACTCCCGTTTTGGCCAAAAAGGGCATATTCGGTATTTACCGAACCGTAGCCATAACCGCAGGTTATGAGCAAGGTAAAAATTATTAAAAATCTTTAAAATTCCCAAAATATTATTTTACCACAGTGGGTAAAAGTTTTGGTGACGAAATCTTGGTTTAGATAGGCGTTATGCTAATTGCGCCGTTAATTACAAAACTTTCTTTAAATCGCGCTAATTAGCATAACTCTCATTCTAGACCTCGGATTGACGTGAAACTTTAAGGACATGCTTATAATTTAATAAGCAAGGTTTTGGTCCGTTCACGTGTCCGAAATACTCGTTTTAATTTTAAAAGGCCGTTACGGTCAACTTTTAGGCGAATGACGGAATTGCGCAAAAGACTCGGATAACTCATGAACCGACCACAGAGGTTTATACCAACATGTGACCTAGTCCTAAGGTATATTTATACCTCACTAAAACGGGTTAGAACTGAAGTCAAAGCAAAAGTCAAACTTATGCGACTTTCGGCTCCGAACCGGTTCAATATAGTAAATGATCGATTCAAACGAGCGCAAACAAGTTTATATACTTATTATCATGTTTTATGATTGTCAAAACAGGTTCCATAACATATATATTACAGATTATGCATAAATCGCTAAAATAGCTTTCTGTTAACTTTTTAACCGCACGTTTGACTCGACATTTGACATAGTTAGAGTGGTGATCAGGGGGAACCATTTTAGAGGTTTATTACCCACATAAATACCAACTCATAACCACTTTTGATTCGTCATAAGACTGAACCATTACTGATTTATTGTAAAGTCAAACCGTAGTTACGACGGTTTGGTTCTTAGCCATTTACTAAGGAAATGTGAAACCACAAAGGGTTGGATCACTTACAGAAGTTGTGTTCTTGCTTATGGAGCAGAGAAAAGGACTTGAGAGCTCTTGAAATGATCAGAGGTGTGTGTTTTGATGTTGTGAATGTTTATGTTGCATAAGGTGGCTATTTATAGCAAATGTCATGCAACTATGATCATTGCAACACTCACAATAGTCCAGAGGTGATGGGTAGGTGTCCCAGAGGTGTATGGGTCGAGTAGGGGGCACCCATGCCTCATTTATTGGAGGTTGATCGTTCACAATGCTCAAAAGTCAAGAAAACACAAAGTTTCTGCATCTGGGCGTCCAATGCGGCCCGCATGGAGGTTCCATGCGTTTACAATGCGGGCCGCCTGGGATTAAAAGATCAGACGCGTAGTTGAGGAGGCTCGCGGCCCGCCTCAACTTAACCCAATATGCAATGCGGGCCGCGTAGGGTTAAGATTTCAGAAATTTTAAATCTTTTTGCAATGATTGCAGAATCTGGCCATTAATAACGAAATCTTTCGTAATGATTTACCTGACCTTTCGGTTTTGAAGGGGTAACTTTGCGGTTTGGCCCTCGGTTATTTACCGATAGGGGCCTCGTGTTATTTTCCCGCGTTATAAAGTCCCCGATTTATTTATTAATTATATTGGAAAGCCTTAACTTTCACTGTTGACGCTTTTAACCCTTCTTCTACGAATTCGATCGTAACTTTCTCGTTTCATATCGAAACTTCGCGAAATTCATATATATTATTTTAGTGAGGGTATAATACCGTTACAAAGTCTTTGGAACGTTAAAGGGTCACTCAGAGGTATTATTAAACATGTTGACACAGTTAACCCCTGTAGTTTGTAATCTCTCACTTTCTTCCGCGTTTTGTTTTTGTACGATCCATAATTTATTCGTTTGAAGGTTTAAGCATTATTTGGGGATACTATACAGTATATTTACCCTTGTTGACATTTATAACCCTCGAATTTATATACTTTCAAGGTTTGTCAAAATTAGTCCTTTATTTATTATAGATGCCACGTGTAAACAAATGACACGTGTTAACACATCATTGGACACAAAAATTCGAGGTGTTACATCCTCACCCCCTTAAAATAAATCTCGACCCGAGATTTACTCAAATAAATAGGGGTATTTTTCTTTCATTGTAGCTTCGACTTCCCACGTATATTCAGGACCTCTACGAGCATCCCATTTGACTTTTACATTCGGTACGTGCTTTCTGCGAAGCTTCTTCACCTGTCGATCTTCAATCGACAAAGGTTTTTCTATGAACTTTAAGCTCTCATCTATATGCACATCTGTGTGTGGAATCACCAACGACTCGTCGGCGAAGCACTTTTTGAGATTGCAGATGTGGAACACATTGTGAATTCCATTGAGCTCTTCAGGCAAGTTTAGTTTATAGGCAACTGATCCGACTCGTTCAATGACCTCAAAAGGCCCTATGTATCTCGGACTCAGCTTGCCCTTCTTGCCGAAACGCATCACCCCCTTCCAGGGTGACACCTTAAGTAATACCTTTTCACCCACTTCGAAGTGAAAATCCTTACGCTTTGGATCAGCGTAGCTCTTCTGCCTATCGCGGGCAGCCTTGAGACGTTCCCGGATCTGGACAATCTTGTCCGTTGTCTGGAAAACAATCTCTGGTCCCGATAATTGGACCTCTCCTACTTCCGCCCAACAAATAGGCGATCTGCATTTCCTACCATATAATGCCTCAAAAGGCGCAGCCTTTATGCTGGTGTGGTAGCTATTATTGTAGGAGAATTCGATCAGGGGTAGGTTTTTATCCCAGTTACCACCTAAATCGATCGCACATGCACGAAGCATGTCTTCTAGCGTTTGGATAGTACGCTCACTTTGACCGTCCGTCTGTGGATGGTAAGCCGTACTAAAGTTCAAACGCGTGCCCAAAGATTGCTGGAAACTCTTCCAGAAGTGAGATGTGTATCTAGTATCCCTGTCGGAGATAATAGACACAGGTATGCCGTGTAAGGCTACAATCTTATCAACATAAAGTTGGGCTAACATATCGGAGCTATATGTCTCCTTGATGGGTAGAAAATGAGCTGATTTAGTCAGCCTATCGACTATGACCCATATTGTATCATTTCCTTTCCTGGTTTTGGGTAACTTGGTTATGAAGTCCATAGTTACGCATTCCCACTTCCACTCGGGAAGTTCAGGCTGTTGTAGCAAGCCAGATGGCTTTTGGTGCTCGGCTTTGACTTGAGCACAAGTCAAGCACTTTGCTACATGGGCGGCTACAGACTTTTTCAAGCCTATCCACCAATAAATTGCCTTTAAGTCTTGGTACATTTTATCAGCACCAGGATGGACTGAGTATTTGGAACTATGGGCTTCCTGGAGAACAACATCTCGTAGTCCTCCATATATCGGAACCCATATACGTCCGTTCAGTCTAAGAATTCCATCATTGCTAAGAGTCAACTGCTCTGCAGTTACTCCCAGCTTTTCATTAGGATAATTAGCTTCCAACACAGCCTCATGCTGCGCAGCTAATATCCTTTCCATCAAATTATTCTTAACCTCAATGCTCTTGGCATTGATTCGAATGGGTTTTACCCTTTCCTTCCTGCTCAAGGCATCGGCGACTACATTCGCCTTGCCGGGATGGTACCTGATTTCACAGTCATAATCATTCAGGGTTTCCATCCAGCGGCGTTGCCTCATGTTCAATTCTTTCTGGTTGAACAGGTGCTGGAGGCTTTTGTGATCAGAATAAATCACAAATTTAATACCATAAAGGTAATGCCTCCACAACTTCAGTGCAAATACAACGGCACCCAACTCCAAATCATGGGTGGTGTAATTCTTTTCATGCACCTTTAATTGTCTTGAAGCATAGGCAATCACCTTGCCCTTCTGCATAAGCACACACCCCATGCCCGTGTGTGATGCATCGCAGTAAACTACGAATTCATCTGTACCTTCCGGTAATGTCAACACAGGTGCGTTGCTCAGCTTTTGCTTCAGTATTTCAAAGGACTCTTGCTGCTTCGGGCCCCAAATGTACTTTTCTTTCTTCTTGGTCAAGGAAGTCAAGGGCGCAGCAATCCTTGAAAAATTTTCAATAAATCTCCGGTAGTATCCTGCTAACCCCAGGAAGCTACGGATTTCGGTAGGCGTCTTTGGCTCTTGCCAGTTCATGACTGCCTCTACCTTAGCGGGATCCACTTGGATACCACGCTCACTCACAACGTGTCCTAAAAACTGGACCTCTCGTAGCCAGAATTCACATTTCGAGAATTTGGCGTAGAGTTTCTCACGCTGTAGTAATTCGAGAATGCAACGGAGATGCTTCTCGTGGTCATCTTGGCTTTTAGAATAGATCAGGATATCGTCTATGAAGACTATGACGAATTTGTCCAAGTATGGCTTGCAAACGCGATTCATGAGATCCATGAACGCAGCCGGTGCATTTGTGAGCCCAAAAGGCATCACTAGGAACTCGTAATGACCATAGCGAGTCCTAAATGCAGTCTTGTGTACATCTTCATCTCTGACCCTTAGTTGGTGATAACCCGACCTTAAGTCGATCTTTGAGAAGTAGCTCGCTCCTTGCAGCTGATCGAATAGATCATCGATCCTTGGTAAAGGATATCTATTCTTTATGGTAACTTTATTCAGTTCTCTATAGTCGATGCACAACCGCATCGATCCGTCCTTCTTCTTTACAAATAGGACAGGAGCTCCCCAGGGAGATGAACTAGGTCTTATAAAACCTTTCGCCAGCAGTTCATCCAACTGGGTCCTCAGTTCTTTCTTTTCCGTCGGAGCTAATCTGTAAGGCGCTCTTGCTATCGGAGCTGCTCCAGGAATAATGTCTATTCTGAACTCCACTTGTCTATCTGGTGGCAAACCAGGTAGTTCTTCAGGAAAAACCTCGGGGTATTCAGAAATGACAGGAAGATCCTCGATCTTCGGCTTTGGTTCTTCTATTATCACTTGAGCCATGTAAATTACACAGCCTCTGTTCAAACACCTTGAAGCTTTCAGCATAGATACGTCTTCGGGCAACCCGTACTGCGTATCTCCTCGAATGGTAAGAGATTCACCACTCGGAGTCTTTAAAACTATTTGCCTCTTGCCGCAAATGATTTGAGCCTGGTTATGGGATAACCAGTCCATGCCTATCACAATGTCAAAGCCCGCAAGTTTGAAAGGAAGTAGAGATAAAGGAAAAGAATGGTTCCTAATGGACATTTCACATCCTTCTAGAACAGTAGAGACGGTTTCTATCGTGCCGTCTGCTAACTCTACTTCGTATTCCACGTCAAGGGTTTTGATTGGCATATTTAGTAGTTGGCAAAATTTCTGGTCTACAAAGGATTTATCAGCGCCAGAATCGAACAGTACTCTTGCAAATGTATTATTTACGAGAAAAGTACCTGTAAGCACATTGTCGTCCTTAACCGCTTCCTTTGCATCCAAGCGAAAAACTCTCGCATTCGACTTCTTCGTCTCTTCCGCCTTCTTGGCATATTTCGGGCAATTACTCTTTATGTGCCCCTTTTCGTTACAATTAAAGCAGGTTGCATCCTTTATCTTTTTGCACTCCACTGTCTTATGATCCTTGGACTTGCATAGCCCACAGGATGGAGTCTTTTGTTGCGACTGTGAACCAGACGCAAACCTACACTTCCCGGAGTGAGGTTTCTTGCAGACCTTGCACTGAGGCCTTCCATCAGCTTGCCCCTCCTTCCTTGCCTCCGACCCTTTCTTGCCCTCACCGTTTCCACGGTGCTTTTTCCCAGACTTTCGTGAGGTATCATCCTCACGTTTTCGCTTTTCAGCCTCCTTGCTCCTTTGTGCCCTCAGACGGACAGCATCAAGCGTAAGAGACAAGGAGAGGTCAGTAACTGACCTAAAGGTCGTTGGCCTAGAGGCCTTCACACTGGCTTTGATCGCCGGCTCTAAGCCCCTAATGAATCGGGCAATCCTTTTAGGTTCTGGTGTCACAAGATATGGCACCAGGCGTGACATAGTGTTAAAACTTGTCAGATATGCTTGACAATCCAGGTTTGTCATCGCCAGTGAGACAAAATCCGCCTCAATCTTCTCAACCTCGTGCTGAGGGCAGTAGTTTTCTTTTATGAGGGCAATAAACTCCCCCCCCCATGACATTTTGTATAAGGCAGACTTACCTGAAGCCTGCACCAGAGCTCTCCACCATGCCAGGGCCTCGCCCTTGAATGACTGGGACACAAACTTAACCACGTCCCTCTCAGCGCACCCGCTAATGTCCACAATCGTGTCCATCTCGTCTAGCCAGGTGATACAGTCAACCGCACCTTTTTCCCCTGTAAATTCACGGGGTTTACATGATACAAAGTATTTGTAGGTGCAACCCTTAGCACTGGACGCATCAGTATATTCTCTATCGCGATGAACGCTGTGCTCAGTAGACGAATGTTTGTCGTCATCTTTCTTGGGTTCAGAGGGTGGTTTGGAGTGTGTCTTTGGTTTAGAGGGTGGTTTTGACACAGTTCTGCCTTGAGACTCGGTATGTTGACGATCAATAGCTGCCTGAACAGCATTGTCAATCAGAGCCTTCAGTTGTGCGCCTGTCAAATGCACTGACGCATTGTCATAGTCATCTTCATTTGTGTGGCTGTTTTCTCCATTGGGATCCGCCATTGTAACTTGAATCTGTTACAGAAGATAACAAAATTTTTATTCAGGAGATTATCGTATAATTGTCTTTTATGACAATTTGTCAACCATGGTACAGAGACCATATTTGGTTAACTTTTTATTTCATTAAATATTAGGATTTGAATATATCCTATTTTAACTATATAAATAGTATTGGCGGCATAAAGCCTAATCATGATGATGTTTTATAATGTTAGCCGAGATTTCAGAGAATCAAAGGCATAGAGAGTTGAACCGTAGTTCTTTTATCTCTTTCTGACAGAGAGTCATAGACTACCACTGCCTTTTGTCTTTATAAGACAATTATTATGGCCCATAGGCACTACACCTCTAATGGATGTCTTAATATGGTTGGCCCGTAGGCACTACATCACTAATGGATGTTTTAATAATACTGGCCCGTAGGCACTACATCACTAATGGATGTTTTAATAATTCTGGCCCGTAGGCACTGCATCACTAATGGATGTTTTAATAATACTGGCCCGTAGGCACCGCATCACTAATGGATGTCTTTATAATACTGGCCCGTAGGCACTACATCACTAATGGATGTTTTAATAATTCTGGCCCGTAGGCACTGCATCACTAATGGATGTTTTAATAATACTGGCCCGTAGGCATTGCATCACTAATGGATGTCTTTATAATACTGATCACCTTCATTGGTAATTTAACCCACGATTTATATATCATTTAGTTGGGTTTTGAAATCCTTTAAGGATTATTGTATACGAATGACGTGCGTGATTTTAACGAATCACATCTGCCATGAATGTTAACATGCGTACAGAGGTTAACAGGGAATCAGAATCTTTTCAGTTAGGTCGTACCATCTTGACTAGATCTTAACAGACCCCAAGCTAGGTTTCACCTTTTAAGATTCTTTATTTAGGCAGATCAATATAAAAGGAATGGTTTTGATTTATTTTATATATTAAAACAAAACTCATAACATACATTCCAAAATCTCAAATACAATTACATATTGCCCTAAACGGGTCTTTTAAATAATACATACCTCCATAGAGGTTTTAAAATAAGTGACAAGTCCACGCAGGGACTAGTACAAGATAGGTGTCCATGTAAGGACTAAATATAAGTCCACGTAGGGACTGTAATATGATAAGTTGTCCACACAGGGACTTATTTTAAAGTAGAAATTACATTAGTACAACTATTAAGGGCTAATGGTCACGTTTCTTCTTTTTGCCCTTTAGTAGGTTCGCCAAGCCCTTGAGAAATCCTCGGTGGCTTTTCTTTTCTTCCTCGAACTCTCTCTCCACACGATCTAGTCGATGGAGTATTTCTTCCTGTTCAGGAGGAGAGAAACGTGGTTGTGGCGCTTGATGCGGAACTGGAGGTCTGGGAGGTATTGGATACCCATGAGCTGAGTAGTCCGGTGGTCCCATGTTTCCATGTGCTCCGTCAGGGTAGCGCGCATTATATCTAGCCGACACCACATATGGGTCGCGCTCCTAGCCGTAGTTGTATTGTGCTTGTGACGGTTCGAACGGGTTGTAAGCCGTTGGACCTGTGTAAGCTGGTATGGGTTGGTCATACCCAAATGGTGGCGAATTTCGTGCAGTTGGTGCGGAGTTCGCTTCTTGTATAGGACTTGAAGGTCCTTCTTCTTGTAGCGGCGGATAGTGGCTACTACTAGAATGTCGAGGAGTGCTGAAGTGGATACCTCCTCCTCCTCGTGTAGACATACGAGCATTTGTCCTCCTACGCCTCGGCGGATCAGGGATTACTGGTTGTGCCGGTGGCGGAGGTGGTGGCGTAACTGCCTCAAAGCGTGAATCCTCAGAGGGATCATGTGGATGTCTCGGTTGTTGAGATGTCTGTCGAGATGGTGTGTAGTACCACTCATGTCGGTCAAACATCGCTTGGAAACTGTCAGGTCCTTGATAGGGCGTTCCATGGAAGGATGACCCATCAGAAACTTCTATCGGATGCGTGGGCGTACCACGAGCTGGTTCAGTAGGATCCTCATCTTCCTCCATGGGATCTTCAGAAAAATGGTCTTGTGGACCTAGTGGAACAAAACCTGAAGGTTCCTGTATGTAGTCAGCCGGATTAAACTGACCTATGTAGTATGGAGTAGGGTCGTCATAATTCCGGGTCGATACTGAACGTTGTAGAGGTATGAAGGAAGGTTGTGGGTTGTTGGGATTATTTTCTGAGTCAGGCCCAAAGGAGTGCCGGTAGGATGGCGTCGAGCTGTGCGAAGTGGAATGCCTCGCGGGTTCGTAAAGATCTCTTCGTCGTTGTGGCTCTTCGCTCCGTGTCATCGAAGGATGTCTTGTACCAGATGGTCCAGCTTCGTTATCGTGATGTGTCACGACTTCTCCTCGGCCTCTTCGTCCCCTTCCTCTTCCTCGGAATATAACAGGTGGCATTTTCCTGCTCCAAAACTTATTAAAAATCAAATCGAAAATAAAGACAAAAAGGAGTATTAATCCGAATTTGTCCTAAGTTCTTGTCTAGACTCAAGTATGTGCAATTGTGTCACTGAGATTAAACACTATAGGATAGTGTTTAATTCACTCAATGTTGGCTCTGATACCAACCTGTCACACCCCTATTTCCACGTGTCTCACCGGTGGGCCCGGTGGGGGATTACCGTGACGATGTTGGCAACAATATAGTCAAACCACACAATTATATAATGCACAGCGGAAGCATAAGATAAATATATAAACTTCAACCTCTGATTGTAATATCAAAATGTATTACAGGGGTTGAATATATCCACAGTGGATCGTAAATAAAGATAAAGTATTGTTCCATCAGATACTGCAATCAAGCTTGCGAGACTTATCACGACGCTAGAGAGCTAATACCAGCCAATTTATGTTTAGGTACCTGCACTTAATCTTTTGGGGAAAATACGTCAGTTTACACTGGTAAATACATTCAACTGACACATTTGAAAATGTTTATTAAAAATTGATTTGAATGCACAAGGCACAAACTCTTTTATAACTTGGGATAATTATAATAAAATCTTGTGAACGTTTTACATGTTCTTTTATGCGTTCAGTAGCCCGGGTCGTGCCGGGTTAAAGATTTATAGACACACCACGTTTGCGTAAAACCGTAGTATAAAAACCAACGGCTAAGTCTTTTAAATTTAATGTCGACACTTTATACCGGGTGTACGCCTAGACCGGGATGTCGATGGTCGTGGCCATTTCGTAAAATGATGCCAAGGATATCCGGGACAACGGTCATTAAACCCCCCAAAGGCTTATAAGCAACAAAACTGTTTAAATGAGCCGATCATATTTAATCAATTAACCACCTAAGCGATGGAATTATATAATGCTCAATCAAGCGGTATTAATATACCGTAACCCAAGCCCATATAGGGGAAATAAGTCAAAAGTATTTACCTTTGCAAGTATTAATCCTTAATTTAGATCAAGTCACCGATAGCTTTTACTGGGGCTCCTAATCTGGAACGAAGGTTTTAATTAACCTCTTAGAATCCTAACGGTCCTTATATTAGCCGTAGCTTAAACCGGTTGATTCCGATATATAGATATGGTTAATTCGCACGAAAAGGCGAAAACCGAGAATGGAGTATGATTTGGACCCAACAAGTTCAGTGACTTGTTTTATATGGGTTTATAGTTCATACTCTGGATTTTGGGGTTCAAATAATATAATTTGACCCATATCGGCTATTGCACGAAAACTAGTTCCATGAGCCGTACCGTGTGCGCAAATAGGCGGAACGGTTAACCATAAGTGTCCTACGCTTATTTCCTAAGTCAATATGCCTTAAAAGTATTTTGGTATCAGTAGGATACCTTCCGTAATGCCCGTAACGAGTTTAAGTTAATATTATGCCCCGTAGGGGCTTTTCGGTCATTTTAAAGACTTTAAAAGGGCTTTTCGAGTTCTACAGGAAATCTGAGTTTCCCGAACAGCTTATAAAGCTTAAAATACTTTATTTATTATTTAAAACCAGTAGCAACTGGAATCGGGTCAAAAGACCTTGTAGAACTCCCGTTTTGGCCAAAAAGGGCATATTCGGTATTTACCGAACCGTAGCCATAACCGCAGGTTATGAGCAAGGTAAAAATTATTAAAAATCTTTAAAATTCCCAAAATATTATTTTACCACAGTGGGTAAAAGTTTTGGTGACGAAATCTTGGTTTAGATAGGCGTTATGCTAATTGCGCCGTTAATTACAAAACTTTCTTTAAATCGCGCTAATTAGCATAACTCTCATTCTAGACCTCGGATTGACGTGAAACTTTAAGGACATGCTTATAATTTAATAAGCAAGGTTTTGGTCCGTTCACGTGTCCGAAATACTCGTTTTAATTTTAAAAGGCCGTTACGGTCAACTTTTAGGCGAATGACGGAATTGCGCAAAAGACTCGGATAACTCATGAACCGACCACAGAGGTTTATACCAACATGTGACCTGGTCCTAAGGTATATTTATACCTCACTAAAACGGGTTAGAACTGAAGTCAAAGCAAAAGTCAAACTTATGCGACTTTCGGCTCCGAACCGGTTCAATATAGTAAATGATCGATTCAAACGAGCGCAAACAAGTTTATATACTTATTATCATGTTTTATGATTGTCAAAACAGGTTCCATAACATATATATTACAGATTATGCATAAATCGCTAAAATAGCTTTCTGTTGACTTTTTAACCGCACGTTTGACTCGACATTTGACATAGTTAGAGTGGTGATCAGGGGGAACCATTTTAGAGGTTTATTACCCACATAAATACCAACTCATAACCACTTTTGATTCGTCATAAGACTGAACCATTACTGATTTATTGTAAAGTCAAACCGTAGTTACGACGGTTTGGTTCTTAGCCATTTACTAAGGAAATGTGAAACCACAAAGGGTTGGATCACTTACAGAAGTTGTGTTCTTGCTTATGGAGCAGAGAAAAGGACTTGAGAGCTCTTGAAATGATCAGAGGTGTGTGTTTTGATGTTGTGAATGTTTATGTTGCATAAGGTGGCTATTTATAGCAAATGTCATGCAACTATGATCATTGCAACACTCACAATAGTCCAGAGGTGATGGGTAGGTGTCCCAGAGGTGTATGGGTCGAGTAGGGGGCACCCATGCCTCATTTATTGGAGGTTGATCGTTCACAATGCTCAAAAGTCAAGAAAACACAAAGTTTCTGCATCTGGGCGTCCAATGCGGCCCGCATGGAGGTTCCATGCGTTTACAATGCGGGCCGCCTGGGATTAAAAGATCAGACGCGTAGTTGAGGAGGCTCGCGGCCCGCCTCAACTTAACCCAATATGCAATGCGGGCCGCGTAGGGTTAAGATTTCAGAAATTTTAAATCTTTTTGCAATGATTGCAGAATCTGGCCATTAATAACGAAATCTTTCGTAATGATTTACCTGACCTTTCGGTTTTGAAGGGGTAACTTTGCGGTTTGGCCCTCGGTTATTTACCGATAGGGGCCTCGTGTTATTTTCCCGCGTTATAAAGTCCCCGATTTATTTATTAATTATATTGGAAAGCCTTAACTTTCACTGTTGACGCTTTTAACCCTTCTTCTACGAATTCGATCGTAACTTTCTCGTTTCATATCGAAACTTCACGAAATTCATATATATTATTTTAGTGAGGGTATAATACCGTTACAAAGTCTTTGGAACGTTAAAGGGTCACTCAGAGGTATTATTAAACATGTTGACACAGTTAACCCCTGTAGTTTGTAATCTCTCACTTTCTTCCGCGTTTTGTTTTTGTACGATCCATAATTTATTCGTTTGAAGGTTTAAGCATTATTTGGGGATACTATACAGTATATTTACCCTTGTTGACATTTATAACCCTCGAATTTATATACTTTCAAGGTTTGTCAAAATTAGTCCTTTATTTATTATAGATGCCACGTGTAAACAAATGACACGTGTTAACACATCATTGGACACAAAAATTCGAGGTGTTACATTTGAGGTATAGTATTGACGAAGTAGTGTTCGATCGAATATGGCACTCGATTGGTGAACATTACTGTTCGGATCATGAGATACTATGCTTCAACACTTAATCGTTTTCACAACTCGTTCGTAGTAGGGAATGCCAGCCGATCGAACAGACTGTTCGATCGAGTGACATTCAGTGGAGGACCAATTCTGAAATTTCTAGCCGATCGAGTGAGCTAGCCGATCAAGTGAGCTAGCCGATCGAACAAAACGTTCGATCGGTCGACTTGAAAGGTAAGAACACTTCAGTGTTCTCATATACTACAACGAAAACTTCAAAAGTTCAAATCCTCTAACACAAACACACCAGAGGAAGAAACAATCCACTCGAATGGTCCAGCCGATCGAGCCTACCGGCCGATCGAACAGGACTGTCCAACCGGACATACCAGTCGACCGAAAAGCCCGTTCGATCCATTTACACTTGTTTACCTTTCCGCGTTACTTATTGTTGTGCTATCGAACTATTCAGGCTAATCTTACTCTCAGCGCTCCCTTCAATCCACAATCAATCACTGTGAGTATACTCGATCCCCTTTTGCTTTTAGCACTTTTGGGTGTTACATACGTTACCTATCAAATCACAATCAAACACAAACTATTTGAACGCTGACCATTTGCATGTGCTACTTGACTAAATGATTGCTGTTTATTATGTTTACACGTGGAGTGCTATCTACCTGCCTTAGCAACATAGTACTATAGTTTGGACTCAGCACCCGTTCACACGGGGGTTGTTAAGGACAATTACTTGCATGGATTACGGTGGTAATCATGTATTGCGAACCGTCTCGGACGGTCAACCCGCAGTCGTTGGTATCGATGGTCCCATGTCGATAATTAACATGCATCGTTTTCCTCTGTGTACGTGCCTGGTTATGCGTAAATTATTCGAACTCTATATGCTATTATCAAACTTGTGTGCTCACCTTTACATTTTATGTATTGACATTATTTTAACGTATGTGACAGGTAATTAGGATGGTTATCTGCTAGGAAAGCGAGGCTTGAATAAGTTTCTAGAAGCCCCCAACAAATAGTTGTCTGCCAAGAACAAGCGTCTAAGGCATAGTTGTCTGTAGATCTTGTCCTCTGGCATTACAGCCAGAAAGTCAACAGAATAGGGGTCTAGAAGCAGATAAACAATTGCTGTAATAATATTTGAATCTGAGTTGTCGGAACGGAATTTATTTGCCTAGTTGCTTTCTATGATAACTTGTTTATTTATTTGGGATACGGTATGGGACGTATCATTTAACTGAATTTGTAATAATAGTTGTTGTGGAAACTTCTGGACAATCTGTTTCACTCAGTGCCGCGCCCCGATGATTCCGCCATCGGTTGGGGTGTGACAGATTGGTATTAGAGCCATAACTATAGGGAATTAGGCAGACACGACCTAGTCCGGGTCGCTGTCTTAGAAACCTAGACTATAGTTAGGAACCATCAGACCCAGTTTATGTGCTTATTCTGTAATCCTTCACTATCACTGCACTTGAATTTTCAAAGTAAAGTCGGAAGATTTCGTTGGGAATAGGTGTGAAAGCCGCAAACTCCTGACCAAACTGCCTGACTTATTCTGGTTTTATTCGATTATTCATGCTTATCTCATTATTTTTACCAACAAACAAGAGAGATTATACCAAATCAGGAGTGAAATCCATATTTTGATGCATAATTTCCCTTATTTTATTAAAAACAAGGAAGAAATTGCTAAGCCAAGGGGTGAAACCCTGACCTTGGCAGTTTGTTCTGGACTTTATTCATCTCACCAAGGCCTCGATGGACTCCAACGACCTGAACTCACAAGTATGACCTAGGGAACGCGTGTGGAATGCCCGAGAATCGAGGCAGAAACACAACCACTAGAGTCGAAAGTGATGACAAGTCTACTGCGAATAGTCGAGTTGCCTTGGTTAGCCGATGTCTAGTAGCCGCAGACAATCTATCTCTCGATTATGTGGAATGACTCGTTGATTTTATGTGTTTATGTGTGCTTTCTCTGTTTTGTGTTTATATTGGCTATCTCTGTTTTATTTTGGGATGATATTCGATTTTGATCGACACACACGACTCGCAATTGCTGTTTTATCTCAATTCGACACCCAGTTATCATAACTCTAAGACGATACCATACTATGCTATGCTGTACGACTAAGTTAGACTATACTATACGATGCTATTCGATACGATATTCGAACGACACGCGAGCTTTGAAGGATAGGTTTCTGTTTTCTGACTACCTCAGTGATTAAGTGCCTAGGTATTTACGTGTTCTGTGTTCTGTGATTCTATGTGCTTATGTGCTTCTCTGCTTATGTGATTCGGTGCTCTGTGTACTTCTGTGTTCTATGATTATGTAAGTCCCCTTGAGTCTATGGATCGTAACAGAATCGTCTTTCCAATCAAGAGTGCGGAATCCTCTTGATCAGAATTAGCAGAAAAGTGTAGAAACAGAAATCACTTTCAACCGGGTTTCTATTGATTATCAAACAAACGTATTACAATCAATCAAACCCTAATTCGTCCAAGCTCTAACCCTTACACGAAATTGCTAGAACTCTCACGAAAATCCTCTCACAAACACTGTTTTCGCTGATTAACCTTAACCCTAATGTCTAACCTTGTTTATATAACACAAGGTTTACAAGTGGGCTAGGGTTTCCTACATGGGCAAAGCCCAATTCGTTCCCCCTTGACCCAAATGGGTTTAGTTTAGCCCAAACATTACAACTAACTATTACAAAGCTAAACCCGCTAACTGTTCATCATTTAACTAATTACAAGATATCCAAAGACCAAATCTAAGCTGTTGTCACAAACATGCACCAACAAACTCCCCCTTGACAATAGCTTCATAAAAACTTTGTCTTGAGTCAAAACTTTGTCTTCGGTCTTCTTGCAATCTTCAAGTAATCTTGCACTGTCTTTTGTCTTTGGATAGCTTCAGCTTCAATAGCTTCTGTCAGCAACAGACTCCCCCTAAGCTGATGCATCCAATCACCAAATCTTCAACACGTTAGCGTTTGAGTAAACTCCAGTTCAGCATTTGCACAGCAATCTCCAAACTCTTCAACTTTGTCTGCAATATAGAAAGGAGGTTCTACCATGCAGCCAATCAAACTCTCATCTTCACACTTCACAGCAACTTCTCAGCAACAAACTGCTTCAATCTGTATACTATAAAACAAACATCTCGAGAAACCATAAGAATTTTTCAACATAAGTTAACTAAATTATTATTTTTCAAGAGATTAGTTAAACTGTGTAACAGATTAAGCTTTTTCAAAATCATCAACACGCAAAACATTTTGCTCAACACACAAGAACCTGCCTGATTGAAAATTTTGAGCTCACTTACTAACACCGTCTCCCCCTATCAGTAACAATTCTTCCAAGAATAACAGTTTTCCGTACGTTAAGAATTTTAAACAGAAAATGACACTATTTTTGGATTTTTATATTTTCTGAAAGCAAGTAAATAACAAAAACAATAAACACTCTATTTTTGTGAGAATCACTGGTAAGAAGATCATATCAGCACAATCAAACTGTTTCACACAATCATATAATTCTTTATTTAATTTTTCGTGAAAAGCAGTTCAAGACGATTACCAGTATGTTTGTCCTCTTAAACAAAATGCATGAACATTTCAAGTACCATTACCATATGATACGTTAAAGTAATTTTATTTTCTGAATGACGAGCGTGTCCCACTTCAGGATATACCCCCACGATCAAGGTATGCACAAAGATTCATCGTAGTAGGTGAGTATACTGATGTCATCCTTTAAGATATCCAAACTGTGTCTAGGTCTGCATATAAACTGTTTTATCATGTTTTGATTGCTTAACTATGAACACCCAAATAAATACAAATCAAATCCTGGAAATATAAACAGCACACTCTATCATGCAAGTATCTTCCCTACCACATATTTCACAAGTCCAATCCAGAGTTCTGAAATCTTAACTGGGATTAGGTTGAGAAGAGAAAAGAATAGATCTTAGTAGAGATGGTATAATATACAGATCAAATGAGATTTTCTCAGTTTGATATAGGTTTATTGGGTTTCTTTTGGGCACTAGAGGGCCTCTTTCGGGTGTATTAGATCTATAGCGCGACAACGAACAGCTAGGTCAGCATGTATCTGGATGCAGCAGAAGCTGTCGTTGCCTAGCACCTCCAGGTCAGCATATATCTGGATGCAGCAGAGGAGGTACACGACTTTTTTCAGAGAAGATTTCAGAATCAGATCAAAATTGTGTGTATCGGGAAATATACAGACATTCAAATAGAAATGAGCTAATTCCAAGTGACTATCTTTCCTGGGGTCATGTACAATTTTAGTTCTAACAGACAGACAGCCAAGATATCCCTAGTTGAAATAACAGTATAAAGACCCAAAACTTCAGATTTTGGCAATCTATCAACGCAAGAATTAAGGTCATTAACCATACACCACTAATGTGTTCCCCACTCATATTCAATTCATTTAAGTTTATATCACATTGGTAAGTTGATTATTTCATGCTTTTTGCCTACTGGTACATCATATGATGAAGCTGCTATCACACTTAAGCAATGTAATTTCAAGTTCAGTGTGACAGTCTAACTTGCTGATGTACTATCATTTCTTCTTTTCACACAGTGATAACTCATTTTTGATTTTCTATTTTTTTTATGTTTTTGATTTTTCAATTTTTTTTGTGTTTTTGATTTTTAAGAAAAGCAATAAATTATTTACAAAAATTCTTATGAAAAACCAGTTATTCAGGATTCCTCATCCCGTTGAGTTCGACTAAGTGTTCAAAGCGAGCCCTGTCAAATGCTTTAGTATAAAGATCTGCCAGGTTATCCTCTGTGTCAACTCGATGAAGTTCAATCAGTCGCTTTTCAGCACAATCCCGTATAAAATGATGACGTATGTCAATATGTTTTGTGCGACTGTGGTTCACGGGATTATTAGTTATTGAAATAGTGGCATTATTGTCTATCATAATAGGAGTACGAGTGAAATCCAAACCGTAATCGCGCATTTGCTGTTGAATCCAGAGAACCTGAGAGCAGCAGCTTCCAGCAGCAATATATTCAGCTTCACACGTAGAGGTAGACACACAGGATTGCTTCTTGCATTGCCAAGACACGATCCTGCCTCCTAAGAACTGACAACCACCTGTTGTAGACTTCCTGTTCGATTTGCATCCTCCAAAGTCTGAGTCAGTGTAAGCAACAAACGTCAAATCACTATCAGCTGGATACCACAACCCAAGTTTAGGTTTCCCCTTCAAGTAACGAATAATTCGCTTCACTGCTTTCATGTGTGACTCTTTAGGATTCGCCTGATATCTGGCACACAAGCATACGGCAAACATGATGTCAGGTCTTGAAGCAGTCAAGTACATTAGAGAACCAATCATTGCCCTGTATTGAGTAGGATCAACATCTTCAGTACTTTCATGATCTGGGCCAAGATTGTGATTTTCACATATGGGTGTGTTGGAAGTAGTGCAATCATTCATTTTGAACCGACTCAAAATGTCATACACATACTTTGTTTGATGAATAAACATCCCATCCGCCTTCTGTTCAACTTGTAATCCCAGAAAGTAGGACAGCTCACCCATAGCACTCATTTCGAACTTGCTCTTCATCACCTGCTCGAACTCTTTACACATGCTTTCATCAGATGACCCAAAGATGATGTCATCCACGTACACCTGTACCAGCAGAAAATCTTCATTCTTCCTCTTGATGAACAGTGTACTGTCAATCTGACCTCTTTCAAAACCATTCTTTATCAGATGTGTAGACAGTGTCTCGTACCACGCCCTGGGAGCTTGATGTAACCCATACAAAGCCTTATCAAGTTTGTACACTCGATCTGGATAATCTGGATCAACGAACCCATCTGGTTGTGAGACATACACCACTTCTTGGACTTTCCCGTAAAGAAACGCACTCTTCACGTCTAGTTGGTAAACTTTGAAGCCCTTGAAAGAAGCAAAAGCTAGAAACAACCGAATTGCCTCCAACCTCGCCACTGGTGCAAACACCTCATTGTAATCTATCCCTTCTTGCTGATTGAAACCTTTGACCACCAATCGAGCCTTGTTTCGCGTGACTATACCTCTTTCATCCTTCTTGCACCTAAACACCCATTTAGTGCCAATCTCTCTTTCACCTTTAGGAAGATCAACCAACTCCCAAACCTTCAACTTTGCAAACTGGGCCAATTCCTCTTGCATAGCTTCAACCCATGAATTGTCTTTAAGAGCCATATGAATGTTCTTCGGCTCCTCTTGGGAAATAAAGCAACTATACAAGCACTCGTTCACTATCCCAGTCTTCTCAATCGACACAAATAAACCTGTATTCGCTGCTATGCTTCTTCTCGTTTGAACACCTGCAGCAGGATCTCCCAGAATCATGTCAACTGGATGATCTCTATTTGCTCGTGTAGTAGCAACAGCATCAACTTCCAAATTGTCACCAAGGTTTGAGCCAACCTCCCCCTGAATATGTTGATCCGCAAACGGATTAATGAAATCCTCTCCCTGATTGGGTTCGGGTTCATCGTCACTTGAATCAGTATTAGCAGCATCTTGAGAAGGTCCCGGAGCATCTGTTGTATCAACATTTGATCTAGGCATGAACTCGCCTTCATCATCACCAATCACTGTTTGAATCAGCTGAGACTCATCTGCATTGGAAAACTCAGGAATATTAAATGATTTAAAAACACTTTCATAATCATATAATATAGCTGGTCCACTCGTTGACTGTTGAGGTTTGTAAGAAGTGATTTCAACATTGAATACAACCTCAATTTTACCAGTTTTTAGATTAAAAACCCTTTTATTCGGTGCGCCAGGTACGTAACCTAGAAAGTAGCCCTCGTCAGCCACCTCACCGAATTTTTGTTTATCTTTATTTCGCACAATGGTGCAGGGTAATCCAAATGGTTCAAAGCCTTCTAAGTTTGGTTTCTTGTTAAACATTAATTCATGACAAGTCTTGTTAAAACGTTTAACAGTCAACACTTTGTTTAGGACGTAGCAAGCTGTATTCACAGCTTCCCCCCAGAAAAGAACTGGTAGCTTAGAATCTGAAAGCATCGTCCTAGCGGCTTCAATCAACGTCCTGTTTTTCCTCTCAGCAACTCCATTCTGTTGAGGCGTATAAGGAGCAGAATATTGATGTTCAATTCCCTTGCGAAGACAATAGAGATCCAGAATACGATTCTTGAACTCCGTGCCATTATCACTCCTTATCCTCTTGATCTTTGCATCATGGACGTTTTCCAATTTTGTAAAAAGATCTATCAGCATCTCTGCCGTCTCATCTTTTGTACCTAAAAAGAAAACCCATGAATAACGTGAGTAATCATCAGTGACAACTAAACAATAGTACTTTCCACCTATGCTCCTCACGTTCACTGGACCGAACAAATCCATGTGAAGTAATTCGTAAGGGGCATCTATGGAATTTACTGTTTTTGATTTGTGAGGTTTCTTGTGTTGTTTTCCCTTTTGACATGGAAGACATTTGTCTTCCACTTGAAACCTCCGCAATGGAACCCCTCTCACTAGCTCATTTTTAACAAGATAGTTCATTTTGCGATAGTGAATATGGGCCATGCGTCTGTGCCACAACATCGATTCAGCTTCAGATGCTTTTGATAGTAAACACGCCACCACTGCAGTTGGATCCTTAGCACCCATGTCCATGACATAAGTGTCATTTCTCCTTGGCGCTCGCATGACTATCCAATCGTCCGGTATCTTCAAACCTGGTTTCAGCACTAAAGCTTCATTCTTGGTAAAATGGACCGAGTGACCCTTGTCGCAGACCTGTGACACGCTCATAAGATTGTGTTTAAGTTGCTCAACATAGTTCACTTTGTCCAGTGTGATCTTCCCATTGGTCACCTTTCCTCGGCCTGTAATTCTACCACCTTTTGCACCCGCAAAATTCACTTGTCCTCCATCATATTCTTCAAATTCAGTCAACAACCTCGCATCCCCCGTCATGTGCCTGGAGCAGCCACTATCAACATACCACAAGTTGATAATCCTCCTTAGCAGCTCCTGCACACACCAACCAAGAAATTAGTTAGATTGGGGGACCCAAGCCTTAATGGTCTTGGGTCGTCCAAATTCACCAACCACCGGAACGTCCATCCAATATCCATTACTCCTAACTGGAGTCTTGGATCTTAGACCTGTTGGAAATTGATTTTGACTTCCACTAGGTCTTTGGTCCTGAGGGTTCCTATGTGTGTTTGGACTTTTTGACCTTTGAAAATTTGAATTTTGATTCCAAGAAGCATTATAGTTATAATTTCTAAAGCCATTGTTATAAAAATTTCGACTACCATTATTTTGGTATCGATTTTGATATTGACCTTGACTTCTGAAATTATTGGTATTTTGATTGTTCATTCTTGGTGAACTGCTTCTAGGTCTCTCAAATCTGCCTGGTGGAGATTTAGGCTGAAATCTAGGTTGATTTCTTTGAAAACGAGGAACTTGTGGAGTTCCTTTTTCAGCCTTATCCTCACCAACAGCAACTGGCTCTGGTTGCTTAGGAGCAGATTTCTTTGGAGAGTTGGACTCTCTCTCCTGCTTATCACCATTCTTCTCTGGTGACTTCTCTCTCTTCCTCTCATTCACCTGTGCTTCATTCGTTTTGTTAGGACAGCAGCTAGCTACATGTCCTTTGGTGTGACATTTGAAGCATGACATCCTTTTCGAAGACTTCTTATCTGAAGCCTTTGAACTAGATTCAGGTTTTGATGATGATGCCACAGAAGGATTTGGTTCAGTTTGCTTAATTTCAGAAGTTTCTTTGTTTTTATTTTTAGCAAACTCTATGTTCGATTCATTTTCAATAACAGCTGTTTCGTTTTTCATGTCACTTCCTTGAACAAAACTAATCTTTTTAACAGAAGTTGAGTTTTTATTCCTAGGTTGTGAGGTTTTCGTTTTCAAAACAGGTTTGCTGTTATTATCCTTCTTGGCCTCATCTCTCTCAGACTCCTCTCCTCGACCTGCTTTGGAACTACTCGGTGCTGTTGACATGAATTTGGTTAGCTCATCTTCATCAGGTAGGAATGAATAATCATGACTAAGAGGAGGTGGGACTTCATTAAAGCCTTGGAATCCCACACTAGTCTTGTCATTACTCTTCTTTAACCCACCCATCATGTGTTTCATAACAAAAGCAGAATCCCTGAATTGACCCAATTTCTTTTCAAGTTCAACAATTCTGAGTTGAGCATCTGACAACTCTTTGTTTTTATCAGAAATCTCTTTTGTTTTTTCAGCCATCATGTCATGAGCTAAGTCAATGACTTGAAGTTTTTCATTTAATTTGCAGGTTACGGCATCAAGTTCACTTTCATAACCTTTTATTTTCTTCAAGTATGACGTTTCGTTTCTTTTAGCAAAAAAGTTTGATTCTTTAATGTTAGACATTTCGCTTACCAAACTTTTGTTTTGTGCAGACAACCTGTCAACCTCACCCTGCAGTTCACGACATTTTAAACATACAGAATTAGATTTTACCTCTCCTGTTTGTTTGTCAAGGTTGGCCATTAGAGCAGCAAGCTGAGCTTGCAATTCTTTATACTTGGCATCCTTTTCCTCAGCTTCTTTTTCATATTCAGACTTTTGTTTTTCGTCTTCAGCACCTGTTGTCTGATCAACCTTCTTCTTTTCAGCTCTATTCTCTACCTTCACCTCAGCATCCACCTTTACATCAGCATCCATCTTCACATCAGCATCCTCTTTCACTTCAGCATCATCTACTTTAGCTTCACCATCATCGATTGGAGCAATCTCTGCCATGAATGCTTGAGAGACATCCCCATCATTTTCTAAGTGAATGCTCCAATCATATGAACCCTCTCTTGCAGTAGAGATCAACGCCTTTGAGCTAGAGTTGCTTGATGCATTCCTGTTGTTCGAACTCTGGCTCGAATTATCTTGCTTTTGTTTCTGACATTCCCTAGCAAAGTGCCCATAACTTTGACAATTAAAGCACCTCACTTTGGTTTTGTCGAAACCAACACTCCTTCCAACAAATTTCCTCCCAGTTCTATTCATAAACCTCTTCACACGCCTAGAAATCATGGCCATTTGCCATTGCAAATCCATCTCTTCAAGATCATCAGGGTCAATCTGATCATAGTCTTCATCTAAAGTAGCAGGATCAGAAATCTTTCCCTGAATATAGTTTTCATAAGAGGCAACAAACGAAGCAAGTAGAGCCAGATGCTCTTCAGCAGACTTCACACTCATTGGCATTGACTTAGCAGTAGTACTCTGCTTAGAAGCTGACGATTTCTTAACTCCTGATGATCCTCCTGAAGCAGCAACAAAACACACATCACCATCCTGATTCACCATAACCTGCTCATTCTCACATGATAAAAACGCAGTAGCAGAGTCGCTAGAAGCGTTGTGAGATGAAGAAGATGTAAGCCCATTGTACACTGCCGGATCTTGAACCTGATCATATCCAGTATCTTTCTTCTTCATGCTGAGCTCATAAGCTCTCAACTTTCCTACAACCTCTTCAAGCTCTTTAGTTTCATAATCTGCTTCACCCTTGATCATTAAAGTGTAGATATCCCACTTAGTAGGCAAAGCATCTAGCAGCTTATCATTTTTCTCTACGTCAGAATAGCAATCGATCTCATAGTTGTCCATTTCTGACATCAGATGGTAGTAACGCGTGATGACGTCTTCAAGTGACTCATGCTTCATGTACTTGAAAACAGCAAACTGCTTCTTCAGTAGATCAATCTTGTTCTTCTTGACATCAGCATTACCAGCGTATCTTTTCTCCAAAGCATCCCACATATCCTTTGAGTTAGTGTACTTTTTGAAGGTATGTTTGATGCTATCAGGCAACGACATTTTGATTGCAGCCAAGGCTCTCTTTTCAGCCTCATACATCTTTTTATCATTATCTTGCATGTTCACATATTCTGTTCGACGTGGTCTGCCCTCAAAGTCGTGTGTTGGATTCACGTAACCATCTTCGATGCATATCCACATGCGCGTATCCTGATATTCAATGAAGGACTGAAAACGATCCTTCCATGTCAGATAGTTTTCCACCTTCATCATCTTAGGTGGTTTGTTGGTAGTACCAACCTCATGCTCCATTCTCAACAACTCGTTCAAACTAGACATGTTCGACATTTTAACGTTAACAGACTGAGAAAACCGTACAAAATTTTTCCGAAAACAGTGGTTATCAAATTACACCGTTAGAATCGTCTCGAAAAGACGAATCCAATGATATATAATGTCAAAAACCGAATTCGGCAGATCACCCTTGTTGATTTGATTGCTAAGACACTGGATGAGAACGTGTAATAGGAACTTGTAGCGCAACGGCAGATCACCCTTGTTGATTTGATTGCTGAAGATGTCTCCTGTACACTTCATTCGTAACAAGCAGCCTCGCGTACACATGATAGGTACATAATATGGAGCATGGGGATGGTCTTGTAGCTGTAAAACATCGTTCAAGATATCCGGAGATGCAATAACATCCACATCATTTACATGACCCTGTATACCTTCCTTAACTTCTACTTGCACAACACTTGCGGAATCCCAAAAGGCTTTGATAAGAGATTTGTAGACAGGCGTTGAGAATGTAACAGCATAATTGATCCGCGACTCCCTGATCCATTTAGTGATATCTTTCAGTTCAACGACCTTTTCTTCCAGATCCAGAAAAGCGATTTGGTTATGACGCTTCTCAGACATAATCTCCTCCTCAGACTTATTCTCTTTCTTTGTCGCGGGTTTCCGTTTGCCTTCTTCCGGTGCCATCTATATATGAAAATGTCCACATTAAGTCACAATGTCACAATAAGTGTATTAAACTTATATACAAACATGTTTGAACATCAAATGGACATTAAACACATAACTACACATATTCTGTGAACAAGCACCAAACTGAAAAATTTGCTAAGGCATGGACGATGAAACTCGGAATCTTCGACGAAACTCCCTTATGTACGACGAAACTTGTGACATTTGTGCTTGTAATCATTGTAAACAGTTCAGTTATCAATGAAATAAAGTCATTTGGTCCCCATGTTTGTTTGTTTGTGTTTGATGTTTTTCATGTTTTGACTTTTATCCAATTTCAAACTCTATATCGCTTTCTGGAGAATTATACGCAAACTGGTGCGAAAACATAGCCAGTTAAACACGACAAATACTCCGAAACATCAACTTATGCTTAACATACCTTAAATAACCTTTACATAACTTAGAAATAAGTTTTGAAGGCTTTGGTATGGCAAAAGCAAGTTTATTCACTTACATGGACTAAAATTGACAAACTGCGAAAGTATGCCAATTTGAACTGTAACGAACATTCCGGAACATGATCATAAGTTAAACACACCCTAAATATCCTTTAAATAGCTTAGAAATAGGCTTTGAGGGGTTCGGTGTGCTAAAATAAACTTTATGCTCATTCAGGGACTAAAAGCGTCAAAAAGTGCATAAGTTTGCATTTTCGCGCATAACTTACGTTCTGAATACATCTGAACATCCAAAAAATTATGTAATCATTAAAATATTATGTTTTAGTGATTGCTTGTCAAAAATCCATTCGTCACGCAATTTGGACCGTTTTTGCGTCCGTTACGACTTCCGTCGTAATTAACCGAACAACGCAATTGTACGGCTAAACGAACTGACATCCGGCATATTTCTGAGCATATTTCATGTTCCCTATGCTTTAACATCCTTATATAGCTTAGAAATGGGTTTGACGGGTGTTTGAAGTGCCAAAACACGACCATACGCGCACAGGGACCTAAGCTGCCAAAACTAAAACTTGGCTGGTCTGCAGGGTCCTTACGGACCGTTTGGGGGTGCTTACGGTCCGTAAGCTATGACCAGATCAGCAGAAAGTGGTTTCTAGCTTGTTCCAGCTAATACCCACTTGTGCACATGGTTTTTGGGTTTCTATGGGCTGGTTTGTGTGCCCATCAAGGTGCCAAATCAGAATGTGGCAAGTGTACGGCTTAGATCGTGCCCCCTTCTCCAAGAAACGATCCTAACGGTTGTGCCATGCCTATATAAACCCAACCCATTTCACTCATTTCCTCACATTTGATCTGATTCAAGCTCTCTAAGTGGAAGTATATGCTTCCTATTTGAGAGAGAATCGGAATCAAATCTTGCGGGGACCTTCTGTAAGTATTCTTTCGCGTTTTTCATTCGTTTTAGCGTTAAAGTCAAACTATGTTTGACTTTCTGCATTGACCATCTTATGGTCAACGCTAAGTTCGTTTGAACTTCATGACGTGAGCGTAATCACGATGGTTATAGTCCCTAGTAACTATACCTACTGATTACCACGTTATCTAGGCTTAGTGACGAGTCGTAGTTTCGGCCAAAATGCGTTTTCTCATGTATTTTGTAACCAAACTACTCTAGGGTATTAAAACCGCTTGTTTTAATACCAAACCTGTTTTCTAACTTTACTAAACATGTTCTAGCATGTTTAGCTCGTCGCTTTTAGAATTGTGCTTGTCTAGGGTCGTAAAGGTAAAAGATCTAATCAATCGCTTATACTTTCGAACCCGACCCATTTGGTCGATCATTAGGATCCGACCAAACACTTTAGGTGACCATCGTTGTATAGGGAATAACCTTCCGAGGTTATACCTTATGGTCACGTCGTTTAAGTAGTTGTTTGATAAGTAGTTCTTATGCCTTAGGAAAATTACCAAAATACCCTTTTTGCGCCAAAATTCATTTTAAGCCTATGTAACATAATTCTTGACATCTAAACTGATTTAGCAACAATATTAAGCATGTTAAGGCATATCCTGCTTGTCATAGGGCTAGTTAGGCATTCCGAACTCGTTTTACGCAAACGACGCTTTAAAGTAGCATAAGCTACCTAAACGAGTCGTAACGGGTCAAAAGCACTTAGGATAAGTTTGTTTTAGTATGTAGGCTTTGTCAAACCATATTACATAAGTTCCCACACTTATTTGGTTTACAAACCCTCGTACTACCCGATCCTCCGATAGGTCCGTTTATTAATGTGGATATCTAAAGTCTATTGAGCAATCTCAAGTGAGTACATAGACCCCTCTTTTACTATTTTCCAAACATTTTGGGGTGAAACACATGTGCCTACTTGTTACTTTCGTGTTTTAATGTTTTCACATCATATGTTGCTATGTTCTTTAGTACACTTATAGTACATGATTTCATTGTTTTGCTATGTATCTTAACTTAGCATGCTAGCACATTGATTTACATTACATTGTTTTGCTACATATGTTTACTTGGCATATTAGCACATTGTTTTTACATTACATTTTCTGCTATGTATGTAGACTGAGCATGCTAGCACATTGATTTACATGACTTTTCTGCTTTGTATGTTAACTTAGCATACTTAGTACATTGTTTTCATATAACATGTTTACATTTGGTATAACATTTGGTTTGCACAAACGGGACTTATATACATTCATTAACATTAGCTACACCGCTCGGTAGTAAGTAATGGTACCATAGGAGTTGACAAATCCCGTTCCTGACATCCTAGGTTTGTTTGGGTGTAAGGAATGACTGAATCCGATAACATTTATTTTGATAACCTTGACTTAGGGTTATCCGTCTGTCTCAAGGCTTGAATGTATGCGTTAACTTACCACATAAATGTTTGTATCATTGAAACATGCTTTTACTTTGCAAAACATAACTTTTTGATATACTCAAAATACTTTGTTTTGTACATTTTTTACATTTGGTTTAAGTGAATACATTTTACTTAACATACATAACATTTGTTACACATACATGACTACGTGACTACATTTTGGACTTTAAGCATTTGACAATGGTTTATACAAGAACATTTGATGGTTGGTTTAAACATGAACATTATACATTGGTGGTTTATTTAAGTGACTTAAGTAACGAGGCGCGTGTAGTATGCTACAAGCATGGTGGATACGCCGCTGGTACTTCCTATATATAAGTGCTTGTATTATATTACATGTCGTAGCGTTATTTAAATCATTCAATTTGGACTTATACATTTTACACAAATTACATATTTTTCACAAGACTTTGTTTTACAAAACAGTTTATTTTATACAACTTATTTTTACTTGGTTATTCATTTAACCATACTTTATTCTTTATTTATACATATCATCTGATTTTTATCGCTTTTCAAAGGATTTACAAAACAAAACAATTTACAAGGTTCATGACTAAATTTTATTAAACATTTACTTAAAATTAAGTCATGAATCCTATTTTCACAAAACCTATGTATCTCACAGGCATTTTTATGCTGACGTACCTATTTTCACATGTGTTTTTAGGAGTTGTTGCTTAAGATGATGTTCGTGACACTAGGGCGGACCTGTGCCTTAGAGACTTAAAATGAAGATAAACTTAGTTTAATTTATGCGATGTATTCTTGTTTCTTTTGATTTAAGACAATGAAACTCGTTTGTTTGATAAATAAAATATAACTTTTATGCCATGGTTGTGAAACAATAATTCTGTTACAACACTCCCCGACGTTTCCGCCATGATTTGATGTTTTACGTGGTCGGGGTGTGACAAAACTCCCTTGGTCAACTAAAGTCAGAGTTGACCATTGACCAGCAGAGTTTCGTCGACAGTACCTCGACGAAACGGATCCATTTAAAAGGGGGTTACGTCGTAAGGAGTTACGTCGTGAAGGGGGATACGTCGATTTGGGGGTTTTTGAACAGTTAGGGTTTTGAAAATTTGTGGGTTTCGCCGTATGGAGTTTAAACAATGATCAGATCCAAAATCAACCAACATTCAACACTTTTTTATACCCAAACCAATCAAAAGCAACCCTGATGTAGTACCGACATGTGTTTTTGACCGAAACCCATAGAAACAACCCAAACAATAATCAAACAAACAACCCCTGTTTTGTGTTACAAGAAACCCAAACCCAAATCAAAGCATGTATCAACATATATATCCTAAATCTATGTGTTTTATCAAGTACACAAACAAATATCCAGGATGCATATGCAGAAATCAAACAAAGAGGGGTGTCCGAGGGTTTGTCGCACAAACAGACAAACAGACAGGGTTCCTAAGGGATCGAAACATGTAGTACAACATTTTGTATACCTTGATTATATGAAAAATCTTTGATAAAACAAAGGGTTTTGAGAGATGGTGACAGAGGAATGGCGGTTGAGTGATGAAGAAGATGAACAGGGTGATGTTTGAAAAAGTGATCAAATCATTGACCTGAGACCCCTTTTAAACACCGCCTTACCTCGGCGAAACTCTCCTCTCGACGAAACGCTATGTGAGCTCGACGAAACTCCATGTTGGGCTTGGACTTGGGCCTTAAAATTTAGCCCACGACGAAACGTAACTGGGCCAGGGGGTTTCGTCGTTACTAAGGGGTTTCGTCGACCATACAGGGTTTCGTCGACACCGTTTTTCAAAAACACCAAGGCATGAAAATTTTGCACACTGAACAGATTTTGTTTAATTGAACACATTTCCATTTTGATTGAGTTTTCAAATGCAAGGACGTTTTATGAAGTAGGTTTCAGGCTTCCGGCAGAAAACACCAAGCAACAACTTCGGCTTAATCAAAAAACGAACTATACAAATTACATTAAAAACGAATTTAAAGCGTGGAAAACTAAACGAAAAGCTATTGAAAGCAATAAACGACTGTACAAGTGCAATCTTTTTGCGAATTTTAAGGATAAGGAATCATACCAGCTTACGGTCTTAGTCAACATGTTTTTGATTTCTGTTTAAAGCTCTGGATAAGTATACTACCTCGATTATAGGTATTTTTGTCCACATAAGCTCAAACTGATCAAACGTAATCACAATTAGGAGATACGACTTACGGTAAGAATTATACTTACAAGTCGATGTGAATCCACTCACGACACATTCCCGTATCAAGTAATGCACGAGAGTTCATCTTACCGGTGAGTATACCGATTATCATCTGTTTGACCGTATAAAAGAATGTGAGAAACTCACTTATTTTGATTGAAAACCAGCCCTATGTGATAGAATCACTTATTGATGAGGAACTTGATTTTCAAATGCATGAGGGCACAGGAGCAAGTCCGTGAACAGGTCAGTACTTTCGTACAGCAAAGAGATGAACTTGAATCCCGGATAAATGTGATATATTATCACTTATTTTGAGGGACATGTGATTGTTGATCACTTATTGTTGGGATTGAACCCTATCAGAGGAACAGATAATTAAAGCCAAAACAGGATCAGAGCAGTGGATCCAGAATAAGCAGATGTTTACAATACAAGTCTCTCCCCTTGAAAGTGATTACAACAACTGATGACCTCCTATCTGCTGATCTTGCAAAGTGCTGACCTACAACTGCTGCTCAAGTAAAGATTTGATGGAAGACTAAAGTCCTGCTGATTCAATCTACTGCCTTGAGTCAAGCACTGCTGATCCGGACAAGTGCTGCTGGGTTCACAGCAGTAGAAGGTTGCAGCAGCTGTTCTAAAGTCTGTTTTGTAATAGAATGTATTAGCAGTAGTTAACACAAGCAGTGTCTGTATAGATCAGAGGTTAGAGTTTGTTAGGAGGTTAGATGTCACTTTCATGGTGACGTCAGCTAAGATGCTCAGTAGTTTGCAAGTGCCTATAAATAGTTCAGTACTTTGTACTGTTCTATCAGCTCTTTTGCATCATTCGTCTTCTTTGCACGAACAAACAACTGAGCTCTGGCTGAGGGGGAGTTTGCGTTCATTCATCAATCATTGTAATCGTTGTTGAAATAAATTCAATCTTTCGGTTCATTGTGTAAAGATGTTTAATCAAAGTATTACTCTCGTTTGATTGTATGCAAAGTTTGTTTTCATCTTAATTCCGCTGCACACTCATCCACTTTCATCTTAATTTCAAACACAAAATACAATCAAAATCAAACTCAGATCCAACAATTGGTATCAGAGCTAGAACAGTCAAATTTGATTTAACAATCATTTTGACGTAAATAGTTCAACTCAAAACAGTTGATACTGATCGTTTGTTTGTCGTTGAAAACAGAGTAAGGATTAATCACCATTAAAGTTGATTTCTCAGTATCTGTAAAACAACAAGAATGACGTCACAATCTCAGGACGATAAAAACAACATCGGCTCGCTTTTTAAACCACCTATGCTAAAAAGAAATGAGTACAACATCTGGTAGAGGAGGATGGGTCACATCCTCGCTCAACAAAGCACAGGTTGTTGGAGGTCTGTCGTCTTTGGTCCCATGTTCCTACAGTGCCAAGCGCTGAAGATGCCAAAGCATCTGTTCCAAAACCTATTGAAAATTATACCGAAACCGATTTTCAAAGGATTGAACTAGATGCTAAAGCATTTAGCATCATAGCATCAGCGCTGCCCAATGAAATATATGCTGGACTGTTACATTGTAACGGTGCCAAAGAATTGTGGGACGCGCTTAAGGAACAGTTTGGGGGTACCGAAGAAGTCATAGAAAACAATAGGGAAATCCTGAACCAACAGTATGAAACATTTTGTCATGTTAAAGGTGAATCACTGACGCAACAATTTGAGCGTTTCAGTTGTCTCATCAGTGAACTGAGGCTTGTTAAAACCACTTTTACAAACACAACTCAAAATAGCAGGTTCCTCATGTCACTGCCAGAAAAATGGGACACCATAGCTTTTGTCACCCGAAATTCACCTGAGTTCAAGGATCTGACCTTGACCCAACTCCATGGTCGACTCCTGACCTATGAAAGGGAGTTGAACCAGAAAAGGAAATTACAAGAGTCAGGAAAAACCGTTGATGATTATACATTTGGTAACACTGCTCTTTTGGGTCAAGAAGAATCTGGGAGTAGTGGTAAGGATCAGGGTTATGATCACTTCATTGACATAACTGCTGGTGCAAATTTTAACAACCCTGATCCTCACTCTACAAGTTATGCATTCACTGCAAACGAAAACCAGATGTCAGACAATCTAAGCTTTGAACTCAATGATCTACAGCATTTTGACCCCACTGATTTAGAGGAAATGGACATCTTGCATCAACTGGCCTTGCTAAGTGTTAGAACTAGCAAATTCTATAAAAGAACAGGGCGAAAATTCCTAGGGTTGCATGGGAATCTAAGGGTTGGGTTGGATAAATCGAAAACCAAGTGCTACAAGTGTAATAGGTTAGGACACGTTGCTAGGGAATGTAGGAGTCAAACTGCTGGCCCCATAATCACTCATCCTAGTTCAAACCCTAGACCTCAAAATCAAAACGCTGTGCACTATGCCCAATATGCCCCAACAGCACAAGTGAACACTGCTCACTATGTTGTTGCCTCTGTGCTAGTACATTATGTCCAAACAGCTGCTCCACAGATCCAATATGTTCAAACCCCTGTCCCTTAGGCACAAGTGCAACCTGCACCTCAAACCACTGCTCCAGCAGCAGTACAACCAGATCAACAAAGCTTTTTCACTCAAGGGTTTGTTGACTGGAGCAGTATGCCTGAAGACCTTAGTGATGAAAATTTTGCACTCTATGCTTCCAATGTTTCTTCTCATGATGAATTTTGTTTAATGGCATTAGTGTCAATACAGGAGGGTGTTGAATCTGAAAAGGAACAGCTGGTTTCTGAAACAGTGGATGAGGTGATTGAAGCAGTGGTTACTGCTGTGGCTGATGAAGTACTATTAGGAGAAAGTTCAGGCACCCTGATTGAACCACTGACAGACCCATGGTCAGAAGAAGAAAAGGCATGTGAGAAAGAAGAGAGAGCCGAAGATGAGGAAAATCCTCAATGTGATTGTGCAATGATGGCTGCTGCCAAGGTATCACCTCAAGTTCTTGAAAAACTGTGTTCTGACAATTGCATTATTGCTTTTGCTAACATCAAAGAGGTGAATGAAAACCTTCGTGATAAAATCTTATCTGATGAAGTCAAATTTGAAAGATCTCTAAAAGAACTTAAAAACAAATTGGCTGAAAAAGAGAAAGAGATTAGCAGCATGAAAGAAGAGCAAAGCATAACCAAAACCCAACTCCAAACCTTGGTAGAAAAATACCAAGGTTGCAAAAAGGAGTTAGAATCCACCCAGATCACATGTGAGAGATGGGTGGAATCATGCAAAGGGTATGAGGTTATGCTTGAGAAACAGATAAAAAGCAATGTGAAATTTGGGGTTGGCTATAGAAAACATGATGATGAAAACATTGCTTTTGGAAAATCTGTCTCAACCACTGATGGGACTGCTGGGTTCATTCCCACAAACAAGAATGGCCAAGAAGTGAAGATCACTGACAAACTTGGTAACAAAATCACACTTGACAGACCAATGGGTCCCTCTGTTTTTTAGGAGATTGAAAATCATTAGTTTAAACCAAAATGGTCTGATGAGTGTGATATTCTTGAAAATTTCAAGCCAATGGACTTTACATCAACTGATGGTGTTAAAGCTCCAAAAGCTAAAGTTATTCCTCTCAAGGACATCCCAGCAGTGGTTAAAACTTCTGCTGCAAAGGAGTCTGAAAAGAGAAAGAAGAAAGAAAAAATTGATAACTTGTTTTGTGAATTTTGTGAGAAAAGGAATCATCTAACAAAAGACTGCTTCCACTTAAAAGCTTATGATTTAAACAAAACAAGTGTCATTACTTCAGCTGAAAGTTGCAGTGTTTGTGGTAAAACAAACCATAAAACTCAAGCATGTGTGTATCTCAAAAACTTTGATGTGAAGAAGAATGAGTACATTGCTAAAACATCCTTGAGTTCATCAGTATCATCACCATCTGTCAAATTCACCAGGAAACAACCACTGTTTGTGCCGGTTCAAACAGCTGTCACAAAACAGCTGAACCAAACATCTGTCAAAAGAGATGTTCAGGTTACTGATGCACCTCCTGCCAATCAGTTCAGAAAAGGCAAGGAAAAACAGTCTTACCAAAGGATTCCACACGTTTATGAGGTCTACAAAAAGCCCTCTAAACCCAGAGTGAACAAGCATCCTTTTGGTTATCAGCAGGTGATTGGTCAAGACCCCCAACAGTGGTTAGCTAGAAACAGTACTAAAACTGTCCAAACCCCTGACTTAACCACTGTCCATCACACTGCATCCATACCAGACAATGTTGAGACTCCATCCAAAGCCTTGTTGGCTTTGGAGTCCTTAATGAACTAATCCTTTTACTTCATGTGCAGGGAGCTTCTGCATGCTTTGATAGTCTTTGGTATGTAGATAGTGGAGGCTCCAGGCACATGACAGGATGTAAAGCCCTCCTCAAAGACTTTAAAATCCATGGAGGGGGTGATATATCCTTTGGGAATAATAGTAAAGGGAAAGTTCTGGGGTCTGGTACAGTGCAATCTGGAAATGTAAAATTTGAAAATGTCAATCTAATAGACAATCTGAAATTCAACCTTCTGAGTGTATCTCAAATGAGTGACAAAGGGTTTGGGTCATTCTTCACAAAAGATTGTTGTAGGATTGTTGGACCAGACATGGTCAAAAAGATTGAAGCAATAATCAAAACTGGTCAAACTAAACTTGTTGCTCAAAGAAGTGGCAATGTTTATGTTGTTGATATGTCAAAAGAGTGTCCCAGAGCTGATGCATGTCTGTTCTCAGCTGCCTCTAACAAAGAGATAGAACTTTGGCACAGAAGGCTGGGGCACACAAATCTTAAGACAATCACAGAAATTTCAAAAAATGGTTTGGTGAGAGGCCTACCACAAAAATTGTTTTCTTGTTCTGAACACTGCATTTCCTGTTTAAAAGGAAAACAGCATAAAAGTTCCTATAAGTCCATTGAAGAGTCCAAAACAACCCAGTGTTTGCAAATGCTGCACATGGATTTGTTTGGCCCAGTTCAAGTCATGAGCCTTAAAAAGAAAAGATATTGTTTGGTTATTGTGGATGACTTTTCTAGGTTTACATGGACTTTCTTTTTACACTCAAAAGATGAGACTGCATGCATTTTGCAAGACTTTGTGACACAGGTTGAAAAGCAATTTGACCTTCCAGTGAAAAGCTTCAGGAGTGACAATGGCACAGAATTTAAAAATAAGGAGTTGGATGCCTTCTGTGTGAAGAAAGGGATTGTAAGGCAGTACAGCATCCCTAGAACACCAGAGCAAAATGGGGTTGTGGAAAGAAAGAACAGAACTTTGATTGAGGCTGCCAGAACTATGCTTGCAGATTCAGGTTTGCATTAACTTTCTGGGCAGAGGCAGTAAACACTGCTTGCTATGTCCAGAATAGAGTTTTAATAAACCTCAGGCACAAAAAGACTGCCTATGAAGTTCTGTATAAAATCAAACCACTGATCTCATACTTCAAGGAGTTTGGCTGCCCATGCTTTATTTTGAACTTACAAGATTCCATTTCAAAATTTGCAGCCAAAATTGATTGTGGTTATCATCTGGGATACTCAGCCACTGCCAAGGCCTACAAAGTGTTCAATACACGGACCAAGGCAGTGGAAGAGACTTTGAATGTAAAGTTTAATGAACTTTCCTCAATGAAAATCCAAGCACATCCTGCTATCTGCGTGATCTTGAAAAGTTTACTTTTGAAAATACTGTTGTCAAGACTAACAGTGCAGGTCCAACAGAGGATACAACACCAGACTATGGGTATGAAATCATCATCTGTAACACCCTAAGGCGTTTAACCTTAACACGACGCAGCGGAATTTCGAGCCTTAAAATTTCTTTCATGATATACGTCTTGACATTCTAAAAAAATTCATTTTTATAATATAAGAACATAACTTATCCTCACTAAATTACATATTTAAACATTCCCGTACAATCTGTCTTGTGACTCGATCCTCGATCTCCAATCCTTGGATATCCTCATGACTGGTACTACCTGCGCTCACCACAAAAAAATTCACAACATTAGTACGCATTATAAACATACAAGGTTTGTTCACGTTTACTTCTCGTTTCGTTAACTCTTTACACCCCAGCTTTCCCATCCTGATCATACGATCCGTAGTGAGACTTCTTCGGTATTCCTGCTGATGTGCGTGAAGTGTGTTATATTTTTAGATATATATTTAAGCCCTTTTTACACTTTTAGCCAAGTTTTAAATTTATAAAACACGATATTTACTAACACTAAACACACATATGGGCAAGTGCACCCATCGTGGACGTAGTATAGTGTTGGTAAGATACCGAGGTCGTCCAAGGACACAAGAGCTTTTAATACCGGTTTATCCTCAACGTCTAATCAAATCAAAAAGTTAGAAAAATGTTTTAAACTAAGAAAAATAAAAACTAACTAAATGCTGAAAAAGAAAATAAAATAAAAACAGATAGACAAGATGAATCACTTGGATCCGACACGTGTATTAGTATAACCTTTGATTATTTTCGCACTTTTGCACTTGTTTAAGAGATTATCTTAGTTATTGTAGTAGGCCCCTCTTTTGAAGGCGACGTTACCCTCAACCCAGTAGTTTGAGTCAGCAAGGATACAATCCTAAAGGGTCGGATTATTGAAAGATAATGAATTAAGTTATTAATGCAAATTATGGTAGGCCCCGCTTTTGGCGGTGACGTTACCCTCGGCTAAGTAGTCTGAGTCAGCAGGGATACAGTCCTAAATAGCCGGGTTATAGTATTAATAGTAGTTAGCTTATGAGGGGGTCAAAGAGTTTGGATCCCCGCCATCCAATACCTATGGGCATTGAAGGAGATCCTACTAAAATTGACCCAGGTCCCAAGCAGGACCTCTAAACGCTGAACAAGGGCAAGACCTTTACCAAACCGTTCCCTTAACCCCCGACCAGGTAGCCAACATACCTCCATATAGACCGTGGAGATATGAATGGTGAAAATCTTTTATTTTATATAGACAGTAAAATAATGCCAAGACACCACGGACAAACGATAAGGAAAGATCACCTTCAACATAAGTAACTAGTTATTAAAGTCATTAATACAAAACCAAATAAAAAGTGCAAAAGATTAAAAATAAAAAGTATTATACTAAACACTTGTCTTCACCAAGTGATGTAAGAGACTTAGGCAAACATGGCCTTGATTGTCAAGAACTCTTACGATCAATCTTGGATCCCGAGACGACTCACACACTCTATGATGGACAATGGATGATGGTGGTGGATGATGGTGTTATGGTGGTGGTGGGTGGTGGATGAAGTGTGAGAGAGGTGGTGTGCCAAGGGATGAGAGAGAATGAAGCCAAGCTCCTCTATTTATAGGCTGAACAGAACGCTGGACACGGCCCCGTGTCCGCTGGACACGGCCCCGTGCCCGTCTGACATTCTCTCTCTTCATTAATTGTAATTGCGAATTACAATTAATGCGCCTGCTGTACTTTCAACACGCCCCCGTGTCCGCTGGGCACGGCCCCGTGGTGAGCAATGGAAGCTTCTACTGGTTTGTCTTTTCTGCTGCTTCCTGGGCACGCCCCCGTGTTCACTGGACACGGGGCGTGTTCAGGCTCTGTTCTCTTCTCTTTGTCTTGGGAGGTGCCGTTGAGGGTCCGGGCAGTTTACTTTTGTTCCTTTTCTTGTATTTATGGTAGAATTAGTGGTCTTTTTTGCTTCTTTTGTGATTTTGAGCTCATTTCATCCTGAAAATACAAAAGGAAGACAAAAACATTCTTTTTCCAACATTAGTACTTAAAAAGGGTTAGTTTTATGCCTTAATTGATGTGTTTTATATGTTGCATTTTACACACATCAAATACCCCCACACTTGAACTTTTGCTTGTCCTCAAGCAAAACTCTTTTAATGTGGCTTACACTCCCAAATGGAATAGGTAGAAGAGAAGTTTTTTTTTTTTTTTTTTTTTTTTTTTTTTTTTTTAACTTGTCCTAGAGTGTCGGGAATCCAAGGTTTGTATAGGTTCTATTTTTACCTTATTTACAATCTTATTCGTCATGGTTTATTTTGAACTTTTCATAAGATAAACTACTTATTTGGGCATAGCATGCCTTATTAAAATTCCATTTATATACAAGTTCACATAACTCACGGGAGATCACTCAATCACTCGGCCGAAGGTGTATATTTAAGTGAATCGCTCGAGAGCGGCACGGATTTACATTTTCCATATGCTTGCCAAGCGATCAATCCTCCTCCTTTTTAACTTTTTACCTTTGTAAATATCAAGAGGTCTTTTGGGGTGAAGGCTTGGGTTTAAAGGTGGGTGGTTGGTTAGTGATTAGTAAAAAGGGCGAAAATCGTAACAAGTGTCGGTTTTCGTGAAATACCTTATTTTTTGGTGACATTTATTTTTGAAGTATTTCTCCAAACAAGCTTTTTGTAGCTTATGTTTGTTTTTGACTTCATATATATATATATATATATATTTTTTTTTTTTTTTTTTTTTTGATCACGTAAAGGTATGTTTATGAAAAACCGAGTTTGTTACTAAAATAAAGGTGAAAAAATGAAAAAGGTTTTTGGTGGGTAGAAAATTGTTTTGGGGGTAATGAAATGAAAGGTTTAGGCTCAAAGGGGTTTTCTAGGGGGATTTTGGGTAGGTAAAAAAAATGAAAAATAATGGTTTTGAAAGAAAAATAGTTAGTCCTAATGCCTCCATCATTTACTTACTTGGGTTTAAGTTGGTAAGGACCGGGAATGTATCGTCGTGGCAAGTTCTAGATTTGTAAAGACCGAGCGGCTATTCACACAAGAAACGAAAAATGAGCATTTAATCTAAATATGTGTATTTTTATGCTCAATAAAGGCTCAAAACTCACTTTTTGTGGGAATGGGTTTTTAATGTGACCAAGCATATATAATCGAATTTTAGCTAGACTTGTTATACCGGTTCATAGTTTTCTTATGTTAGTTCTTTTTATCACGACGCTATCGGTTGTAAGTTTGTAAAAATATAACCCTTTTATAACTTGTTATTCCCAACTTAAACTAAGACAAGTAAATAAAAAAAATTGAAAAAGTTTTCGAAAAAATTTGGGGTGTTTAGCGGTTCCAATAGAGTTTTGTGTAAGGCTTGTTTTAGGATTTTGCAAAATTCCAAGGTTTTAGCATCCCCCCCACACTTAAATTACACATTGTCCTCAATGTGTCCAAAAATAAAGTTTTTGGTTGATTAGAATATGTAAAAGTGTGTTTAAAAACAAAGATTTGTGTTACTGGCGCTCTGGACACGGCCCCGTGTCCATTGAACACGGCCCCGTGGTGAACTGCCAGTAACGAAAAACTTACAGAGGGTGAACACGGGGGCGTGTTGGGTGAACACGGCCACGTGTTCGACAAAAATCTGCAGGTCAGTAGCCAAACAGCAGAACTGGGAGATGGACACGGGGGCGTGTTGGGTGAACACGTCCCCGTGGTGACAGTCTGTTAGCCGAAAAAAATAGGGTTTTCTCCCGGTTTCTTTCTCCTAGGGCTGCGAGTGCTAATGTTTAGCATTCTAACCCTTGCATTGCACCTGTTCAAGCATTCAATACCATCCAACCAAGCACAAACCATCCTAATCTTACCATAGTTAAATATTATCCAAACATAAAGTAAAAACAAAATAAAGATAAAAAGTAGTTAAGGAAAGTAAATTGTCTTGACAAATGGCACGCAGGCCATGAATTGTTCGATGGATAAGAAGGGTAATCAAACCTGTGGGCTCATCACCAGCTAGCCCTTTGCTCCTCCCAGCCTCCTACTCCATATCTTCATCACTGTCTTCACCTCCGCCTCCCTGCCTCGCCATGTACTCCCGGATGCTACCGATATCATCTTGTATATCGTTGACGCTGCGTTCGATAGCTCCTACCCGGAGGTGTGTGTTGTTGGCGAGGTTGTAGGTGTTCCGGGTGCACATGAGGTTTTCCTGCAAAAGATCATGCAAACTTTGGAAATTAGGAAAACCGCCTCCCTGAGAGGAGGATTGACCCTGTTCGCCTTGGGGAGGGTATTGGTACTGTGGAGGTGGTGCATGAAGAACTAGAGCCTCTTGCGGGTTCCATGCGTAGCCTTGCGTCCTCTGAAAGCTCACCGTCCCGTCCTCCGCTTCATAGAGCAAGTTCATGGCCCGGCAGATATGGTAATCAACCCGTCCCGACCATGGGCTCCTTTCGAAGGACTTCGGGATGTTCGCGAAGTGCTTGAAAAGACGGTACACCCATCCCCCGAAGAAGATTGGTGTAGGAGCAGAGGCAAGGCGGTTCAAGTGCATGTTCCGCAGTAGGAGGTAAGGAACATCGAGAGGCTTCCGGTTGTGGATGCAGTGAAGGACAACCAAATCTCTAACCCCAACAACGCCACTACTGTCATGGCGTTGGTTCAGCGAGTACGTGAGGAGCCTGTGGATGTAGCGATATAACGGGTCTCTCAGTTTGGTACTCTTTGTGCTGCTGGAGTTGTAGATCCCCTCACCGATTTGAGCCCATGCGGCTTGGCGTTCTGTTGCGTCCAAGTCTCGCAATCCCCCGGTATTCTCTTCGTTCCCGCTTCTTCGTCTTTGTACAGCCCAATGATCGATCCGAACTGCCCCATGGATGTTCTATAGGTCGTACCCCCACATCGAAACTCGACCGCCTCATGATCAAACGGGTCGCGTCTCGAGCTGAAGATGAATGTGCTATAGAACTCCAATGTGCATTGGTGGACCGACCGAAGTCGGGTAGTCAATGCAACGTGCAGTGGACCCGTCACTATGTTGTTGAAGCGGTCCAGTTGGTTTACCATTGTCAGAAGATCGGTACATGCCCGCCTTGGATATTCTTCGGGTCTTGTTTGTAGGACCTCATAGCGAGCCCTGGCGTCAAGTTCGCTGGCATTGAACCGTGTGAATTTGGACATCTGAAAAGAATACAACAAAAGTTAGTGCGAAACATGGAAATTCGGATTGAAAACTGCAAACAGTGGGCTGGACACGGCCCCGTGTTCAGCGAACACGGCCCCGTGTTCAGGCGTCTGTAACACCTAATTTTCATTTTTTCGTCCCGGTTTCGAAAACCTGAAAATTTTTAGCCTAATAGCAGCGGTTTCCCCCGAAAATGAAACCCTAAGTGTCATTTTTCCAAAATCAAACCATTTACCCCTTCGATTTTGTGTTTTTCGGTTCAAGAACAAGGGTTTGTGTTTTTAGTTGGAAATCGGACGAATCCATCAACAATACATGTCTTTTTACTCCCTACTACTCTACTCTAAACTACTACTAACAATTCTCATCAAAAATTTTGAGTTCGATCCGGATGAACATGAAGAACCCTAGATTTCCCCCAATTTTTGATGTTTTAACTACATGCAAGTAACTAATCTAACTACTAAGAAGGATAGAATCATACCTTGACGTTGTTAGGCTTGGTGGTAACGTTCGAAATCGGCAGAAAATCGCTCTAAACCAGAGAGTTCTCGGCGAAACGGGGCGTGTGGAATGGTGTAACTGATAGAAAAAGAGGGTTTTATCCCGACAGTCGCCTCGACACGGCCCCGTGTTCAGCGAACACGGCCCCCGTGCCGGGTGAAATTTTTGAATTTTTTTTTTTTTTTTCGTGTTCGTGTGCATGCCCCTTATCTCCGAATAGTGGTTAGACGATTTTACCGGTTTCGAATGTATACTTACCTGTAATATGTCGGGTATGAGTTTATTCGTTGACCGTTTGAAGTGCGATTTCCTCTTCCTCATCCTCAATGGATCCTCTGTAGAGTTTCAGCCGTTGGCCATTGACTTTAAATGGTGTCCCATTTCGAGTTTTAATTTCTACTGCACCGTGTGGAAAAACATGGGTGACTGAAAAAGGTCCCGACCACCTAGATTTTAACTTACCAGGAAACAATCGAAGTCGCGAATTGAACAGTAGAACTTGGTCTCCAATCCGAAATTCATTAGATTTAATATATTTATCATGCAAATTTTTCATTCTTTCTTTATAAATTTCGGAGTTAGAATATGCATAATTCCTAAGTTCTTCTAATTCGTTTATTTCACAAAATCGATTCTTACCGGCAACTTCTAAGTCTAAGTTTACGTTTTTAATTGCCCAGTAGGCTTTGTGAGCAATTTCTACTGGCAAGTGACAACTTTTTCCATAGACTAGTTTATATGGGGTTGTGCCTATAGTGGTTTTATAAGCGGTTCGAAAAGCCCATAAAGCGTCATCTAGTTTGTCAGCCCATTCTTTTTATTTATCCTACGGTTTTCTCAAGTATTCGTTTTAAACCTCGATTAGTCACTTCGGCTTGCCCATTTGTTTGAGGATGATATGCTGTTGAGACCCCGGTGATAGACCCATATCTTGTTAAGATCTTTTCGAGTTGATGATTACAAAAATGGGTACCTCTATCACTTATTATGCCTTTGGTGTCCGAAACGAGAGAACAATTTTTTTAGGAATTTTACTACTACTCTTCCATCATTTGTTGGAAGAGCTTCGGCCTCTGCCCATTTAGACAAGTAATCGACCGCACAAGTA